>NC_068563.1:29978209-30582302 GCF_022201045.2 Citrus sinensis
CGATAATGTTAAGTATGCTGCATGCCTCTTTGTTTCTGCTTTGGCTCATGGAGATTGGTGGCCATTAAGGTTTAAAGTAGTTAACATCAACGAAGACAAAATGTAGCTGTAATGCAGTATTTACTGTAGGTTTAATTTCCTCTTTTTTTTTTTTTTTTGTTGGTATGAGGCTAGTACATTTCCAAATTGTTCTCATGAACGCATGTGTGCACTTTAGCTTCTCTGTTGCATCTCACAGTTCCATGCTCATTATATACTTGCAGCTTGATGGGGTCATTTGTTCCATTTGGTGGTTTCTTTTCTTCGCCGCCTGATTTCAAGAATCCTGTGAGAAGCAAGAGTCATTATAGCACCTTGTGTTACCTTTGCACAGAGAAGCTTGAACAGGAAGTTGCAGCTCTTTTGAAGCTTGAATCATCCGACTCAGTTACCGATCAGTGCTTAGATAACTTAACATCATCTGATAGGATAGCAGCTCTGGACACAAGCAAGGGTGTTGGCGTGGCCAAGGTTTGTTATTCAAATTTTAGAATCTTTGACTCAATCAGAATGTGTGCACATGCACTTTCTACACAATTACAAAATCTACCCATATTTTCCTGTAGTGAATTGAATGTCCAATCTATTTTCTGCATCTTATTTACTGAATAGTGAAACATTTATGTAAGAATGTGCTTAATCAACCGGTGCAGGCAAAGGATGATGTAACGGCATTGAATGCTAAAATTATGGAGCTGCAAAGGAAGTGGAATGATACCTGCCAAAGTCTTCATCGCACTCAACTGGTGCCCAAACTAGATATTCGTCAGAGGTCCCATGTCCAGCTCTCTGAGTTCGTTCGGTTAATGGCAAACAGGAAAGGAAGCAGCAGTAAATATCCATCCTTATGCGAAAGTCAATGCACAAATCCAAGTCCTGGTGCACACATGCTTTCACAAAACATTTCTTCCGCAGAACAAAATGCGACAATACCTTTGTCTTCTGAAGCCGATAATGTCAATTTCCAATCTAGGCTACCGATAAACTCTTCAACGAAGCCACAAAGAAACAATGATGAGCATCTGCTACCCCCTCACCCTCTGGCTGATCTGTACAATCCTCATGAGCACACATCATTTTCTTTCCTCACTTCTGTAACAACGGATTTGGGGTTGGGAAAAATCTACCCATCAACCAGGCAGGAGGCGAACACTCCAAAATTAATAGATAATAAGGAGCAATGCTTCTCAGGCTCCATTTCTGCTGAGTTTGATGCAGTTAGCGAGGGTACTTTTCACAATGTAGCCCAATCTTCTTCCTGTTCTGCTCCTCATACAGGGGAGCCCTTTGATCCAAGAGATTACAAGACACTTAGAATAGCACTTGCTGAAAAGGTTGGTTGGCAAGATGAAGCCATATGCACTATCAGTCAGGCTGTATCCCGCTGGAGAATTGGAAACGGAAGGCATGTTGGCTCAAATAGTAAACGAGGCATTTGGCTTGCATTCCTTGGACCTGACAAAGTTGGAAAGAAAAAGATTGCTTCAGCTCTTGCTGAGATAGTGTTTGGAAACAAGGGAAAGTTAATCCATGTTGATGTGAGTTCTGAACAAAGGGTTAGCCAACCAAACTCCATATTTGACTGCCAAAATATTGATTTCTGTGATTGTAAACTTAGGGGAAAGGTTCTTGTTGATTACATTTACCAAGAGTTTAGGAGTAAACCTTATTCAGTTGTCTTTCTTGAAGACCTGGATAAGGCTGCTGATCCTATTGTCCAAAGTAGCTTGACCAAGGCCATCAGTACAGGTAAGTTTACAGACTCATATGGCAGAGATGTCAGCATCTCCGGTATGATTTTTGTGGCAACATCAACAATTTTGAAAGGCAAACATAGTGTACATCCACAGACGACACCTGTCAAATTTTCCGAGGAAATAATACTTGGAGCCAAAAGGTGGCAAATGCAAACAGCAATCAGTCATGGTTTTGCAGATGCTGCCAGAGGTAGCGGTATGAATGTGAAGGTTACACCAAGGAAGGAAATTTCAAATCCAGAATCTAGGAGGAAAAGAAAGCGGACTGACGATGGTGATTCTCCAATAAATTCACAGAAACAGATTGACGATTCATTCAGATCTTATCTAGATCTTAACCTTCCTGCAGATGAGGCAGAAGAGGACACCAGTTCTGAAAAATTTGACAGTGATACTATCTGTGAAAATTCAGGAGCCTGGTTGGAAGACTTCTTTGATCAAACAGATGCAATTGCGGTTTTCCAGCCATTAAACTTTGATCTGCTTGCTGAGAAAATTCTGAGGGAAATCCAACCAAAATTCCAGAGAGCATTCGGGTTTGAGGTTCTCCTTGAGATTGATTATGAAATCCTGGTACAAATTCTTGCAGCCACTTGGTTATCCGACAGGAAGAAAGCAATAGAGAACTGGATTGAGAACGTTGTTCTCAGAAGCTTCTATGAGGTCAGAAGGAAGCACCATTTTACTGCTGGGTCTGTTGTGAAACTGGTAGCTCATGAAGGTCTTCTTGTTGAAGAGGAAGCTTCCGGAATTCGTCTTCCTAAAATAATTAATGTTTAACTTGTGTTTCGCTTATGTTGTCTGTTGTAATTAGATGAATAATCTAGGTCTTGTCATAGTGTAAAGAAGCTTGTAGCGTTGAGAAGCCTTTGTGTTTGGCTGAGAATTCCCAAGTTGTTTTGGGTGCGGTAGTATCTGTGACTCTGTGTTGTCGTATTTAGTGTTGTTAATTAATAAATGCATGATGCTTTTCGTGTTTAGGAATAAATCTTTTGCCTCTTTCGTTTTTATTTTCTTGATCTTGACATTTCTGCCAGATTCTTCAACTTAGATCTTTTTGGTATTTGAAAATTTAACGGAAACGAAAGATAGCAACGGTAATAAAACTTTTGGCGGGAAAGATAACTGATCGTCAACAGTCTGAAGCTCGCGAAGAAATCTTGGCGGGAGCTAACACCTTTAGAAACCCAAACCTTTCTTGTGGGCCTTGGGCCCAATTCTCTGTGTTCAGCATTTCCCAAGTTTTCTCTTATGTATCCCCAACTTTTTGTCTTCTCAAACCCTCCTGGCACCAAAATTAGTTTATCAAGTGTTTTTTTCCCCCTTTTTCCGTCCTATTAGTAGTACTATTACTATATAATTTATATTAATCCACAACCTTTATGACATGAAAGCAAGAAAATAGTGGATTTTATTCTAGGCACGTAAAGTATAAAACCAAACCCTAGATTTTATAAGAGCAACTACAAGCTTAATCTCTCAAATAAATCATTAGGCTAAGTGTCTTATTTTGTTATAAAATACAAAATAAGGAATTTAATCTGATTGTTTTGTTTACTTGTCAATTTTTATGGTTTTATTCTTTTATTTTGTATTTAAAGCATGAGTATTAATGAAGCTCAAACATTTAGACTTGAGTACTAGGAAGATCACTCCTTACCGCCATAACTAAACCTTAGTCTCAAAGTTTATGATTTTATTTGATTTTAAAGTATGTTCGTAATTAATTAATATAAAATACCTTAATGCTTTTCAAAATTAAATTGAAATGCAACAGTTACAGAATACAAATGAATCAATAACATTTTAAAATTTTCGTTTTGAAGAAATTTATAAGAGTAACAACTAACCAACGCACATATTTAGATGAGCGTCGGGTCGGGTCAGAGAGGCTCCAGACCCTGAACTAGATGGCCGGTGGTGTGGACCACCCACTGCCGCACTGACCCAGCTTCTTTCTTGGAAAATTTACAGAAAAAGAGAAAAGCTAGCAAGACTTTTCTAAGTTAATTTTATTGGCTTTTCGTGTGTGGGTTGGCTTCATTCATGACTCATCATCGGTCAATGCTCTCTTTAAGTTTCTTTGCCCAACCATTCCATGATCGTTTTCGCGGTCATCAGTTCACATTTACTTCTTCTCCTGCTTTAAATTTTTGGAGAAAAGCAAATATTTATGGCGGTTTTGCAATTGTTTAAAGTGATTTCTATTCTATCAAAAAACAGTAAGAATCATCTTTTTCTTTTTCTTTTTTCCAAAATCATTTTAAAGTGTTTTGTTTGAAAATAATTTTTTTTTCCTGAATGATGTTTAGAAATAAATTTAAATGCATTCTTGGTGTTTAAGAAAAGAAAAAAGAAAAACGAGAGAAAGTGAAAGGAAGAAAGGAAAATATTTTTCTTTTTATTTAGTTATGAAAAAGTAACTTGGAAGGGGATGATAATGGAGATAATAAAATAAACCTTTCTTGATTGCATGAACTCTTATCTCATAGATCGAATGAAGAATTGTTAAATCTTAACCGATCAATCTTTAGTCATCTTTTTATATTTTTTTGCAAATTTAAAAATATGTAATTAAAAAAAAAATCAAAGCCTTGAACATATAAATAGGATTGGTAATGAGACGGGATGTGTTGAGATTTATCAATATCAGTCCCGTCCTATATATGTAAATGAGATTAAAAAAAAAATCACACTTTCATTCTTATATATATATATTAATAAAAATACGTCTCAATCTCGTTCCAAAAGAGATGAGATTCTACGGGATCCCATTTCAATTGAAAAAATTCTCATCATTAGTCGATAATGAGACGGGATGGGACGAGATTTGTCAATCTCAACCACATCCCATACATACAGGTGGGATAAAAAAATATCTCACTCTTGTCCTTATATTTTTTTGTGGGACAAAAATATGTTTCACTCTCGTCCTTATATTTTTTTATGGAATAAAAATATGTCCCAATCCCGTCCCAAATGAGATAAGATCCCACAATATCTTATCTCATCAAGAAAAATTGTCATCCCTACATATAAATAACTCTCTTACTTTTAATGTAAGTGGAATTTGATTCAAACCTCTTATCCAATCTAAGATATTTGATTAACTGAACCAGCTAATATCTATAATAAATATTATTTTTTGTGTTATTTAATTTTATGCCCTTAGCATCTACATTAGGAACAATAAATTGATGTTGACCAATAATCGACTAAAAAAAGAAAATTCTTTGTTTCTCAATACACAGATTACAATAGGAACCAACACATTTGCACAAAAAAAATTTCCATCATCTTCAGTGAATGATCACATACGGCGACTGCAGCATCAGACGCAGCTTTCCGCCCTTCGATCATGATATGAAATGCCTCTCAGCCGCTTTCATGGGTCCCGCTTTTCTGAATCTGTTGTGTAATCATTGATTGTCGTTTGTGTTCAGTGGGCCCGCCAACGGACTTTTCTCATTGTTGACGAATTCAAGCGTAGACTAGCAATCTCTGAAACGAAATCTAAACCGTTCAAATTGTTGGACCGATTTGATTGCGATTTTTAAGAGTAACGCTACACATCTCAAATTTTTTATCCCAAAAAATTATCTTAAATGATGTTTCATTTATCAATTATTTAGTGAGATAATACAATTAATTCACTTGGATTTTGTAAAAAATTATTAACCACTCAATTAATGAGATCAGGCTACGGTGCAACTGTAGTACCGTGTCACAGTTACATCCAGTCGTTAGATGTACTTAGATTAGTGGGGTCTACTGACATCCAACGGCTAAATGCAACAATGGCACGGTACCACAGTTGCACCATAAATTTTTCCCAATTAATGATACATCATTTAAGATAACTTTTTGGGATAAAAAATTTGGGATGCGATTTTTAATTGCATAAACGCTACGTGAATCCTGAGCCGTTGATTGGCAATCATGATCAAATGAGCTGTCTTTTTTTGTGGAATTTATAAGGTTTCCTATTGGAAAGGCGCCACTCTTTAAAGCATGATCTTTAAACTTTATGCTTATCAATTTGGAATGAAATGTCCTTTGTCACTTGTCTCTAAGCTACAATTCGATATTCCTTTAATTTAAATCCTAAAGTTCTATTTTTTAAGGGAAAAAAAACCCCGAAAATCTAAAGATTCTCCTGCCCGCAATCTTCTCCTCATACAATCAAAGTTATAATATTTATTTGATTTATACAGATTAAGAGATCAAATTTTGCTTATGTATGGGTAATATTGACATATTAAATTTGTCTTTATCCTACAAAAATTAAATATACGATTTTGGCTATCATATAAAGAAAAAAACAGTTGACTCGTTACACATTACAATTGTTTAAAGACACACATTATTGTACAAGACAATTTGATTGAAAAAGAAAACATAATCACGAGTAAAATAATTGATATTTGAAAATTATTTAAACGTATTTGAAATGGTATTTTAAAAACTTACTCTTTCAATATTAAGGAGACTCCAACTATTCAAGATATGTAAATACGAGGAAGAGAAAACAATAAACTCCATTAGAATATGGTGAGACCCTTTAATTATTTTATTTAAAATAATTTACTATTTGAGATACTCATGAATAAGCTTAAGCCATTTGAGATTGCTTTTGGGAGGCTCATAAATTATTTGAAAAAGTTAAAATTTAATTTTGGATTTTAGTAATTTTTTTTTTGAATTTGCTTTTGATAAAAGCACTCAATCCCACATTAGATTTTGAAAAGTAGAGAAAAAAATAGTCTTTCAAAATCATATTTTGAGAATTATTTTTATATCTTACACAATTCTATATATATCCTCATATGCATTATAAAAATTCAAAATCATCCTTATTAATTAAGAAATAAAATCATTAACTTTGAACAGATTATTATTATTATTATTATTATCATTTATGTTGAGATAACAAAGTAAAAAATAAAATTCATAATATAAAATATTTATTTTAATTATCAATTATTATATGTACACAATAAAAAATATTTTATATTTATATTTTTAAATGTTTAAATAAATTTTATTCAACACTATGTCAAATTCAATCATTGACATTCTTATAGTAATTTAATAATAAGATTTACTAAATACATATAACTACTTTTAAAACTCATAATATTCCTAAAAAATAATTTTACCAATCATTTGATTCTTCTCATATTTGATTATTTTTACTGTACAACTAATAATAATCATTTTAAAATTTACAGTATTACCAAACCAACCCTTAACTTACTCGAGATACAAAATGAAAATATCTAAAACAATTTCATCTGAAGACTTTTAGAAAATTAATTCACACTACTTAAGAATCAGCATCCTAAAAATAAAAGTAATTAGATTTTAACTATACACTAATATTAAAAAAAACATGCGGTACAAAACCTTTAAAAGTTAATTGAACAAAAGTAGGAGAACTGGGTATTATAGTCTATTGCCCAAGTCCACAACACAATGATATAAAAAGAAAATGTTATTTCAAAATATTTTCTTCTGGGCCGAAAAGTATACTTCTAGAAACCACCGAAATTGCACTAATTCCTCGATGGGTTCAAGAAAATCCTTTGCATAAAATAATTTCTATTTCGGACTGGTTATTTCCACTAGAACCAAACCACCACAATATTCACGGACTAATTAGATTACATTTGAGATGACACTTGTCCTTGTCGCACACGTTTGTCATGTATTTCAAAGTCACAGACAGTTACTTTGATTTAGTTTTTTTATCATTAAAACTTTAAAAACATAATGACGGTACATGGAGGTCCACGTCATACGGCAAGGCCCAAAACGTGTAAAGCGTGACAATCCGGAATCTCGATACGGTCACCTTTTGGTGAGGCCGTTTCTATTGGATGTGCGACACGCGGCATTTCATCACTTGATGATGCTTCAGATATTAAAATTTGGATGGACCCCGCCATTTTCAATTTTTTTTCCTTTTTAAAGAATTTTTTTTTTTTTACATGATTCTGTATTTGCATTTCATTTGCATTTGCATTTGGATTTGGATTCAAATTTCTGTCCAGCTACAACATAAAAAATAAAAAATAAAATAGAAAAGAAGCAAGAAAGAAAGCTGTAGTCGCAAATTGTATTGGCTTTTGGTTCATAAAGCTGGCCTTTTTGACCCAACAAAAACACATGAAAGGAGACCAAACCAAAAGTCCTTGAATTTCTCTCTCTTTATAATTACAATATTATAGCTTTGTAATTGTAGGCATTGTGTTGAAAATAAAGCTCAAACCTTTTAAGGCCTGCTAATTGCCAAGCCGAAGTGCAGTTTGGAAATTCTTTTTTTTTCCCTTCGCCAACTTAAAGGTGAGTTTTTATGTGATGATATTATTGCATGGTGACGGTTTCTGTTTGTTTGCTGAGAAAATGTGAGAAAAGAATGGATTTTGAGATGGTGGGGTGTTGTATATTGGTGGGAATTTCAAGACAAAGCAACAGTTTTGTTGGTGGGGAGTTGAGTTTAGTTATTTCTTGTGTGATAGAACCTAATAAGAAGGTCTGTCATGTTGTTATGTTTGTTAAGTTCTGCAACTGATTCTGTTTCAGTTTAGGTGTTTATTTTGTGGCTACCAAATTATGTTTTAATGGTTAGTTAAAGATTGTTAATTATTTTTACCTCCAAATTTAATTCTTGTAACATGGTTTAGTTTTAGTTTCTTCTTGTATGATTTTAATGGCATTAATTTTTCATTTGTGCTGCCCCATGGCCATCTCTTTGTTTGTTATTATCAGTTCTTGTTATTCTTTTACTATTTTTTTTTTTTTTTGGTTCCTTCTTTACTTATAATTCTTGCCATAAGCTGTCGTGTCACTTGTCCATGTTTCTCATTCTTGTAGTTGTAATAGCATTTGTAAATATGGTTTCTGTTATTATTTTGCAGAGAGGTGAAACTTTTAATTGGAGGTCTGAGAAGAAAGAGATTTCCATGTGCAGTGGTTTAAAGAGGAAACCAACACAAACGGGTTTCATCATGGATACTGATTCTCAGAAGCAAGATGGTTTGTGTTATAATTTTTCAATTTTGCTTGAACTGACTGCCTCAGATGATTTAGATGGGTTTAGAAAGGCAATTGAAGAAGATGGTCATGATATTGATGAGTCGGGTTTGTGGTATGGTAGGATTATTGGTTCGAGAAAGATGGGGTTTGAGGAAAGAACGCCCCTCATGATTGCTTCTATGTTTGGAAGCAAAGATGTGGTTAGTTATGTCATTAAATCTGGCCATGTTGATGTTAATAGGGCTTGTGGTTCGGATGGGGTCACGGCTTTGCACTGTGCTGCATCCGGTGGCTCTGCTAATTCAGTTGAAGTTGTCAAACTCTTGCTTGATGCTTCTGCTGACGTCAATTCTGTTGATGCTTATGGAAACCGGCCTGCCGATTTGATTGCCAAGAATTGTAATTTGGGTTTCAATTCAAGGAAGAAGGTTTTGCAGGCTTTGTTGAAAGGCAGTGGTACTGGTTGTGTTGAAGAAATCGACAATCTGTGTGATCAAGTAGTTTATAAAATGGAGGAGCAAGAACAGCCAGAGATTTCAACACCTCGGGTATTGAAAGATGGAGCTGAGAAGAAAGAGTATCCAGTTGATCTCACTCTTCCAGATATTAAGAATGGGATATACGGGACAGACGAATTTCGGATGTATACTTTCAAGGTCAAGCCTTGCTCAAGAGCTTACTCACATGATTGGACAGAGTGCCCATTTGTTCATCCTGGGGAGAACGCTAGGCGTCGTGATCCTAGGAAGTACCATTATAGCTGTGTCCCATGTCCTGAGTTTCGAAAAGGTTCATGTAGGCAGGGGGATGCCTGTGAATATGCACATGGTATTTTTGAGTGCTGGCTTCACCCCGCTCAGTATCGGACCCGTCTATGCAAGGATGAGACTAACTGCAACAGGAGGGTGTGTTTCTTTGCCCACAAGCCTGAAGAGCTCCGTCCCTTGTATGCCTCAACAGGTTCAGCAGTACCTTCCCCAAGATCATTCTCGGCAAATGGTTCTTCTTTCGACATGTTGTCAATAAGCCCGCTTGCTCTTGGTTCTCCATCAGCTATGATACCACCTACTTCAACACCTCCCTTGACTCCCTCTGGGGCCTCGTCTCCTATGGGTGGAACCATGTGGAACCAGCCTAATATTGCCCCTCCTACATTGCAGCTTCCTGGTAGCAGGCTGAAATCTGCACGTAATGCTAGAGACATGGAATTTGACATGGAATTACTCGGGCTAGAAAATCGACGTAGACAACAACAGTTAATTGATGAGATATCAAGTCTCTCGTCACCATCTGGCTGGGCCAATTCCTTGTCTTCGGCAGCACCCTTTTCTTCCTCTGCTGATCGAACTGGGGATATGAATAGGATTGGTGGAGTGAAACCAACTAACCTTGATGATATTTTTGGATCTCTTAATCCTACACTTATGCCTCAATTGCAGGGAACCTCATTGGATGCATCGGCATCCCAGTTGCAGAGTCCTACAGGCATCCAAATGCGACAGAACATGAACCAGCAGCTTCGCTCTAGCTACCCTGCATCTTCCTCTCCTGTGAGACCATCTCAATCCTTTGGGATTGATACCTCTGGGGCCATTGCAGCTGCAGTTTTGAGTTCTAGATCAGCTGCCTTTGCAAAGCGGAGTCAGAGCTTCATCGAGCGAAATACTGTCAGTCGTCATTCTGGGTTTTCTTCACCAGATTCAACAGCTGCTGTAATGCCCTCTAACCTGGCTGATTGGGGTTCCCCTGATGGTAAGTTGGACTGGGGCGTCCAGCGAGAGGATCTGAACAAGCTGCGGAAATCTGCATCTTTTGGTATTAGAAGCAATGGTGGCAGTGTGGCAACATCTGAAACCTCAACACCAGCAACTGCGGATGAGCCTGATGTGTCTTGGGTTCAGTCCCTGGTCAGGGACAGCCCATCCATAAGGTCTGGTCAATTTGGCTTTGAGGAGCAGCAGTGTCATCTTAACTCTGGGGGTTCAGAGATGCTTCCAGCTTGGGTGGAGCAATTGTACATGGAGCAGGAGCAGTTGGTGGCCTAGTACCAAACTTAGCCCCTATATAGTTATAAATTTAACTTTTAACTAGATTTTGCCATTTTTTGAATTGTTATTAGTAATCATCAGCTGTAAGTGAAAGGAAACGGTGAAGGAAAAGAAGTATAGCCCAATGGAGAAAACAAGTCGAGCAGTATCTAAGGTATTGCTCAAACTGCTGTTAGGTTAAGAATAATAGTTTACTTATTGTCCTTGTCATTTGTTCATCGTTTTTGTTTGAGTTCTCCAATTCATCTCAAGTGGGAAGATGCGGTAAAGAATGATCTTTCTGCTGAAGAGAGTAGGGAGGCAGATTAGTTCGAACTGCGTGAGATCAATCATTTCAATCTGAAAAAGGGGGAGAGGCATACAGATTTATTGGTTTATTGTTCATTATGATATGTATCAAAAGTTGTACAAGTAAACAACGTAATAAAATTAGTTCAGTATTAATGTCTCTTTGCGGCCCCCCACCCCCCCTCCCCCCCTCCTCTTCCCCTGTGTTTGTATCATTGAATTAGTATTGCTTTTATGTTCCTGATAAAAAACGGCCCAACTCTTTGTTTTTTTTTTCCTGGGTACGTGTACTCAGCTTCTAAATTCTAGGCATTAGCCATTAGGATATTGTACCGCATTGTCCTTGTGACAATTTAGAATTGCCCTGCGGCATGCAGCATATAACGCAATATCATTAGATGAGTATATTACTGCAAAGATGTTTTAGACTTCTAGATTGGATGTAATTTTGGAGCTTTCAGTCATTGCAATTAAGTACCTCTACTTTTCTTTTTTAACCTTTCTTTAATTGTCATCCACCTGTCTTCTTTTGGGATTCTGCATTTTGCTTTCGGCAAGGAAAAGTTGATGGTGAGATTCGTGGATTCCCATTCCACGATTCTCAAATTGGATGACTGTTGAGCACTAGACAAAAGCAGCCTCGCTCATGTTTAACTTATTTTGTGTCTTTTGATCAACCTTTTTCTGTTCGGTAAATTTAAGTGGCATGAGCACTAGAAGAAGAAAGGTGAAAATAAGAGGCTATCAGCCTATCCTTTAGATGACGCGTGTCCTGTAATGTTTTTGGTCTTCAGTCGCCATCTATCACCTATTGCTGCAGAAACCTAAAGCTTAATAGAGTAAAATTAGCTTACGATGACTTTATGTTACAATGGTTTCAACTTATCTCTTAATCTAAGATGTGAACGCAAAACTTTGGAAGTGTAGGGCGCTCTCTTGACGGCCGCCATCGCGTGCCGGCTTGCCTATGAAGAAAGGATGATAATGCTATTCTATTGGTATGATGTTGGTTGCTTAAATACCAGAGGATAAAACAATTAAATAATATGCAACATCCTTCCAAGTTTGCCGGTTGAAAAATATTCTTATTTCCTCAAATTTTGGCTTAGTCAAGTTTGACTTGGCATATTAAATTGCTTCTCAGTTCTCAGGGTGAAAACACAGAGAATTTGTCATACACGCCGGTTTCTAGATATTACATTGGTGGTTAATAAACACTTGTAATCTCAATATTTCTTCATCGGAAAGAAAGTGGCAGCTAAAGATCCGGCAGGTGCTTTTGAATATTGTCGTTTTCAACATAACCTTCCATTATTTGGTAATATAGAAGGAGGATGGATACCTTATCCCAATACCAATGCCTAATATGATAGTATGCATTGAAGAATCATCAAAATGAGAAATTTTTTTTTTGCTAGTGGGTCTATTGATTATACAGCTAAACAAGAAATGAAATTAAAAAGGGGTTCAAACGTTGTTTTCTTTAGTTAATGGTTATGCCAAAAATTTACAGAGGAAGTCCTACCATAAGTTAAAGTACCAGCTCATGCAATAATCGTTCAAGAATTTGAGACTCAAAATCTGCAAAAATGTCTTCAAAGTCTTGATGCCTCAAAAAGTTGCCTCTGGCTGGCCAATTTGAATCAAGAATCTCGGCTTCAACCATCTTGCAAATTTGATCACACGTGTTTATGTAATCTTGGTTGCGGCAATCTTTCTTTCTTGATCCCACGCATTTGCCTTCAGCTTTCTTTCTCTTCGGATCATCAAGAATCATCAAATTGTCGTCATTACGCTGTTGCGATTGGCACTCATTACGTTCAGGCTCTGGTGATAATTTCCTTCTCGAATTTGAATCCATCACTGAATCTGAAACAAGATTAATTTTGTGTAATGAAACGCTTAATTGAAATGAATACGAGCACTTGATGCCAAAGTGAAAAGAAAAATGAAAAGGGGCACTAACCTGCCGAAGTGGTAACTTCGTGATCTATAATGAATTGATCAAAATCAAGAACCGAAACAGGGCTTGATTCTTCTGAGCTGCATTCAAGTTCCACATTTGTAAGTTTCATCTTCTTCTTCTTCTTCCTTGACTTGGCTCCATGACAAGACACTTGTTTACGAATGTTTGGTGTTGAAAACTCCAAAAAATCCGAGCTTTGCTTCAATTCTCCAAAACCCTTTTCACGTATCTTCTCTTTTAACCTTTTCTCCTTCTTATGATCGCTTCCTTTTTCAAAGCTCAGCACAAAGAAATCCTCATCTTCGAGCTCAAAAAACGTTGGCATTGGCATGTCTCTGAATGACAATGTACCCTTGACTCTTCTACGTTCAGCTTGCAATCGGTCGTGATCATTACAAATTCCCTTACAATAATCAATTGAATTCATCGAACGGCTCCTTGTAATTGAAGTAGGAGTAGCTATTATGACACTGGGCATCGAATCCAACCCCATTAGCTTAGCCACGACACTCGGCGCAGCTTTGTCGTCACAAGCGGCAGCAATTGAACTGACAGATTCCGTAATGTGATCAGTAGGATGAGTAGGGAGGCTGCGAGAGCAAAGCATTCGACGCAAAATACCAGCAAGACGCCTTACGGTTGTACTAGTAGAAGAAGATGAAGCTGATGATGATGATGATGGTGACGACGACATCGATGAATTGCGTGACAGCAACAATTTTCTTGATTCTGTAGAATTCAAAAGACTCGAGGTTAGTGGGCATGCAGGCTTTCTTTACCAAAACAAAAAAAGAATGATGATTTGAAACCGTTGTAAATAACGAATTAAGTAACAAAAAGAACTAGTGGCGGGCTTTGTGTTTGAATGAATACTGTGGACTAAGGCACTTTTCATTTTGTTGCAGGAAACATGTTGCCACGCGCGTTGACAAGTCAATTTGATTTCTGCAATTTGTTGGGTGGCCAATTGGGCAAGGACTCGTTGTGGTTTTGCAAATGTTTTTTTTTTTTTTTTTTTTCATAATCTCTCTGAGCGCGTTGCGGGTACTTGCGTCATGTACTTGTATAAGCTTATTGCAAATTATTCACGCCAGCATCTTTTTCAAATTAGAGAGATAAAAAGTTAGATTGGCTTTAGATTTTGGTCACATCGCGTTGTCCGTAGGCTCAAGGGGCCATCGTTAATGAGCGGTAGTCATTTTTTTCAATTAGGTTAAAAACTTAAAAAGTGCTTGTAGAGCAGCAGTCACTTTGCATTTTTCAATTTTTCCTTAGTAGACGTGAAGTATACCCAACGTAATTAACGATGTGTCTCTATAGGATTGAACCCAAACGGAAAAGGAAAAAAAGAAAGAAAAAAAAATTCATTTTTTTTAAAATTTATTTGTGTTGAAAATTAGGAACATTTCAGTGGTGATAACGCTGTTATAATTTATATACACATGCCGCTTGAGTACTTGAGTGACAAGTTATTTATCAATAATTTTATAAGCATAACAAAAGGATTATGATCTTCTCCTGATCTGAGCACTTTTGATCTTTTATAAATTTTGTGTCATCTATCTTTTTAGTATTAATGTATGATTATGATTTAATTATTTTTTTTAATTTATTAACCAACAATCATATTAATAAAATTTATTCAAGATAAGATAAGATCAAGAGAATCTTGATCTATAACAAAAACCATGGAAGAATATAAAAATTTTGGTGTTGGGTAAAGTTACAACCACCAAAGCAGATTTAACCGAAGCCATCACATTTTTCATAAAAAATTACTGATTCTACATGCATCTCCAAAATCCACAAAATGGTAGAAATTTTGTCTTGAAAAAACACACACACACACACACACTAAACCAAACCCACACCAAAAGCAAACGAGTTAGCAGTTAGCCAATAGCGAACATAAACATAGATTTGCGTGCTGTGAGACAAGACATGTTAGATCACTAGATGTGGGAGAAGTCTATCTTACAGATTCTGTAACATACATCCCCCGCTCCATGCACTCCACGTGTCCCACCATGTGAAAACAAAGCAAGCAAATGGCACCACTGGGGGCTGGTTAACCGGGTCTGTATGTTACAGAATCTGTACCGTAGCTAGCTCCCTAGATGTGTCGTGCAAAGCAGAGTGAGAGTGTACTCGTCATTAAGGGTTGAACAAACAAAACACTTGTTTTTGGGTCTGCAGCCGAAGTTGCTGACTGACACGCTCACCTTACTGGTTTTTTTCAAACCAAAAGCCACGTAAATCTCGCTCCAGAGACAAAAGTGGGTTGATGATGTAATGCCACATACCGACCAAACTCTATTCTATACTTTTGCTTTTCCAATTTCCATCTCCACTTCTTTTTTTTTCCCACTTTAACGCCAGATGAATCTCTAAATGTCGTATCATTCGATGTTTTTAACCGGAGAAAATCGAATAGAAGGAGTATTATTCTTTGTGAGTTATATGCTAATTAAACATTAAAGAACTTTCAGTGCCAAGGGTCCCATGCCCACTTCGCCATTTTTCTCTCCATTTAATTCACGTTCTTGACTTTTAATCTCTATAATAAAGTTTCTAATGGACCACATTGGAGTTTGCAGTTGTGTTTTGCCGGTTTTGGTTCAACTTTTTGATATTTTGAACTCATCAATCAACTTATCATTACTGTAAAAAGAACAGAGCGAAATGGGGTTTTGAGTTGGGTTCATAATTGTGGGTCTCTTTTCATAAATTTGAAGTTTGATACTGTATTTGGGCCTGGACTTCTTTTTTAATTAGTCCAATTTAGGCCTTCTGAGTTTTGGTTCAATTTGAAATGAATGCTTGGAAACTGGCAAATTTTGGTAGCAAAAGTTGATGCTGCAGAGATAATAATAAGCTTTAAGAGCAGAATTTAAACTTCATAAAGCAAAGGAGTTATTGGAAGTACATTATATAGGCTATGTGCCCTGGCTTAGGAAGACTAATAACGTAAGCTCTAAAAGTATTTTTCAAACTTGGTTGCTAAAAATTTCTTCAGCTCAGGGTCCGTCTCATAGTACACAATTTCTCCAGTGTCACTCACAAAGTGGTCTTCGCCAATGCTTTTCACCAAATTCTTGATCAAGTGGACTGGAATTGGCCCTGATTTATTCGGCTCACGGTAGTACTTTCCCAGCACTGGCTTTGCTGCCTTTGTCTGCAGAGCAAGAGCAACAACAATCAAACTCAAAACATTAAACAAACCTGCATATGTTTGATGCAATTCAGTTTTAATGAGATCGCGATCGTACAGCCTCTACTAAGTGATAATGTGGGATTTGAGGGAACAGATGATGAATGACATGAGTGCCGATATCATGGTGAATGTTGTTGAAGATTCCATAATCTCTATCCACTGTTGTTAGCCCTCCTCTCAAATAATTCCATTCCTGCCAAAAACCAGATTCATTTTCTCAGCTATGCCTAAATCTGCAAGCCTTTCCCGAAATGGGAAAATGAATTGATTTTTCGCATTACCTTGCCACGGTACCAAGGTAGTTTGTGCTCATCATCACCATGGTGATGCAAATAGGTAACAAAGTCCAACCACATAACGAAAATCTGCCGCAAAATTTGAGCAACATCAGGATTCTCGTACGAATCAAATCAAAGAAAGAAATGATACAAGTGATGAAAGATTGTACCCACCAAGTAAGGAACACCATAAAGCTTAAACATTGTGATAGGACCAAATACAAAGGATAAATACACCAGCAAGCCAAACATGAAAGTCCAACAAGCAGTTGAAATCACCACTGCTTTTCTCTCCCCTGGCGAAAACAAACTGCTGTAAGGATTGAAATGAGATCCATCCTTTCCAGGACTTCGGTACCACTGTCATCA
This sequence comes from Citrus sinensis, assembly GCF_022201045.2. Classification (NCBI taxonomy): domain Eukaryota; kingdom Viridiplantae; phylum Streptophyta; class Magnoliopsida; order Sapindales; family Rutaceae; genus Citrus; species Citrus sinensis. The sequence continues at coordinate 29,995,207 of NC_068563.1, forward strand.
TCAGAGCGCGGAAATTAAATATGTTCATCTGCTTAAATCATAACGAAAAGAAGCAATGTAATTGTAGCTTCAGGTTTAGCTTCATGCTCACCAGATATGCAGGGTATGCTAACATGGGTAAAGGCAATGAGAATCTCAGAATCCTTGTACTAGAATCCAATTTACTGTAAATCTTCTCAGGCATCTGAAATTATTAATAATAAATTGTAAAGAGTGACAATAATCAACAAATAAATGTACATAATTTGTGCCATGAAATCAGTAAAGCGGTTACCGGCACCCAAGATTCATCATGTTCAACGTTGCCATGGTTTTGGTGATGTGTTCTGTGGCTAATTCTCCTGTAGAAAAGATTTTTTCAAGAATCTTTAATTTATTGCACGAGACAAATTTGAAAGAAAGTAAGGAAAAAAGAGAGAGAGAGAGAGAAAAGAAAATGGAAGTTACAAGGATCTTAAAAAAAGCTCACCATCCGTTGTAAGGTACAAGAATTGACGAATGCAGGATGTGTCCCACAAAGCTGTTCAGCAAAGGACTTTCCGAAAAGCTTCCATGGCCACTGTTAAAAGAATCCAAAAACAGAATCACGAACTCATCTCTACATCAAACAAACAAAAAATGCAGCAAACAGACCGAAGGAAAGACAGAGATTTTTGGAATATATATGCATACCAGTCATGGCCAAGAACAAAGATAGCCCAGAACATGGTTCCTTGAGCAACCCAATAGAGAGGCCAAAAGAACCAAGTGTTGAAGTGAGTAGCAGCAGCTAGCAATGCAAGAACCACAAGCAAATCTCTGAGTACATAGCTCAAAGACCTCCATGGATTCTTGACCCAGCAATGCTTTGGAATGGCAGCACGGATCTCGCCAATCTTGAATGGAGGAGGAGCTGCTGGGTCAAAGGAATCTCCTTTCTCAACAACCCCATTGGCATTCACTTCATTCTTGAGCTTTCTTTCTTTCTCCATTGCAGCAGCAAGCAAAGAAACCGAGAAGTGAAATGAGCTTTCTCTCTCAGTCTCAGCCGCTGCTAGCTGTTGTTGTGTAGTAAAATAAAATGTTGATATAGGAGCAAAGCAAAGGCCAGCTAAATGCGAATATATATATGCAAAGGCCAAAGATTCTGCCAATGCTCATCACTGCTCAACATAATTTTGTATATAAGTATGTGTGTGCCTCCCTCTGTTTCAAATCTCAAAAACCTAGACACGTACAAGTGGACCAGATCAACGTGTGGGCTGCCGAACGTTTCGGTCACTCGAACATTTTCACCGTTTCCACTTTTCGGTTTCCACCGCAGGAAACGTGTTGTACTTTGCCACAACTTATTAGCGTCTCAAGGTAACTCTCCTGCAAGCAATGAGACCTAATTTGTCGAAAAATTTCAGAATGCATCTTAGATATTATGTCGATCATATAATAAATAAATAATGTCATGATATGTATGTATTTATTTTAAAAAATCATCATGTAAGTGGTGGTTATATTAAACTCAACTACACATGTCATTTATATATCAATTAGTTGTAATATATCTTAGGTATTCAAAAATTTCTCATATTTGTCAAGTAATATATTTCAAGGATAAAATAACTCGGTGCCTTACTGCATGATAAATAATCTCATTAACTGCTTAGTAAGTTGAACTGGTTGATTTTCAAATAGTTATTTTTTTTTTAAAATTAGTTACTCGATTTGTAAAAAAAAATAAAAAATTAAAAAAAATCGATTTAAAGTGAACATATAATAAGTATGACAATCTACGTATTCAATATCAATTGTTTTTATAACAAAGAAATAATATAATTATTTCTATCTTTTTCAAACAGAAACAGTATTCATAGACTGCCATGATTATATTAAACAATCACAAAAACTTCAAACATGAAATTCTCTGTATTTTTCCCCTTCTATGTTGGTCTACTTAAAAAGATGGACGGCGTTAAATCAAACATGAGTTATTCATGTATATGAAATGATATTGATATTAATCAAGTCGTGCAAATCATTGAAGATTTGAAAAATGTGAAAATTGAGTGTTATAGTTTTTTTTTTTAATAATCTTTTCTTCTTCTTTTTTTCCCTGCCGTGGAAGGAATTGGAAACCACCAAACCTCATTAATTGTCAAATTCATAAGAGATTAATAAATTGGTATATCGAGAGAGATGATGTACCACACTATCTTGCTTATATTGTGGTGAGCGATATTATTAACGTCACTGATCAAATTAAACAATCACAGAGACCTATATTTATTTCTGTTTGTCTGAGTGTGCTTAATATAAAGTGTGTAACATATTCTAAGAATTTTTTTTTTAATTTTGTACTTCAAATATATAACTGTCGTAGGAAGAAGTTAGAATTAGTGGAATATTTATCCAAGAGTCATCCATTTTGTGATTGTTTTTGGAATATTTAAAAATAATTTTGAAAAGTTAAAGCCAATTTTTGTATTTTGTAATTTTTTTAAGAAATTACTTTTGTTAAAATTACTCAATCTTTCAGAGAAAAACTGAGAAGGAATGTCTTTTTGAATTAAGTTATTTATATTTTTACAGTATTTTAACAGTAAAATTTATCAAACGAAAACGACTATTCTTAAAACTCATAGGACTTATAAAAATAAATTTTATCAAACGTTTAATTAATTTTTTTTCATATCTGATTAATTTTACAGCATATCTAGTAATAATTATTTTAAAAGTTACAGTATTATTAAACTAGCATGAAGTTACATTGGATGCACAATGTTGAATTAATAACATATGCCTATCAATCGACATCGTGTACGTGTAGATATCTCATCGACCAGGTTACATAATCGTTCAAGATTTGACAATGTGGAAAGTTGGTTCCCTAATGTTTCTTGTTCTATTGCAAAAGAAGAAATGGAAGGCAAAAACAGTGAGTTCATTTTTAAATTCAAAAGGGAGTATAAATTATTGAGATGAATAATTCAACAGGCAACATCACTTATACTGTAGTGAAAAATATTAGTTAATTCTATTCGGAAGAAGACATTATGTATTTTCGTGCTTTTGTTTGAGTGTTTTTTACTATGAAGACAATTGAATGTAAGACAAATAAATAACATAAAATATCAGACTGATAACATATATCAGTCAGAGAGGAGACATATACCTTTTTTTTTTTTTAAATTACTGAATAGACTCGAATTTTAACTGGTTTTGAAATTAACGTGACTTCAATTTAAACACCGCAATGTAAATGTTTAGATGGGAAGATGATCTCATTTTCTTGAGTCTCTTTTAATTTGCTTCTTCCATTTAACGCACGTCATTGTTTATTATTATTCTTGATTAATTGTACAATCAATGAATCTACGACGTTTTCGTAATAGATCATGATTCTCTTATATTCTTGGTCTTTTATAGATTTTGTGTTATTTATGTTTTAGTGTTAATGGATAATTAAGATTTAATAATTTTTTTTAATTTATTAATTACTAATCATGTTACTAAAATTTACTCACATAAAAATAAGATCATAAAAAAATCATAATCCTTCGGTAATATCTACGGCATTATTAGTATATTTTGAGTTTGTTGCTTTTTACTTTTACTTTCTTCACACAATGAGTTGTTTGCATTTAAATATCATGACGTGACTCCTCAGTTGGTAGGTTTTGCACGTGCACGTTATAATTAACCCAAAAAACAAAGGCGTAATATTTTTCTAATTGCAAGCAAAGAGTAAAAATGGTTTTTGTTTTGTCTTAATACGATGAACGTGGCAAGCAGCCTGACCACCCACGTCGGATAAATGGAAGACCAACCAAACCAACCCAGCAAACAAACAAGGTCTTGACCCGAGGCTGCTGTTTTTTTTCAATACAATAACAGTTTGTGTTCGAGCAGAGCAAAAGCATCTTCCAGGCATCACAAATCTGGCTTTCGGAGAAAGCTAGAAAAGAATGATGAAAAAACCAAAAAAAGAAAAAAACACCCACTAATTTCTCTTTTAAAGCGTGTGAAGTCGGCTTTTTTCGCTCCCTCCTTTTGGGGACCGAAGGCAAACAAAGGCATAAAGAGTAAGAGTTTAAAGGGGAACAAAGTGAGGATTTTGTTGGGACCATCAAGCTTTTGATTAACACTCCTTATATTTATAATTGATGACTGATGATTTTATTTTAATGCACTATTCTATTCTACTCGTGAAACGCCAATAACAATACTTTCCAATTATTATATATATATATATGGATCACCCTATGTTACGTTGAACGTAACATACACACACTCACAGCAATAGTAACAAGCCCCACCATTAATATTGTTGCTGTGAGTGTGTGTATATTACGTTCAACGTAACATAGCACTGGCCTCTATATATATATATATATATTCGGACTTTTTTAGATTTAAGACCACTTACCTATTCACAAAAACGCCATAACACTTTATTCCATAAGGTAATATATGAGAATAACATTTGAGATGTATATTTATCTTAATTCTTTGGAGCTTTTAATACCCTGGCCCTACGCAAATGCAGATCTATTTACAAGGGTGACTATATATTCAACTCTTGTCATTGTTTTGTGGCAAGTTTAGACTTTAGTTAATTGGATATGAGTAATGATAGAACCACAAACTCTTGTACAAATTTATTTTGTACAAACTGACGTGGCATTAATTCATTGGTTGAATGAAAATATAAATTAATAAAAACAAATCATGTGGGCCAAGTGATATTTAATTCAACCAATCTTATCATGCCACATCAGTTTGTACAAAATAAGTTTGTACAAGAGTTTGTGGCTGTATCATTACTCATTGGATATATATATATTAATTTAGTTACTTAAACGTGTTGACTAACCACACAGTAATTTTAAGACTCGTCATTTCTTCAAAAATGGAAGTCGTATTTAATTCTTTTTTTTTTATTTAGACGTATTTAGAATTTGGAAAATCTACTCACCAAGAGTCCAAGACGTATGCATGGCTCTACAATTGGCAAGTTAAACCTAATCATATTAATTAACTTAAGAATATATATATATATATATATATATCTTATAGTTTTTTGAGAGATTTGTTGTGATTGATAATTAAAAAAAGAAAATCTAATAAGGAGAAATTTAAGACTCCCCTAAAAAACCCAAGCAATCGATAACATGGGAAAGAGTTTGATAAACTCCTCATTAAAAGGGTCTAAAAGTTGTTAAGGCCTTGATTAAACTAACTGCAAAGATATTAATCTAGTGCTTAACTGGAGGCTTTTAACAGAATATTCCAATAGGAACAAAAAGAATATGTTCCAAATCTGTCGGCATATATGATTCAACATAATCAAATTCTAAGTTATAAATCCTTGAAATAATCATGATCCAATGATATATGAAACTATCAAATATATAAAAGTCCGAAACTTACCTCAAGAATGAAAGAAACTAGCCCAAAAATTCCACCATCTGCAGAAATTTGATTGAGGGAGGAGAAAAAAATTTAAAAAAAAAGGGCTGAAATTTAATGTAAAAAGAGGACTTGAAAATATAAAAGAGAGTGAGGAAGTAGTGTTTGAAGTTTGAAAAGTTATTGGCAAGACTCAGCTACTCTAGCTAGGAGTATTTATAGTAATCTACTACTCTGAAAAAAGTACGGGCAAGTAAATGAAATTAGGGAGAAGCAGTTTTTGTAGCATTTATTAATTATTTTAAACATTTTTAATTAGAAAAACAAAACGATATTCCTTCAAGAATATATATATATATATATATATATATAAGAAATGATTAATTGATAAAATAAAACAAGCAATACATGCAGATGCAATGCAAGCTGATTTTAAGTTTGGTGAAGAATAACAGAAGAACCAACAAAGTGTTGGCTCCACTGGTAATGAAGTTCCTTTAAGTGGCTTGATTGGATTTACTTTTCAGTTCGAGTCGCAGGGAAGTCGCCTTTATTGGGAGAACCTGTGCCTCCCGGTTTGAGCGGTGACTTCTAGTCTGGGTTGTGGTACAGGCTTAAAAGTGCCTCTCATAGTTGATGCTCTCCTCAAGATACCTCGTGATTAAGACAAAAAAATAAAAATAAAAATAACAGAAGATGTTTTGGTTCCAAAATTCTACGTAAGCTAAATGGGAACGAATATGAGTTTCGTGAACATCTTTTCCTTAAAAAAAAGAATAACAGAAGATGTTTTGGTTCCAAAATTCTACGTAAGCTAAATGGGAACGAATATGAGTTTCGTGAACATCTTTTCCTTATAATTCTTGTCCATAACAATTCGTCTGAGGTATGAATTCTAAAGAAAAGCCGATAATGCAAGAAGCAATTAATAAACACTCTTTTATACGGTATACATTTACCAAATTTTAGTTACCAAATCAGGAAAGACAGGATTAATCCATTACACGAGAGAGGACCGACTGGCATGTGACCAATTCGGACGTGTATCTTCAGCTTTAAATTCAATCTCTGTCAAGGATTGACAAATGGGATTACAAAATCGTGTTAGTCAAAATTTCTCATTTAGTGTGGGATTAAAGAATTATGTAACCAATTCAATATAGTATTATTGCACCGTTTGTTCTGCAATCTTTCGTCTCAAAAAATGGCAACCACTTAAGTATGACTGGCCCTCGCATTAATATAACTTCAAACGGCAGCCTACCTCTGAATTAAAGGGAAAATCTTGACAATTGTAAGTAATTATTGGTTGCGAATCCTCAATAATTTTGAAACTGATGGATTCATTAAAAATATCTCGTCCTGTTTACGAATTTGGGTGGCCGTTTTAAATGTTTTCTGATCAAGTTTTCTGGCAAGCTGCAATGAATAAGAAACAATAATTTGGTTATTTTTGGATGTTTCCACAAGTTGCGTTCTCATATTCAAAGGTTAAATCCCTGTCACAATAATTTGGTATTTATATCTCCGCAGCGGCTCATTTATTTGACAGTACAGTACCAAACTTCATTAATTTCAAGACCTCACTTTCAGTTTCAGAAATGGTTTCTCTTTTGGGTTCTTAAATTAACAGGGCACTCTTTACACAGCCCATGACCACGAACCTACATTTGGTTCACGGGCCTTTAGGCATCACATCCATGCAAACCTTATTGGGCTCAATAGATTCATCACGTTCTGCTCAAACTAAGATTATCATTTCCTTTTATAAATAAGTACTAAATTACACAATTCTATGAATATTATAAATTGAATTAAAAAAGTCACCACACCTCGTTTTGTGTATCAACCAGATACACAAAACTAATCTGATGCTGGTGCAAATTGCTACCCAGTTCAGATAACAAGAACAAAGACACAAAGTAACTGAAATTTTTTATATTTTACTGCAAATTTGTACCTTTCCAGTTCACGTGACTAATCCATGATGTCTCAGGTGATGCGATCTCATCTTTTTATAGTAATTTGTTGCGTTGAAGAACAAAAAAAAGAAATGATTCTCAAATGTTGCATCAATTTTAATTTATTTCCAATTGCAATTTGCATTGGGTTTTGATATTTGCCCAAGTAGTAAACTTAAGCGCATGTTGAGGATCCAAAGAAAAGATCAAAGCGCATGTTGAAGATTTCATGGTAGAATTTTCTGAAACCGATAATCAGTTACTATAATTGTGGCATGTAGCGACAGCAGCAGGCAGCGGGCCCCTTGCAAATTGCAACTTGGTCTCTATGATCTCGGTACTGGCTGCAAATTGCTCCTGCTACAAATTTAACGTGACCCAATTGGTCGAATTTGTCTGATATCGTGTCTGGGATCAGGCAGGAAAAGTGATTGATAGCAAATATATATATTTTAATTTTTTTTTGTCTTCAACGTGACATAAAGTTAATTTCTACTAATTTTTTGTTGACACCACCGACTGTTATGGGTTGCTTTACTTTTTTCACCAAGGGGGAAAACCCAAGGCTGTGCCTTTTTAGAAAGTTAACTTTCTATTTATGCCGATGGATGTTTAATATTTTAATCTAAAAGAAGAAACTTTCGAGGATTTCCAAAATAATTGTTCTCATCCATTAGTAGTTGTTTTCTTTTATGGCAGCCATTATCATGCAACGTGGCTCATGCTCAAATGAAATGTGGCGAGGTAACTAGGGTGAGAGTAAGTTTAACTGGGACTGCTGTGCTTGGCTTAACTTTGAAAGTGCTATCTGTTAAATGTTTGGTAAACACCTGCTTTTACTTGGACAGGTAATTAACTAGTGATTCCATCCCGGACAAGCTGCGGATCAAAAGCAAAAAAACCCTCAATCCTGTACATATACATTGGTTGAGCTATTTGATGCATGAATCATTATTGACTGCACTGTGTAAATGTGATGAGTTATATCTGTCAGAGCTGATAGGATGGAATACGAACAGAATGGACAGGGATAGGTTTATTCAAAGTTTCAAACACAAAGCTAATTGCATTTCTAATGTCTATGTATACATCAGGTTCTTTCCGGATAATGTACAACACTTGAACTTACTACTGATTCTTCAATACACAGTTGTAGTGCAGGAAAAATCCAAGTTGCTGCTGTTACCAATATACATGATTAACTATATCAAAAGCACAACATTAATTACCTTCGCGCCCGAGCTTGACTTGCCTTGCCACTGAGCCCAGATATCTGCTTCAGATTGGTAAGAGCTTCCTGGGCATGTCGTTTTGCATTGGCATTTCCGTGCTTAAACGCTTCTACCAAAGCCCTGACTAGAGACTGATTGAGTGAGTACCGATGGCTGTGACCTTCCACTCGCAGTACTCTCTCTAACATCCAAACTGTTCTCTCTTGAAGAAGTCCAGGACGAACTTCTGTGAAAAGATCAACCACGGCATCGAGAGCACCCTCGCGCTCAAGCTCATCAACGCCTCTTTTGAAATTTTTTGAAGTATCTATAATGAGAGTTGAAAGTGCTTCCACTGCAGCAATTTGAACGTTAGTGTCCTCTTCCGCGAGGAGATCAACCAGGGGTTTGATGCAATTGCTCTTTAGCAGGCATAGCTGACTATTGTCTTCACAGGGAGTATTGTGAATAGGACATGTTGTAGGTTCTGGAGGAGGCTTCCCGCAAATGAACACCAATGAGGCACAAAATCTGCGGGGAGTTGAAGATCCTGTGTCCTGTGCACAAAGCGACCTTCCAGCCTCGGACAGGTTCTTCAATCCATGAGCAGCTAGTTGTTTCACTCTAGCTTTTGAAGGAAAACTGAGCTGATCACGGAAAATGGTCATGAGGCGGTGCTCTCTGACTGTGCCAAGAGTTTGTGGATTGACACTTCCTGTAAAGTGAAGCAAGAGGCCAAGAAGCCCTTCGGCAATATTTGATATGGGTCGAGAACTTCTTGTATTAAAGCTACTCTTGTGGGTCTGAAGAGTGATTACTATCCATTTTATGAAAGTAGCTTCTAAGAGTGTTTTCACTTCTTCCTCCGAGAGTTGAATATTAGCAAGTATGCAAGCAGCATCAGATCTCTCGCAATTAGCTGATTGGTTATCTAGTATTTTGTCTTTGAACAAAACAAGCTTGTCAAAAGGTTTAAGTGCATAAGCTAAATCTTGACCAATTCTTTCTGAGAGTATCCTTGTCAGCCTAAAAGCGTAAGTTCTGTGTTCAACTTCTGGGTGTTCAAGAAATTGGATGATGTATTTGATGCCATCACCGGATTTTATATGAGTAGCCACCGACTCTGCAAATTGAACAAATTTACAGGAAGAATGGTTATTATAAATTTCATTGCATCTAACTTTTATGCAGCGTCGGTTTTGTACTATCTTATGCAAAATATTGAAGTAATTCACATGAGCCGTCTTTGTACAGTGCTTACAACCTACTATGCGTGACATTCCAATAGAAATCTAACAGTTTAACTGAAATTCCTGAAAAGTTTATGAAACCAATAAAGATTACCAATTTGACATGTTCATGAACATTAGAGCAACTAAATCTAGCATTCTTATACAAAAAGGACGGTATCATGGTTGCAGCAAGAAAATGAATTTTAGATGTATTGGTTAACAAGGAATTACCTGCTGCCTGGGGAGATGAAGCAATTCCACATAGGATACGAAGTGTGGACACTTGACACTGAGGAGACACACCAGATAAGAGACCCAAAAGGCTGGAAACAATAGATTCTGACTGCATTGAATGCCCTAGTTTGTCTGCCGACGCTAATTCCCAGCACCCTGGATTTGATACTACGTTTGCAATTGTTGCAGCTGCCAATTCCTTCAGTTCTGGCGAAGCATCATGGCTTTTGAAAAGAATGTCGGTAAGAGCTGGAAGCAGAGCAGAATCGACAAGGATGGTTGCATTGTCATCCAGTCCTGATAGGTTATACAAAGCCTTCAAGCTTGCTGCTCTTCCAGCCGGCTTAGAAAGCAACTCAACCAGTACTTTAGCACATTGCCTAGCAATATGTTCTTTACAGCTATTTGTCAATGTCAACTTTCCCACCAAGAACGCCATCTCAATTTGCACATTATCAGAGCCTGCTAACAGGAAAATATGCACCGGATTATGCTTTTGTACATAATAATCGAAGGACTTGGAAATTTATCTCTTCCACCTTGGTACACGATTGACAGAGGTAGTTGCGAATGTTAAAACAGAAACAAGTGCACAACATACCTTGGCATAAACGATTGATCAAAGGTTCAAATCGTCCTGCTGCTGCCAAAGGCTGAACAATTTCCTCAATTCGTTCCATCTTCTTGAAGACCTCGTCAGCTAGATTGGATAAAGCAGGAAGCTCCAGATTTCCTGTCATACTTGAGAGAAGAACTAATGCTCCTTTCTCTGATGCAACTGATTTGCAATAAGCTTCATCGTTACAGAACTCAAGTAATAACTTCACTGCATACTCTTTCTCTTTCTCTGAGTTCCCAATAAGACTATGTATGACCGATTTAGTGACACCCTCTTCAAGCATTATTTTCTACAAAAAGTAATCATTTTAGTTAGGAACCACAACATTATCAAAGTAAAATTTGACGATCATGTTTCAAGAAAAAACTAAAATCAGCTACCTTGCTTTCTTCATCCTTGGCCATGCTAAGCAAAGCCATGAGAGCTTTACTCCTCAATATTGTTCCAACACTCTTGGAAGAACTCTTGAGCAATTTAACAATAAGCAACACAACACCAGCGTTCCTCACTCTGTACCTATTGGAAGGATGTTCCTCGGAGATCTTAAAAACACTATCCAACGCTTTATCAAGACCATCAACCTCAGGATTCTCCTTACGGAGAGTCTCCACCACGGTACTCACCTGAACTTCGACATTCCTATTCACCCACTCCTCAATAGCTCCAGCCAACCCAATATTAGGTTTCAGCTCCAATGACTTCAAAACCTGGCCGGTAACAGGACAAGTGGGGTCCCTGCCGTCCTCTAAACATCTTTCAAACCAATACTCAATTGCTTTTCGCTCATAAGCCTGTGCGGACTCCAAAACCACAGGCTCTTTCATAACTTGTTTAGTCAAGGGGCATAAGAAATTCTTGAAGGGTAAAACGTGACAATCTTCTTCCAGTTCACTATCCCAGTTGAGAGCTGCAACGTCAGGGACAACGGACCAAGTATCCAAAATTCTTTGTAATGAAGTCAAGATTCTTCTCTCCGTAACTGAACTAGACTGCGAGAGATCAGACTTTAACTGCTTGATTTGCTTGGTCAGTTCATTATGGTTGTCAGATTCAATGCCTAAAGCTCTTGCTAAGTCCATTATTATCCCGCTCTGCACTGCTTTCGTAGTTGGTCTTCCCTGACCTTCCTTCTGTAACGTGCAGTGCACTCTCTCTTCATTTTCATTCACCTGCATTGCAGTAATTTATAACACTCTCAGACTCAATCTCATATCACATTCACGATTGTGCTAGCTAGCCTATTATTAGCAGTCAGTGCTTCGCTCACACTTACAGTGAATTGAGCTTGTTTCATGTCGCGAGAAAGATCGGCGATTTTTTTCCTGAGCTCAGGATAAGGATGATGGTGAAGTGAAGAGTCGATCAACGAGAGCCAACTACCGATAGCTAGCGTGCGCTCCTGGAGATAAGCGGAGAGGGACAAACAATTAATAAGAACAAAAATCTTGCTTCTGTTTCGGTAAACCGACATGATCTCGTTAGCCTTGGCTAAGTCTCCGGCAATTCCCTTCAGGGCGGTCTGTACGGAGGCAGGGAGAGTGTCGGGAGATGAGCAGGTGCGCAGGACCGTGTTGAGTACGTTCTGGAGGCGCGTGGCGTAGCCGCTAAAACGGCGTGGATTCTCGAAGAAGCCAATGCCTTTGTTGTCAGTGGCGGTGGTGGTGAGGTCGGAGAGTGAGCGTTTGATTGAGTCTACGGCGTCTGCCATTGAAAGTAGCGGCGTTGCCGCTGCTGCTGGTGACGTCATTTGATTTGACGGTGGAGATTGGCTTATGAATTGTCTCAGCGTTTTTAGAATTCAGCTATTATGAGGGGAGTGTTTTGTGTTGTGTTCTGTTAATTAACTGCCGCGTTTTGAGTGAACGTTGGTTTTGGAAGGCGGGGGAAAAGAGTGAAGGCTCCGTTGACTTTGACATAATTGGGCGCGGACTTCGTTGCAGGTAAAATTTGCGGGTCACGTCCGCAACCCCGGTTTGGAAAAACAGAAAAACGGAAATTTGACTAATTTTTTTCCTGGACTATGGCACTTAACACTTATCTTCTGTCAATTTGAAACATCATATTTAATAGTAAAAGATGACACAATTTCTATTAGTTAAGGGGGTTTATTTTGAAATTTAAAGGAACAAGCGTCACATCCAATTTGAGTTTGGTCGTAAATGTTTCTCACTTGTAATTGAGGGAGGATTCTACATTGATAAATTGATATATTTTTTCATTCAAAAGATAAATGAAATAAAAATAAAAATAAAAAAGGTAATTAGATGGAACTATTGGTATAATTGTAGACTCATGCACTTAGATTAGGGGATATTTGGGGAATTTGATTTTTTTACTGTTCCCTTGACCACATTTAAGTCTAAAAAAAATTCAAATTCTATTGTTTTCTTTTAAACTTAAAAAATAATAGTAATAACTTTATATATGTTGAATGCTAAGCTTATTGTAAAAAATAAAATTATGTGTTGTAGAAATTCAGACCAAGCCTCCAAAGCCATTAAATAACATTTTTATCGTTAAATTAACTAATGGCATTTTGTTTTGAGAGTGGAACTATGGTACCCCTTCAAAGTCTTCTTAAATCCTCTACTCTGATTCAGCCGCTGTAGTTTCTTGGGACATTTCAAGTAGTTTCGTGCAATGAGATTTTACTTACATCCTTAGGCGTGTTCGGACATTGGCTTCTAAGTCATCCATTATTATCAAGCATGTTTTTCTGAGAAGCTACATTTGCTGTTGACTTTATGGCCAATTGAGCTTGTATTCATAAGACTTGTTAATGATTTTTCAATCATGGTGATCTTCCAACTGATTTATCAAGTATTTTTCATTTGGATACTCTTGGAATTTCATACATTCGGCATTAATCACCTTGATTTGTATTGATTTTATTTGACTACTAAATTATTTACTTTTCCTGAAAGGTTTGATTTATGTTACCCTTCTTATGTTCTTTTATTGATTGATTTATTTACAGGTAGGGGTCTAGCCTAACCCCCTACCTTCTTGGTGGATTATCAAAAAAAAAAAAAACATTTATGTACAAATGTAGATAAAATTAACCTAATTTTTTTCATTTTCTTTAATCTATAATCTGTATGTATTACCAAAACTTAAAACACCTTTTTCTTTTTTTGAGAAGTTAAAGATAACATCTTGCAATAGTTGGAACGTCTATCATCATATAAATAAACCCTCATATAATTAACAAGTTTGAAATCTATGCCTAGGTTGAATCATTTGTTGCAACTTGAGAAATTAAAAAAAAAAAAATTCTGCTTCACTTGTATAATTTGTTTATAAACATTAATTATAATATTCTAATTGTATAATTTATTTATAAAAATTAAATATAATATCAGTAACAATTTTATATAACAGTACTTAAAAAAAAAATTAAACTCCTTTGCTCTCCCTTCTATCACCACAGGTACAGAAAGAGAGACCCACGAATTGAGAAATTGGGAGAGGAGTCTCAATCGTCGAATATGGGTCGCTATTAAATAACCGAGATCCATCTACGAGACTACGACCCCGTGCCAAATTTTAGTCAGTCACAGTCGATATATTTTCTTCTTCTTCGAATTGTTGTTTTTCTTTCACAGACTCGTAAAATCCCAACAAAATCATAGTTTTAATCTACAAATGGATCGGCTAAATATCCTTCTTCTGGGTCTCCCTCTCTTTCTTCTCTGCAGCGACCTCTTAAATCTTTTCACTCCTCCGCCGCCGCCGCCGCCAAAATCCGCTTCCCACCACCACCATAAACCGCCTATACCTTCGGAAAACCTAACCCCAGACTTTCCTTCACAGGTATTACCTTTTACTCTCTTTGGATTCAAATTGAAACCATAGCTTCCGTTATGAGAAAATTATTTCTTTTAAATTTTCTCCAAAATTTTCTCCAAGACTCATTAAAAAAATATTTTTTTTTTCAAAGGAGGGCTTTTGTTTATAGTATGTTTCTTATTAAGAGTTTCTGATATCGTTGTTTGCAGAAAATTGTCGGAGGAATTGGGTATGGCAGTACTGTTAATATCAACTTTTGTGCTTCTTGCTCTTATAGGTATGGTTTGTGTCGTTTTTTTTCTTTTTGGGTTTAATGGTCTTGATTATTAGTGTACATTGGGTGCAGTCTCTGTTAATGGTAGATGCGTTTATGATGTGATCTTTTTTTTTTTTTTGGTCAGAATTGTGATGGGAACTATTATTAAACGAGAGTAACGTGCTTAATTGCCTTGATATTTGCTTAAGACTAGTATTGATAAATTTACCAACATTTAGGAATATATACTTATAACCCATTTGGAAGAATTAGACATTAGCTCATACGGTATGGTTATGTCTACACAAGCATTTTTGTTATTGTGGGGAAGTATAGAAGCTCAGTAGGGTCATAAGGCAAACCTACTCATTTAGCAGCACGTGATTTTTAAATGCTTTAAGTGTTCATCTGTGGATGCTCAAGCTCTTTCTTTTTGGTAGGCTAGGCTTTGCAACATCAATATATTCAATCGTTTTAGTTCACTCATCAAGAAACTGAGATAGATTCTAGAAAAATGCTGTAAAGAAAATTGTAACCTGTTTCAGGGGCACTGCAATAACAATGAAAAGGATGTTGGAGACTCAGTTTCCTGGGATTGATGTGGTCCTTGCAAATTATCCCCCACCCCTGCCAAAGCGTCTACTTTCTAAAGTGGTGCCTGCTGTTCAGATAGGGGTTATTGGGATCGTAGTGGCAGGCGAACAGATTTTTCCGATGCTGGGAATGACACCACCTCCATGGTATTATTCGCTGCGTGCCAATAGGTTTGGGTCCATAGCATCTACCTGGCTTATTGGAAACTTTTTGCAGTCCTTCCTCCAAAGCTCTGGGGCTTTTGAAGTTTACTGTAATGATGACTTGGTCAGTGATCTCTCTATCTAGCTCGCTGTCTTTATATGTCAAAAGTAACTGTTGTTACTACTGATGCCTTTTGCTAGTCTATTGATAGTTACTGATCATTGAAATATTAAACAGGAGAATGATGCAAATAAGCTTGCAACCACGTAAAAATCACTTTGACTGCATTGGGTATAGTGTTTAGAGGGGCTTCTTATGCTTGATTCTGTTCATTGTGCAGGTCTTCTCTAAACTGAAGGAGGGGAGGTTTCCAGGCGAGATTGAGCTAAAAGATCTTGTTGCCAAACAATTGGCTTCATCAAGACTTGTGGATGGTGTTGGAAGTGTATGGTCCTAGTTCATTCACTGGACATTGAGGGTTGGAATCAAAGGATTGACTGAGAGCCTTGTACAAGATTTCATTATCTAGGTTGTTATGGCAAATATATAAACAGATTTTGATGCCACTATCATAATGAACATTGGCTCTGTAAAACATGTCGACAACAATTACTTTTCCAGCAGGATTGAAATTTCTGATTTTCAGCCCTTATCTTTACTCGATGCTATCAAGATTTCCCCTTTTCCAATGTAACCCAATATCTCTTTGAAAGCCTGGGATATTTCTTTTAAGAAATCCCATAACTTGCGGCTTTTGAGAATATAAGTCGGATGTCGTCGTTCTCTGTTGCTTTTTTCGTTTTTATATTTCAGTCTCTTTGGCGGGCATTTTCTTTCGATGCACCTTTACCGTTTGGAAGATGATGAGTAAACCCCCATTGGTGGGCTCACCGTGAAGGAAGATGATGTATTGAGATATCCACTGCCATTAAACCCACAATCTTGACGTCTTAAACTATTTGGTAAGCGTAATTTTATTATTGCATTAGTTGGTTATATACAGAAGATTTATGCAATTCGAGGAGCAAGGCCACCCAAAAGTCTAGTCGACGTATCAATGCCGCTGCTACACACCCAACAATAACATAGAACTACCAGCATAAGCAGGAAACGTCGGTGGAGTGTGCCCACCAGGGGAAGAAAACTTCCCAGAAATGAATTTGATTCCACGTTTATCATCACAGTTTCTGCTTTAACTCAGACGCACAAAGCGACCTCGTAAACCACTGGCCAGCTCATTTCCATTCTCAACTCGCTTGGTTTCCTTCAGATGCCCGCACCACAGAGATGCAACACAGTCAAGTGGTTGAAACAGCTTTAAACATAATACACAAAAGTTACTTGATTTTACTAATTGGAAATTCCAACCAATCTGCTGTTTTGTTGGCCTAAAACAGTTAAATTATCGGACAATTTTCACCATAAACAAACAGAAGGTCACTGAGCTGAAGGTGAATCTATTTCAAATCAATGGCTAGTCAATATACAAAAGACCTTGAATAACATTGGCAGAAGAAAGCATAAATGAAAAAATCACATTTGTTGAGAATAGAATGATGTCAATTTTGTCTCTAAACAAGCATCCAATGCTATTTTCAATCCATGCATCAAATGCGATCGGTTTAGCCTTTATTTCTTCTCTTGAACTTAGAACTGAGGAAATAGGCAAATGTCAAATTGTGGAAGCCATGAGTTGCAGTCCGCTCTTCAAAAGCATCACCAGAAGAGCTTCTAGTACAGATAAACCTGCAATTAATATTGACGTCAAAGTGTTGCGTGTAGTTTCTATCACTGATGCTGGGAAAGTGTATAAACAACCATGACAGCAATGAGAATTTTTAGCTCTTGGACATTAAAAAAATTGCACCTCTCTTCAAACCTATATTCTGCTGATATCACGACCAAACACAAAAGTTGTAGCCCAGTTGACGGCTACATAGAATCTGTTCCTCCAGCTAACCACCCTAGTTAGGTATGCTGAGCGCCAGACAAGCCAACTGAGGAATCCTGCCGAAGATAAACCTTTTGATTCCTGTCGAAATTACTCCACAAGTGAGTCCACATTTTGGTTTACAGCTCAAGAAAGAAGGGGTTAAAGTGCTTAGAGATTCACCTTATTTTGCCTTAAGTCCACGAGTGCTTTGTAACTGCCAATTGTTGCCATGCTTCCCAGATGCCTGTAGACAAATGGGTCTCCAAGTTCCATGTCCTTTGCACTATTTGCTCGCCCACCACCAGCTTTGCCAATCCTGTTCAATAGACTAAAAAGGTATTTTCCTTGCCTCTCTGCAACCTGTTCAAAATGCTTGTTAAGGAACACACATCGAAGAACCAGCACCAGTTCCTAGCAAGTAAGAAAGATGGCTTCTGGAAAAGATGAAGCTGTTCGTAGCTTACCTGGGCCAAAGCTGGAAGGACGGTTTTACCGGTACTTTCCAAATACCCACTGCAGTCACCAACTGCAAACACATCTTGGACAGACGGAACTCGTAGCCATTCATCAATACCAATCCTTTTGGACATACATAAATAAATGAATAATTAGCAGCCTCCATGTAAAATATTCTCTGCCCCAAAGCACAGATACAAATTTGATAAAGATCCAAAAGATGAAGGATATCTTGAAAGTATGGCATTTGCTGGAAACCACATAAGAAAGCAATGAAAATCCTTTCTATTGTGTAAACGGTGGCAGTGCTGCATGTTCAAACTTGAATAATTCTAAATGTGAAGAGAATTTTGCAAAACCCAAAGGGTCAACTGAATAAAGATCCCACAAATTCAAAAACAGGAAAGTGATTTTTACCTAAGCATTTTCAGATATATCCAAACATTTTTCTGGCTGGCTAACGAAACAAGTTTTCCACAGACACACACACACACAAATATTTTCTAGAAAGAATTTTTAGGAACTAAACTTAAAATTTCTACATAACTTGAAAACTTTAAATAGATGCAATTGAGGAAAGTGTATTGCAGCAAGCAAAAAAGTATACGTAACCTACCTTCCACCAGGGGACTTGGGTAAATCCAGGGACTTTACAAGAGTTGACGGACCAACACCCGTAGACCATACTAACAGCCCATATGGTACCTCTGTGCCATCATTAAGGATTAGCTTCTGGGAATCAACATCCTTGACAATCCCACGCACAAGACGAACTCCTGACTGAGAAAAACTAGTGAATGAGAAGATGAAATATCCAAATGAATTGTGAGTCAACAATGTCCCAACATGCACTTTTTAAGAATAGAGAAGTGATCTATATTACTCAATTGTGAGTAATTCCAAGCTTACAATTGAAATGAATTCTTCACATAATCCTTTATATCAAAAGAATTTTAGTTTACTTATTCTCATTAGTTGCCGTACAGGCAATGTATCTCACAAAGCACAGAACTCCACTAGATATTTCAAAATCAGACTAAGAAGAGAGAAATTGACAGCGACCATATGTTTCAGGTACAAACCGCAGTACCTTTGCATTTATAAAATTTTTCTCACCTTTGACAACTGCGTTGTAGCATAGTGCCTGAGTCGATCGTCAAAGGAAGATAATATCTCATTTGCCTATGAAGATGACAACAACTCTGGTTAAATCAAATCAGTAAATATTTGGGAACTCTAAATTGGGGACTTCAGTGCAAGAATAACCCTAGATATGCCATAACAGCAATTACAGACAATTTCAGCCAAGAAGCTTGAATAGATTGCATTAAATCTGTTAGAACCGTATAACAACAAATACATAGAATGAAGAAGAAGCCATTTGATTATATTTGATACCAAAATTGTAGTCCGACAAACCTCAATCAATGTAACATGAATATAATCTTTCACATGGGAATATCTTTGCCGAACATCTCTCATAATGAAATCACTAAGTTCACCACTGAACTCAACTCCTGTGGGACCACCTCCCACAACAACACAATGTAGGAGTCTGGATTTTTCTTCTTCTGATATCCCTGCCTCCACACCAAACAAGAAAGTACAATTTACTTTGGAATCTCATATCAAATGATTCTTCAAACAAGATGACCACAACAACTTACCAGGAACATCAGACAGCATCAAGTTCAGGAGTAGCTTCCTACGAATTTCCTGAGCATGATGAACTTCACGAAGAAAAGTTGCATTTTCTTTCACACCATGGATTCCAAAAGTCGAGGCCTCTGCTCCCAATGCTATAACCAACTTGTCATATGAGATTTTAAACTTCCACGGCTCCAAGGTCCTTAATTCATCCGTCACAGTCTCGCAGTGCACCTTCATCACCCAAAACCAATTTTCTTACAATATCGCTCTACATAAGCTAAAATCTTCAACATTTCATAGTTGTAACAAATGCTACATCATTCAGTAAGCGAATATTTAACCAGAGAAATAATCAAACTTTAACATACAGAACCCGCATTTCCATCCAATATCATCATAGAACCACAAATAACTCCAATTACTAAGCTAGATCCATCAAAACCCTGTATTTAACTCATGAATTTAGAACAAAAAGTTACAAAAATTTTTTCAAATTCTTTTCAAAGAGCCACTGCAAACTAAAATTAGCAACAGTACCCAGAAAAGGGAAAAAAAAAAAGGATAAAACAAATCGAATCATTGAAAAACAAAGAAGCAAAATCACACCACATGATTATCAGTATCGATGCCAGCGCAATGGGAGAGGAAAAAGTAAGACCCGGGTTCCCTCGAAATAGCAGGCTGAATCCTGGCAATGGGTTCGGCCACAGACCTGAACTCAAGCGTGCCGACGCAAGTAGAGGCCAAAAGAGGAGTAAACACCATGTGATTCCTCGGGGACACGCAAACGACGTCGTATAAACTCGTATCTATGCCCTTCATCAGCCTGCACCCCGCCCAGCCAGAGCCCAGCACCACCACCCTGGGCTTCTCATTTGCCTTAGTGGGCCCCAGACCCGAGTACTGCGTCACCTGCACCGTCGACGGTGACGCGTCAGTTGTGAAGTGTGAGAGGCAAGTGAGAATCAAGTTGGAGGGCATTATTATTGATGGTGATGAATATGAATACGATTTTGCTGTGGGGTTTCTGAGAAGATGCTTGAACAAAGACATAACGGAAGCTGCTTATTTGGTTTTTGCAGAGACACAAGCACCGAACACAACAGAGAGATAAGTAAGTGGTGCTGCTGCTGCTAAGTGCTAGGCGGTTCCGATAATTTTGGGTGTAGTTTCTCTGCTTCCAGATCGTTGACGCAGACAATTCTGAATTGGTTACGTGGCGAGTCAAGCATGCGCCAGAGGCTTGATGGCGTCTTCTGCGTTGTCGTATGTTATGCTGCACGTGCAGATGAACGTGCTGCCACGTAAGATGAGCTGTTTTCTTTAGTGAAGAAATTACAAAGCCTTTGCTTTTAGTTGTTTGTTGTAAGAGTACTTGATGAGCAAAGAAGGATCCGAAACGAATTTGACATAATTCATGTCAGCTCTTTCAGCTGTTCATTATGTACTTCATGAACACTTGCATTGCGTACATAACAGTATTCTATCAAATACCAATCCGCTCCTTTATTCTCAATAAGTTGTACATGTCTTGAAGCAAAGTCAAGATTTTATTTCAATGATAATATACATCACATTAATTAACATTTTAATTGTTGTCCCTTGGTGCGCCAACTTCATTAGGAGGAGCAGGAGGAGTATGCCCCGGGTTAGGCCCGGGATCATGATAATCCAGCACCTCGGCCGTTAAGGAAACTGAAACTTTGTTCGATGTTGAGCTTCCGCAGCTGTCATCAATGTCCATCTTCAAAGATCTTCCATCCATCGCCAACATCTCTTTATTTCCTGAAAAGGTCAATTATTCCGTTACTGATAAAAGGTCATAAACTACCAACAGTATTCTCACCACGTTATGTATAATAAATATGAGCATTCTTAGGTGCGGTTGAAATTAATGTATATGAAAAATTTTTAGGTGCAGTTGCTGCACGTTTTAAATTGCAGACTATCAACCCTTTATGAATGTGAGCGTGTGTGATTAAATCGCATTCTACAATATTTGGACATTCCTGTATGTATGTATTTACACAGAAATACATTTCTCCAGACATCTTATGAGCCTCTTCAATGGCACTGAAGTTGTGGATTAATCATTACATGTCCTTAATTTTGTAATTAGGAAACATGCCTGAGACCGGAAGTGGAATGGTGTTTCGAGCCGAAGCCATTGCAAAAGCAGACATGCTCAACACACAGAGAATGAGGCGTATCAAAAATCCCATTGCTCTTCGCTTTCTTTGAGGTGTATATTATAGGATTGGGATGTGTAATATTGATAATACTACAGCTCTGCATATATAGGAAAAAATCTGCACCAGAATAACAGAATCTCGATCAATGGCCAAGATTGACTGCTGGAAAAACAATAATGATAAGGTTGTGATTGTACCATTGTCGTTATCCCACAATTCACCTCAGCCCTTAATATAGAGAAAATCACGCGTATCAGCTAGATATGTTCCGGAAGGTTTCATTTGATCCTTTGATGCTGGTGAGCGAGCGTCCAAATTTCAAACTACAGCTTTCCGGCCAAGACTAAATCCGTCGAGGCATTAAGTCGAACGGTTTGGGGTTTTCATCAAGGATCAGGATCCTGAACTGATTTTCATATGAGCAAATTATGTTAATATAATTGATGGTTAATAAATTTAAAAAAAAATAGTTAAATCATAATCATTCACTAATATTAAAACACAAGTGGCACAAGATTTGTAAAAGATCAAAAGTGTTCAGATCAGGAGAGGATCATGATTCTTTTATCAAACATATTTATTTCTATCTTACAAAAATGAGTGGAGAATGTACATTTTTTATGCAAATGTGGCAACTGTTCCTTAGATCATATTCACCTCCATGTGCACATAAATTATGGGTGGACACATGTCGTTAGATTGAGTGTCCAAAGCAAAATTCTAAATTCATATCACTCATCGTTTATAAATAGAGACATATCTCTAAGAAAAAAGAGATCTTTAGCCTCCAAAAGTAATGTTCATACTTAGAGAGAGAAACACATTTTCTCCATTTTTCCTCTTTATTTAATCTTGATTAAACAATAACTTGTGCGTCAAAGTGCTTTTTTTAGATACTCACCCATGTGGATTCGAGGCCAATGATTGTAACAAGTTCTCCACAAATCAAAAATACGACTGAAGGTAAATTCCAGCCCCTTCACTCTTGCATTTTATTTAACTTCACGACTCTTTTTGGATACTGATACTGATATGAGAATTATTAACCATTAGTGCAAATATATTTACTTCACATATGAAGAAAAAAGCAAATTCTTGGCAAATGGTTTGCAATGAATGAGAAAGTGATTAATATTACCTCGTAATGGACCTTAAGTAGACAAATTTTTTAAGGATATATTACGTAAAGCACGAGGTAAATTTGTGAAGATAAAAAAGAGTATTTTCAGCTAATCGAATTAATTCTTTAAAAAATTTCAAACATAAAAAAGAAATAACTCCTTAAAAGAACTTCAATCTTTACTCCCACAACTCAAAATTCGAATTTTGTTCGATAGAGTAAAAAATATTTTTTTTTTCACCTCCATAAGTTCAACTTTAAAAGGTAAAATGGCATTAATTAAAAAAGTTATTTCTGGCGGCAGCGTAGTAAAGTCATACCAAATTAATTGGCACTGAGATGACACTAGTCACATAGATCAAGTCCGCAGAGTGAAGTAAATTTGAATATTGAAGTGCAGCCTTTTAAATTTTAACTATGGGCACACGACAATTGGTAAACTTACTGATTTATTTTCTTCTCTATGATCGGCATAGTTGGTATTCGATAACACACAAAGAGTTAGAGCGTACGTTTTATTTGGTACATAAAACGAAGACACTGTGTATCAGCTCCCTTGCACAAGCCAAAACGGGAGCATGTGACTTGTACATTATTTATGCATACATTTTTTTTTTCCCTATGATGGTCAAGAAGTAATTAAAGCATGCATCACGAGGCATGTTTCTCAGCCTTTCCGGCCACCGCCACCTCTGCCGCCCCTCGAGGGAGGATCATGCCCGTGGTTCGCCGATGGCTCACCGTAATCAGCGAGGTTCGCCGTCAAAGACCTTCTTGATCCCATGGCTACCATCTCATCATGGTTCCCTGTTAATTAGATGCAACCGGTAATAAGATATTTGTCTCACTAAGCTTAACAATAATATATTTTAGCAGTCCTCATTTTTGTTTTAAAAAAAACAAAATTAAAATATCTCCATAGTTACTTCTGTTGGAATTAAAATTACCGTCACTTTTTCAAAGGCAAAAGGGTATTATATTTTTACCACCGCTCATCGACAGGTAATCTTTTACACTAACACTAACACTAACATACGTAAATGATAGTCAAATTTTTTAAGTCAGTTTTGGAAGCATGAGAACTCTTACGGACTAAAGGGGAATTTTAATTACCCCTTAATATAACAAGAGTTGTTGATGATTTAAAACAAACACCGCAGATTTAATTAAATCATTGAAAAATGAGCTAAACTATGCATTTGTAGATGAAGCAAGGACAGTCTCTTGTGGAAGTATAATTCAATATAGTAATAGAAAATAGAAAATCTAGGCGACCAAATTGAAAGAATCTAGCTGGCTGGCTTATTGTATCTGCACGCAGTACAATACAGCCCTCACCAAAACGTTTATGATCATTCACGCATGCACACTTGATTAAAACGCAAATAATTATGCTTAATTAAAGAGGATTAAATGGGCATGTAGCTAGAAATAGAAATGTTTAAACACTTCTTTTTAAGATATAAAAGCATTTTTTAATCCTTTTCTGCAACTTTGCAAGTGTTGAACAGGTACACTAATGCCAAAAATTATATGGTTCAAACACGAACTTTGAAGGATAGGATACGCATGTGAAAAGAAGAAGAAACAAATAAATGCATGAACTTGTTTCGATGAAACGACTAATATCGAGAGCCCTAAAAGGCAAAAGCAGAAGCAAATTACATACCTGAAATGAAAAGAGTGTTTCTTGCAGAAGCAAAAGCAAGCAAAAGATAGAAACAAAACCAAACTCCAATTCCACACCCCATCTCTGCTTATTAATTTGCTGGTGACTTGTGGTTGTTTATGCGAATGCGGTGGATACAGAAGAGAGGCCATTTATAGGCGTGGGGCATGAGCCACAGCCCGGAGCCTAGAAACACGTGGCAGAAATAAAGCCAATTTTAAGAGTTGACGATTGCAAAATAGTGGGTGCACGTTCGATGCATGAATTGTTCAATTCATATTGGCATCTCAGCCGTCCATTCTTCAGTCAACGAGGGCTCTTCTCGCCTCCTTTTCTTGAAAAGGACAAGGCGTTGGCTTGTTATACGAAAAAAGTCATCGTGATATAATGTGAAAGCGGAAATTAATATAAAGGAAAGGACACCGGGATCCCCTAGCTTCGTTGTTAAGCTCTCAAAATACAAGGTTAAATTCTCAAATGAACAAGAAGACCTCCCCTTCTCGTTATGAATTCTATTTATTCGATGAAAATGAGAGCATTAACATAAACGTCCTCAATGATAATGCACTATCACCCTCAATATAGGTTTGTTCCATTGAACTCTTAGGAAGATAATTGTCTAAAAAATAAACAGTTATATTCATCTTCTCAAAACAAAAATGAACATCCAAAGTTTCTTTCATTGGTGAATTTTATTTAATAATTAGATGCATATAGGGTTACTGAGGTTAAAGTGCCATACTGCTTTAATGTCCTCGAATATGAAGTACTTTCCTTATCTAAACACTGTAGGTAGGGATGCCAAATGATCTTAAATCCTGATCCTGAACTATTTAGGATGATATTAGTTGGTATTTTATGGCCGAATTTTAAAAGCAGGTGGGATTTGGGACTTAAAAAAATCCCAATTTAATGTGTGGGAAGGGACCAGGATCTAAGTCGCGGGTCCCGTTTGTCATATGTAATTTTTAGAAAAAATACTATATTAATAAAATTAAAAGTAAGTAAAATTAAACTAATGGTTAATCAATAGTGATTCAAATAGCATTACAACAATATACTCTAGGTCTAAGTAACAAACACAATCCCATTTGTTGTATTATTTTTAGTTTAATTAAATAAATTTAAAACAAAAATATTAAACTGGAAACCTAAAAGTATTTTAACCTAAAACTAAAACACAGCCGCGTGTTGCTCATCCTCAATTTTTGCTCGCCTTCAGCCACCTCATCTGGCATTTCGGTAAGTTTGTATTTGACTTCTCTTTCTTTATATTTGAATATAATTGTATTGGAATTTTTATTATTTTTTCAAATAGATTGTATTTGATTCATAAATTAAGTTGATTGTTTATTGCTTGCTTTTCGGAAATATCATTGTTTATTATTAATTAAATGGGATATTTAGGACATTCGGGCCATTTGGTCCGGGACGGTATTTTGAGTGGTTTGGGATTGGCCCAATTTTTTCTCCTATTTTTACTACTTGAGACCGGACCAGGATTGTCAAATCCGGACCATCCTAGATCATTGCCATCTCTAAACTTAACTAATTATAATAAAATAGGGTCTGGATGGTGGAGTCTAATTGTCATTTAAAATAATTTTAAGATTCCGATTGTTCTTCAATAATAAAAATCTGGATTGCCTCTTATATATGCTATTGGCAAAATAATACGTAAGAACTTACAATTATGAGTGCTTTTAAATTTAAAGAGATTTGTTTTTGCTTTCTACCTGAACTTTGATCTCTACCATCAAAAGTCAGAAACTCTTGACTTTTTTATCACTACAGCTTTGTCCATGATTGTGATGCTTGCCAAACACTAAACACACGGTGGATAAATGATCATTTTACTTTGATATCGACTTTCAAGCATGTTGTTTCCTTTTTGGGTAATGGGTTCATCGTATATAGGGGTGTTAAGCCATTGGGAGTCAAAAATAATTATTGTTTAAAGAGTAATTTAGGAAATTTTAATCCCACCCAAAATCTTACAAGTAAAAAATATCAAATAAATAATAAACAGAAAAATAGATAGAGAATAAAATCAATCACGGAAAACTTATATCCTGGAAAAAAATCACTGCCGCCAAGGATGATGAAAGAAAAATTTATTATGTGAAAAATTATTACAATCATTTTAGTATTCTTCTCACGCACAAAATTTCAATAACGCTCAATTTTTCAATGAATCTACTGTTTCTCTCGCATTAAAAATTGTCTATTTGTAGGAGAAGTATTTCTTTTCTTATATTTGTTGTACTTCTTCTTAAATAAGTCAGATTCCAAAAAAAAAAAATTTATTTCTTAAATAGGAATCCTAATAAATTAAAAAATATTATAAGAAATCTTTATTGAAAAATAAACATATTTCCTAAGAGTGATTAAAGAGCCATTAGCTCACACGATGAGCAGTAATATTGTCATAAAAATATACGTGACAGAAGAAAGAACGTGAAATTACATTATTAAACCCCGCACCTGGCATCGATCAATCAGTTTGGTCAAATAATTTCTTTAAAGGACATAATTATTCTCAATTAAGGTGTTTGTCATTTCATTAGTTATTTTTTAAGTTTTATTTCTTAATTACATGCATGTTGCGTATTATCTATAATCCAAAAACAAAGACCTTGTGCTGAAATCTTAGTCTAATTAAACAAGGGTTATGTAGGACGTGAGTATGGTTTGGTTAATGTGGCATAACGTTTGCATACGGTATCAGTTTATTCGTACGCCACTTAAAAGTTTTTGAAGAGTTTTACAAAACCCATATCTAGATTTTTTTTTTCCTTCCTTTTATCCCCTCACACTTCATGTGTTTCAGTCATTTTGGCCACAACGTTTATCTTCTTCTTGTTGGATCTATTTGTCACATATTATGGACTGACATAAATATTTTTATTATTTTTTATGTTTTATCGAATTAATACGTGATTAATGTCAAATATTAATGAATAATTCCGATGGACTCATTTATTAAGTTATCAAATAGTATGTTAATTAGTCCAATTTTATCATACCCTATATAGTAATATTTTAGCTTATAATGGGATAGGCAACTTTGTACTAACCTATGAAAGATCTATACACTCAATCATAATATTTGAGTGACTTCAGTCTATTGGGAGTTCATTGTTCACAAATCTAGAGTAAGAGTACAATGCACCTCTCTCTCACTTTCTTTGGCGATTGAGTGTATGTGCAATGCATGAGGAGCTTGATTTGCAGTTGAGATCGAAGCTAAAATTGCTACAAATCAGAAGAAGAAAACACTTGATTCACGGGCAAGAAGCAAGCTGAACAGCAAGCCTTGAATTTATGGCCAATCAAAGTGAATCTGAAATTTTTGCCTAATGCATGTGTTTACTTGGAAATGCAAGATCAAAGGTCGATTTCAGCACTTCTGTCATTCTGTTCCAATTGCTCGTTTTAAGTATTAAGTGTTTGGTCTTCTTCAACCTTTCTTTCAAGTCGACCTTTCAATTCACATTCTCGATGGCCTTTGCCAAAGATTTTTTTAGGGGGGAAAAAAAAAAAACCGTCGGTAGGAGCCTGGAGTGGAGTCTGTACGTTGCAAGTTACTGTTGGCTCCATTCTAAATTGCAATGATCATGACTCGGGACCGAAACCATTTAAGTTTGTCAACTTGCTTATTTGTCGTGGACACCATTTTGTAATATGATGATTAGCTACCAAAAGCAACATTTAGATCACAGAACAGACGCTATGTATGCCATCAGCAATAAATTTTCTATAAACTAATCATCCGGTGACTGAAAGGCCGGGGTTTGTCAGTTCTAGTTTTGCACCATATTTAGTGACTGATACATTCCATAATGGAATTGTTTTCCTGTATCAGAGTCAAAACTAATTTGAAGTCTCCCTCAACCCACCAAATATGCTGCTGCCTTTCACGGAAGGCTAGGACTAGAAGCACTATCTTAGTGCAGTGCTTTCACTAGAGTGAATTGTTACACTGTTTCGCCTTTGATGGCACTTGGCTTGTTCGAGTACCATGAATATGCATTATGCAATCGCAATCATATGACTTCACAAGCCTCCAAAAGTGTCAAATAAACAGGGGTTTTGGCGTTTTACCCATCACAATCGACATGCAACCAACCTACTCTTGAACTAAGTCATCAAATTTCCTTAATAGCAAAATAAGATTGACCGTGGCCAAACAAAGTACACATAACCATCAACTGATCCACTACTGAGATCACTCATGCTTATTAAACTGAAAACCAAGTCCTAATAGAAACAAATGAGGTTACTTAAGCAGAAGTTTCCATTACAGATATGTTCAAATACAATCCGAACCCATTAGAATATAAGCAGGTGCTTCAGTAATGAATAGAGGTTAAGATAATAAGTCACTCTAATGACTCGTGGTTACAGATGCCACACATCTTAGTTCCAACTTCAAACACCTCAAAATCCATCATCGTCAAGAATTGTATATAATGGTAGATAAAATGCTCTTGCTACAAAAACAATTAGCGGGCTATCATCATCTTTTCTTAAAACCATATTTCTTACGTTCGTAAAACAGGTCCGTTTTCGCACTGCCCAAATTGACAATTTTTGGACAACCATCCCTGTCCTTCTCTTGCTGTGTGCACTCTTTGCAGTAGTATGCATCAGAGATTCCCACCCCTCCACAGATGACACATCGACCCTGGAAGGAACCATAATTGCATTCATCACAGACTCGCACAAGGGTGCAAGGACGCACATAGGAATCACAAATCACACACTTCCCATCACATTTCTCGCAGAGCCTTCCAATGGCTATCCCTGGTTGCTTCCTGCACATGATCAAATCAGGATGATGCTTGGCCATGGTTTCTACGACAAAAAGCTGGTAGCTCCTATAAGTTCTTAGGACCTGCAGATATATCCACAATCAACAATGTTATGCTCACCAAATACCCAAACTTAAGACGCAAAACGAGAGAGGGGGCTAAATTTATCAGAATTTTGATTCTATCTTGGAAAACAGCAAAAACCGATCACTAATTACGAAATTAAGCAGAAAAAATCAAACATTAGTAAAACAAACAGAACAGAACAAGATTATGTTCTTGTGGGCTTAAAAGCATTTTCAGGTCCCAACTCCACACCTATTAACTAATTAAGACCAATTGTTTACTAAACAAATATGATCTAACTAATCAACTCCCACGCAATAACAAAATTACAAAACGTTTTAGGAACCAAAAGCTAAGTTTTATACTATTCTTTTATTGTTCTCCGCATCCTCAGCAGCAAAGGTATTACTTTAAATCAATCTACAAACAATTAATTAAAAACCCAAAATCTCACAAACAAAGGAAAATGAAACAGAAGATTAACGCCAACAGGGTTTACTGGATACTAACCTGCACAGAAGACTCGAAGTCCAGATGCTAACGTCCGCTTGCTTGGAGAAGAAAATGTTGAGATTGCTTCGAATCAGCAAAGAGAGGGTTTTGTAATATGTTGAAAAGAGCATTTTAGGGCTTATCATAAAAAAAAAAAAAGGTCATTTTTAGCGAACCCCCCAAAGGAAACTACTTTTAACACCGTACCCCAAAATCTTTTTCCTTATACCACCGCGCACCCAAATCGGCAAATTCTACCGTTAGCTTTAACGTTTGAGGGCATTCATGGTATTTCAGGTATTAGATTGAGAAAAATTTCAAAACTACACATATTTTCTTTTGTTCTTTTTTGGATCGCTTCTTCTCTTTATTCACGTAAAGCAACAAAATCCCAATTTGTTGCCGCCTCCTCTGCCATCACAATGGTTGTCAACGGTGAAGCTATAAGCTACCGCAATCTCTGTCATCACTAACAAAAACAACCAACAGTGTGATTGAGTAAACTTTGAAATTTAGATCGACCTCTATAAGTTCGAGTTCTATCAAACACCTTTCTCTTTATAAATACATACTTTTATATATAGAAAGTAACTATTTGAACTCACTAAATTCTTCTCTACACCTATTTTAAAAGATAAATTTATTACTAAAAAATTTTAAAATTTAAAATTATCCTTTAGTAATATATTTTTCTCTCTACTTTACAATTGTGTATTCTCTCTCTACTCTCTATTTTACAAACTAAACACTCAATTTTGCCTTCTTTTGGATTTATTTTTTTGGTTTTTTTTAGTATATCATGATCTCTATTTTATACTTTCTATATATAAGAATTTTTTTTCTTGATTTTCATCAGCTTTTATGTTTGGCATAAATTAATTTCTATATTTAGTGACTTTCATGGCTGATAAAAATTTGTTAATTTTCATTTTCAAATGACAGATTTTGTTTCTCTTAGTTAGTGATATCAATTATTTATAGGTAAAAGAATATATCTAAATGAATTAATGAGAATTTGTGAAATTGAGAAGAGAAAAAGAAGAAAAGGGTAATCAAATAAATTTTTAAAAATTATTTATATAATAAAATTCTTAATTAAAAAGAGGGCATGGAAAGGAAATTAGTGGGTTCAAATAGTCCTGCTTTTATATATATTAGGATGCGAGTTGATTTTTCTTCCACTAATTTATGAATATTGCTATTATTCTTTTAAATTTTATAATTCTTTCATACTAATTTATGGGTGAAGTTATTATTCTTCTAAATTTCTAAAAAATTGATAAATATTAAATCAATTTTATTGTATCTCATAATAATAATAATCATCCTCAACTTATAAATAATAGCCCCCACACATAGAATCATATTTTGTGAGTTTGCATGGTAATTTTGATAATTGACTTCTCTCCTACTAATTTGTGGATGAAGTTATTATTCTTTTAAATTTTTTATTTCTCTCTAACTAGTTTGTGGGTGGGTTATTATTCTTCTTAATTTATAAGAACTTTGTGATTTTGTATGATCTTCGGTAGTTTGAACTACGCAGCGAATTCCAAAAAAGGAAAAAGCAAATGCTGGGCATTGCGGACATTTCATTAAATTTGAACCAAGCTCAGTTAACTTGACGGCAAAAATAAACAGAATGGTCGCGCGCGGCGAGATAATGAAAAACTATTGGGGGCACCTTGGTATTTGTCGTTTCTTTTGGGCGTTATCTAAAAATTACCCAAGAAAGGGCGAGTTTTAGGGCGGTGTTAAGCTCGAAATCGAGAACACTCCAGATATGGACATTGGGCTTGTAAACTTGGCCCCATCAATTTAGGATTTAGTTGGGTCAAGCTGGGCCCTAGCCCAACGTTAAATATTTGTTTAAACATCTGATCAGCGTGGAGTTGACCAAATATTTTTTACGAGTACATTTTTCATTTTTAACTTCTTCCCTCCATCAATTTTTGGCTAAAACTGTATTTGATCAAAGATTTTAATACTATGTATCATGTTTTCGAAATGTTTAACAATTTTTAGACATTGTGGGTACTAACCAGTTCAATCGACGAGGTGATCATAAATGAGTTTAACACCTTAGTCACTTGAATTTGAGTAATAGTATGAGCTAATGAAATTATTTTTCATAAAAGCAATTAGAATAACTAACTATATTTGTCCAATTCTTTGTATTTATTTCAAATATTTTTTTATTAAAAAAAAAAAGATATGAAAACTAACAGTATTTTCGCAGTTCTTTGTACATATTCTTTAGTTTTAAAAAAATGTCTGCTCAATAACTTAATTTCTCAACTTTGGCTCAAAACTTTTATGATTTTTGAATTTAGTGGCTGCTAGTATCCATGGCAGTATGCAATTGAATGGTAATAGCTAGGAAGATACAGTGGTGGAGAGGTACCATAGAGGACCTTTTTTTTCTTTTTTCTTTTTAGTTATTATTAGAGATGTGTTGTTACTAATCACTCATTATTGATTTATAATTCTCTTATGATATAAGTTTCTCTATAATAAATTTTAAGTTTTTATTTAAGTAGTGATTATACGATAAGAAAATAAAAATAATTAAATCTTAACTACACGTTATTCTAAATATAAAAATGACACCAAAATCTTAGAAAGTTGAAAAGAGGATCTTAACTTCTTATTATCAAGGCGCCAATTGATCTACATCTCATAGTCGTCACTTACCACATGGCGATTACAATCACCAACACCGTGAGCTAGCACCATATCAACGTACTAATTAATAATTCCTTAAAAACTTTAACATGTCATATATATTACTAAGAGAAATTCTATAATATGTTAGAAATACTATGTTAGTCGTATAACAAACAATGATGTTGTAACTTATGTACATTTATTTTGAAAAATTACTATGTAAGTGATGATTATATATATCGTATATAATAATTGATTGTATTATCTCTAATATATTATAGAATTCCTCCTATTACTGATCGATCAATTAATGAAGACCTCTTTGCTTGTAACAATTAATAAATGAATATATATAAAAAATAAAATAAAAATTATATGGTGGAGATATCCTCCTTTTATTAAAATGAGGTACACACTAAAATATAAAATTTTCTATTAATGGCATGTCGAATTATATATATATATATATATATATGTATAATTTCAGCGCTACAGGCGCTTGTCGGTTGTATTAATTATTATAGCATGTAGCTGGTTAATAATTCTCAGTACGGGACCTGAAAACCAAGTTTTATTTTGTAGGAAACATCCAACTCCTCCACACCCATGGAATGCCATACACAATACACATGAAGTAAATAGAGACACGTGTCAACATATGAATAAAAACGGACATAGGCCCTCAACAAGTCTTCTATTTATACACACCCACACAAACACGCTCTCTACGATTTGTCTCTCCGAAAACAAGAACAAGTTTGGAAAGCAAAAGAAAATGCCTAATCTAGAATCTTACCCACCTGTATTTCGCCGGAAACACAACGATTTTGATCCGGATGAATCTGTACAAGATTTCCAAGAATGTTATCATTCAGATCCTGTGCCAAGCCTCGATCTTGGGAGCCTAAACCTGGAGAAGCTTGGAGATGCATGCAGAAATTGGGGACTCTTTCGCTTGGTCAGCCATGGGATTCCTGAAACTCTAATGAGCCAACTTCGGAGCCAAGCCAATAATCTGTTTTCTTTTTCATTTGAAACCAAGCAGAGGCTGTTCACTAATAAACCTGCTGCTGTCTCTTACTTCTGGGGTACGCCGGCTCTTACTCCATCCGGGGCTGCCCTAGCTAGAGCTCCCCAAAGTATCAACTGGGTTGAGGGATTCAATGTTCCTCTCACTCAACTCTCTGATCGTAATCAGTACTTTCAAGGTCAACAAGACCCCTTGTTTGATTCTTTCAGGTACAGTTTTCACTTCATTAATTTCTTCTTGTCCTTTCTGGTGTCATCATTTGCTTCTCGTGGGTATTTTACATTTATTTATTTAGATTGTTTTTTCTTATTTGCCTTATTCTTTGGTCAGCAATTAACCATGATCGTATGGTCAATGATAATCATATCCTGAATGTTTGCGCTAATGCATAGTCCGGTTCAGGGGCGGCTCAGCCCTTTGTCAGACTTAGGGTTTTAATTAGATCTTTTTTAAAATTTAAAATTAAATATATGTATTAACTTTACTATAAAAGTTAATTATTTAAGATCATTTTTTTTTTACATTTTCATGATGTAAAATTATTAATTAATTAATCTTTTTAAATTTTGCTAACATATCTTTCTCAAATGATAACAAAATGTAGTCTGTCTTAAATAAAATTTTGACAATCTAATTTTGAAAAATTTCTTTTTACAAAAGTATTATTGACAATATTTTTAAAACAACTTCCTATGAACAAAGCACACAATTATTTTAAAGAAATAAAAACAACACCCAATGAACATAAAAATATTTTTCACAAAGAAATGAGACAACTAATTAACAAAGTAATTAAGCGAAGAATATAAAGATAAAACCTAAAAATTTGAGATGAAATCATAAATTAATTTTAATTGTTTTAAGTTTTAAGCATTAACCAATGAACATAAAAAAGAAGAAAAAGTAAACAACTGATTTTTTTTTATAAAAAATTATTACCATACTAAAAACAGCAACCGATATAAACAAGCATACAATTATTGTAAAAATTAAAAACAATACCTGATGAATACAATAATATTTTCACAAAGAAATACGATAGACAAATAGTAAAACTAATTAGGAATAGAGTAGAAAGTTAGAACTTTAAGTTTTGATATGAAATCAAAAATTAAATTTGATGATTTGAGACTTTAAGCAATAAGCCGCTAATTCTTTCTCTAAAAATGATTTATTCTGTCATTGTTTTAAGAGAAAATATTGTTAACAGATAAGTTCACAAATGATTTTTTTTTTTTTTTAAGAAAAGAGGTTTAAAATGAATAAGTAATGTTTTAATTGAAATTTATTAATTTAACGTTACACAGAGATTTTATAGGGATTAAAACTATTAATTCTAAGACTTTGCAGGGATTTTGATAATTTATGTTGCAGAAGATAATTACAAAGCAATAATAAAATAAAAATTAATAAATACATAATCATGATTGAGCTAGTTACAAGTTAGAAATTTATATCTTTTTAAATATAAAATAATAGATTTAACATAAATATGGAGCCTTAAACTATGAGGGACCCTAGGCAACCCCTAACTTGCCTAAGGAAAGAGCCGCTTTTGGTTTCATTTAACTTTAAAAGAACGCATCCACATACCTACTTTAATTTATTAGTATTTTTTGTTTATTTTAGAAAAATGGAACATACCTATATATTTTATTTTTTAAATCTAAATGATATTGAGTGTTTGTTTGGAATTGCTTTTGGGTCCTTTTAAATTGAGAGATTCAAAAGTAATTTTGAAAATTTTAAAGCTATTTTTATTGTTCAGTGATTTTTTTTTTAAAGTTACTATATCCTACAATAGATTTCTAAAAAAGAGGAAGATGAAACTTTTTAAAATCTAATTTTGAGAACCGGTTTTATATTTAATGCAATTTCATATATATTCTTACATGTATTATAAAAATTCAAAATTATCTTTATTCAAGAAGAAAATAAAATTATTAAATTTAAAGAGATTATTATTATCATCAATTATATTTAGATAATAAAATAAAAAATAAAACTAATAAAAAATATTTATTTTAGTTTTCAATTATATACACAATAAAAAAAATAGTATACATACATCACTATAATGTATAAATCAATTCATTCAATATTATATTCGTTTCAGTCATTTATATTTTTGTAATAATTTAACAGTAAAATATATTAAACATGTATGATTACTTTTAAAACTCACAATACTTAAAAAAAATAAATTTTACTAAACATTTCACTGATTCTCTACCCAATTAATTATTTTAACAACACACATATAATTATTATTATGTTAATAACTCCAATATTAGCAAACTTATGTTAAGATCCATTTCTTGAAACGAGTAACTCGTTGCTGCACATGTGACATTGACTTTAACCGTATAGCAGCTTAATTGAGAAGAATTTGTGTGTCTATTTTTTCAAATATAGGGGACCTGCCAATGGGTTACTGGAAACGAAATAAATGTCCTTTTCTTCCCATTATTATAATAATAATAATAATAATAATAATAATAATACATGTGGCAAATACCATCTGCTTTTGATAGGATTGTCTAGAATCTAGATCTTGCTTTTGAATATAAAAAATATTTTGCAGGGTCACCTTCAACAACCCTTTTAGCGGCGGCTAAAAGCTATTGTGACGAAATAATACAGCCAGTGAGTGGATGTGTTTGGTAGCTAGTTGTCACTCATAGGTTGGTCGGACAAAATTTTATATGGAAGATTGTTAATCACGTAGTGCAAGTCCATCACCTGCTTGCTTAATTATTGCACAAGTAGCCACATGACAAAGCGTTTGCATGCCTTTTCATCAGTGGAATACAAATCTATATTTTTAGTACAGCTAGTAGATTCTTGGCTGACACTATCATTTAACCAAAAGAAAATCTTGCTTTTACATTTTTCAAAATTATTTTCATTAACTGTTAGTTGAGCGATCCAAATCACGATCATAACAAGAACCTAAATATTTTAGTAATTTAATGTCACGCAGAACTGCCTAATCCTAAATTCTTGTTTTGTTATGTGTGTTAGTATGAACCTCCACAACGAAGAAGGATTTTGCATGAATTTGGATTCAATTCTGATCTTTTTTTGTGCTTTTACTTTTTTTTTTATAATATATATTTTCTCACACGTATACTTATAACACTGAACAATTCAGATTTATTCATTATGTATATATTGTTATCTAATAGCGCTATTAATTATATAGTTTTGCTAAAAACTCAACGTAAAAATTATTAGATTAGCATAATTGAATTCAAATCAGCCGACTCCGCGTGGTGCTTGCCATCTTATGAAATTATCATTTTGAATGATGCAATTCATTAATTAGCTAGTTCTTTTTACTGAACAATAGTTGGGTGTTTGTTTTGATCTTTTACCTGCAGACTTTCGTTGGAGGAATACGGGAAGCATATGTCTAGAATCGCTAGAACAATATTTGAAGCAATGGTAAGGAACCTTCATTTGGATTCAACACAATCTCATTCTGATCTCTCAGAATCAACTGGGCTTGTACGGGTTTATCGCTACCCAAAATTCTCAAAAGCCGATGAAGCATTGGGCATGGAGGTGCACACAGACAGTTCTGTGCTGTCCATACTCAATGAAGATCAGGTTGGCGGACTTGAAGTTTTCAAAGACGATAAATGGCTCCTTGTTCAACCAATTCCTGGCTCACTCATAGTCAATCTTGGAGACATGATGCAGGTCAATTTATTAAATGCTTATTACCTTCTTTGATTTATCATATGTATGTATATATATATATATATATATAAATGTTCTAATCCGGAATTTTAAAGTGCAGAAAAGTTCAGAAAAATGTATGAACCATGCAATTTAAGTGTTTTTAAGTCTTAAACGTGGGTTTTAAAGTTTTTCTAAACTTTTCCCGCACTTTAAAATCTCGGACCAGAAAACTACTATATATAAATATGTGTGTGTAGATTATGTATATTTGGCATTTGCATTCAAGAGTTGACGATGATAAAAAGTGTGATAATTAATTAACATGCAAATATATTAATTTAGGCTATAAGCAATGATGAGTATATGAGCGTGATGCATAGAGTGAAGGTGAACAAGAACGAGGAGAGACACTCCGTTTGCTACTTTGTATTCCCGGGAGAAGGCAGTGTGATTCGAAGCTCCAGGTACAAGCCTTTTACTTACTCTGATTTTCAAGCACGAGTTCAACATGATATAAAGACTCTGGGTTTTAAAGTTGGCCTTCAAAGGTTCAAGATCTCTGAGGATGCTTGAAATTAATTTGCTATTTATATTATTATTATTATTATTGATTAACCGGAATCTTTGAGTATCAAATTGGGAGATTCAAAGTCACCCGGAGAAGCTTTAAAGATTCGGAGGATATAGGGAAAAGGCATATTAATATCTCAAGAGAGATATCTTATGATTAATACTTTCGATTCAGTTGACTTAAAAAAAAAAAGAATGGAAAGTTTATCTAGTTTCCTTAATCATTTTTGTCTTGCAGAGATATCTTATGATTAATGGTTAGGTTCGGTTGACTTAAAAAAAGAAAAAGAAAAAAAAAGGAATGGAAAGTTTATCTAGTTTCCTTGATCATTTTTGTCTTGCATATAAATAACCTTATTAAATTATATTGTATCGTTTTTTTTTTTTGTCACAAATGATAAGCAATGGGTAATAATTAAATATTGAAAAGTTTCAAGTTTTTAGGGAAAGATTAGGAGGTCAAAATTATTATTTAAAAATCATAATTATTACATATTATCAATTTTTGTTTTATAATTTTAATTTTTATTCACAATAATTGTGACTTAAAAATCACAACATTTCAATAATAGACACGAGTTAAGATTAATAAAGTGTTTTCAAACCCGAGATTGCCACTTTCTCTTTTATTGAAATTATAATATACCACTTACCCTTCAATATTTTTGTAATATCCCAATTTCCACCATCATTAAAAACTATGGGTAAAAAAACAAAGTATGAATTGCATTTATTATAATATCAAACACAGTTTTTTAGATGGAAAAATTTCACGACAAAATTTGGAATGCTCACAATTACTTAATTGATACAAAAATTTTATACCCAAACATTTGAAATGTTTCATGTTTTTATATTCATGAGATTTGGGACGGAAATTTTTTACGAAAAGGGGAAAAAAATGCTTTACGAAACAAATTCAAAAATCTTTGCAATGAATAGAAATGCTTTTCATGTTTTGCATCCACGAAATTAGAAAAATAAAGATATAAACGTTTAATATACGTGCAATTTTCATTATTTCACATGTCATGGGAATGAACCAAAACCGAAACAGTGGAAAGTAAATGAAAAACAAAAGAATTCCAGGAAACTATCTATATATATATATAAAGTTGGGACTTGAGGAGGTGATGTGGCATCACCATTTCTCATCATTTCATATTCTCTATTATCTAATAAATTGGTTGAAATTAAAAAATAATTACATTACAAAATATTAAAAAAATAATTATTAGATTATAAATGATTACATGTCTTTTCCTCTTTCTATTTAAATTCAACAATATATAACCATTAATAATAATTAATTATAAGTCTTGAAACATTCATTTATTTTATTATGCAAACAATTAAATTTTAGTGGCTTAAAATACATCAATTAATTAATATAAGAAGGAAGGTTCCTTCATCTTCCCTAAAAAATGTCATTAGAGCCTAATTTTAATATCATAATCCCATATTTAATTATGCAACCTTTTGTTTAATGCCTTTTGGCTTCTTTAAACTCTATAAATATTAAGTAGTTAAGATTTGTGGCATTATTATTTCTCATCTTTTTATATTCTCTATTATCTAATATATTGGTTGAGATTAAAAAATAATTACATTACAAAATATTAAAAATAGAAAATAATTAATAGATTACAAAAGATTACATGTCTCTTCCTCTTTCTATTTAAATTCAACAATATGTAACTATTAATAATAAATTAATTATAAGTTTTGAAACATTCATTTATTTTATTAAGCCAACAACTAAATTTTAGTGGTTTAAAATACATTAACTAATTAATATAGAAAGGAAGGTTCCTTCATCTTCCCTCACCAATGCCATTAGGACCTAATTTTAATGTCATAATCCTATATTTAATTATGCAATTTTTTATTTAGTGTCTTTTGGCTTCTTCTAACTCTATAAATATTAAACATTTAAGATTTGTTATGTTTGGTTTTTTTTTATTATTTAACCAACATCCTCTTTAGAAATGTTGTTGTGTTTTTATTTTTTGACTTATTTAAATTTTTAGTATTGTGTGCGTCATGCAGTACTCTTTTCTTCATGAGTTAAATAATGATAAAAATAGTTGGATGATAAGGGTTAGGCTTTGTAAGAGGTGGAAGTCTGTTAATACCAAGAAAAATAGAGAGTTGATTAGTGTGAACATGATTTTTATTGATGAAAAGGTTGTGTACACTTTTTTTTTTTTTTGATTACATGAGACTATTGCTCAGATTACAACTCATATTACATGAGAATATAACTGATATGTACAAATCAGACAATAACTGGGACCAACATACATCAAAGCTAATGGAGCGCTGCCCAGATTTTAACCCTCTCAAATATTCGAGGGATGTCTACTCCTCGCACTGGGGCAAGGAAGCAGATTGTCTTCACTCAATTTTATTTGAGGAAGGAAACACCCCCACATGCATTGTGGGGGTTCGAACTGCTGCTCTCCAAGTTGGAGAGCAGCAGCTCTCACCACTCGGCCAAAGGCCGAGTGGCTTTGTGTACACTTAACTATACACATTAATATATTTTTTTTAATGTTAACAAAAAAATAATTAACTTTAATAAATAACATTAGTTTTATAAGGTTGCGTCATCTTCAAAAAAAAAAAATTCATATTTTTTATCAGTTTTATCGAGTGCAAAGTAATAAAAAAGAAAATAATAAATTCTTTTTTTAAAACCGCACGAAGTGCGGTTTTATTTCCTAGTATATATATATATATGAGAGAGCACAAATTCCCTCATCTAAAATTTGAATTTTTTATTTATTCTCAAAAGAGATAATTTTAGAATACAATTTCTCATTGCTTCAAATCGGAACAAATTTTAAATCAACTAATCATCATGATCAAGAGATAGATAATTAGACAAATGTTCAACCACATTAGCGTGTAAAGTGTTATATACAGTGAATTAAAATTAAAAAAATTTAGTAATAATTAAGATAGATACTAATAATTTATTAATGTGTGACCGTTGACTTAATTGGAGACAAATTACCAATCGAGATATAGAAAAATTTCAATTTTCCATTTTCGATCTGCTTTTATGTGTAGAAAATTTTCAATTTTACAACATCACTATTTCCTCAAATGATTGGTTGATTCATGTCCAATACACGCCCTAGGATGGATGCGGCAGCATTCGATCCAACTCTCCACGAAAGCTAAATTTTAAATTAATTTTTGTAACAGAACTTATCCTTCGTAAACTATGCCAGTATAAGTAGAAAAAGAGAAGAAAACAAAAGCAATCTGAGCCATCCGTGCTGCAGGGCCCATAAAGTATTAACGGTCCAGATTCAATAGCGAGAGATTGAGAGTTTAAGCGTTCAGTTCAGAGGTACAAGTTGACTCTACTCCTTACTTGGTGTCAAAGTATGGTTTCTATCACCTAGGCCGATAATATTTTACCTTTTTTCAACTAAGGACAGTTTATCCATTTCTGTTTAATTAGGTCCCTGACTACTAAAAAATCTAAAGAGAGTGAAATACCTTTCATTATAATTTATTAGTTTTACGGAAACTTATTTCCAGTGGCTACAAATGTTGCGGCCCACAATTTAATTTTGGCAATTTAGGGCTGGTCATTGGATCGAATTCTAATCAATCTAATCTAGAATAAATATGATTCTATCGAATTTGAATTGAATTCTAAATATGATTGGATTGAAATTTTATAATTATATAATTATATCATATTTGACTCGGGTTGATTGGATTGCATATATAAAATAAAATTTAAAAAAAATTATGAAGATATAATTAGTAAAACAATAAAATAAAGCTAATTGCAATTGCACTATCCTCTATTAAATAAACCTCTCAAACTTTATAAATTCGCCTAACTGCACCTGTGAGTGTTGGCAACATCCAACACAACGGCCCTACGTGAAAACCTACTATTAAGCTACACCATCTCAGATGACAATAGTCACAAGCAAGCCTATCATTACGTCTAAGCCATCAATACCCCATGTTGCACGCGAGCTTAGTCTGAAGACGCTACGTCTTCACCACATGCATAGTGGTGAACCCACAAAGTTTGAAATGTTTCTTTTCATAGTTCAATATTTGTTAGTTCGTTATTGTGGTTAATTTTGTTACAATCGTTATTGTAGTCATAGGAGCTTTTTTCTTTTTTGTTTATCACATATAGAATATAAATTATAGAAGCTAATGATTTTGTTTAGTTGTTTGGAACAATTGTTATATGTTAATTGCATCTTCTATAGTGTTATGATACTTGTGCAGGTTATTATAAAGAAGAAAACTCATCAAAAGTTGAATTCAATCTAAACAAATTTAAAATTTAAATTGACTTTAACTTTTTTTCAGCCCAAATTTAAAGTTTAAATTGACTTCAGACTTTTTTTTTTCAATCTAAAAGTAAATTAGATTGATCTCAATATGATTTTACCCATCCTTAACTAAAGGACCAAATACCCCTTATTATAATTTTACGTAAACTACTTTCCGGTGGCCACAAATTGTGTGGCCCGCAAATCGAATTTGGTAATCAAGAAGGACATAGGACCTATTTGTCATAATTAAATGAAATGTGGAAAACGTGAGAAACGAAAAACAATGGGTACCTTATTGATAATTTCCCACCAAAGTATCTGAAGAGAGTATATGTCACCTGCTTATATTCTCCCAAATTTGTCAGAATTTTTCGTTTCTTCCTCTCGTGTTTCCTGGCGTTCCGAAAAAATTGCCATCTCTAAACGTAACACACTACTCAAATTTTTGTTCTTTAATGGCGTTCGAGCAAGACTTTGTTAGGAAACGAAAGCGCAAAAAGCGTTGCGGTCAAAGGAAACTTCCTGTTGGTGAAAGAGTGGAGGTAAAGCTAAACGCCCCCCATCAATCATCAATGCAATGTCGTTTTGTATATTTGATGTGGGTTTATTTTAGTGTCTGTGTTTGAGTTTTGTGATTTCGAAAATTGTTGTCGGTTTGATTTTGTCTACGTTGTATTGTTACTCTGTTTTGCATGGCTTGATTTTTAATTTTTTTTTAACAGCCTTTTGGTTCTTTCTATTGTTTCTCTTGTTTTGTTTTGATTTAACCTAATTTATTATTACTTTCTTTCGGTGGCTGCTATAAATTATACTTGCCTTTCATGCATGGCTTAATAAAAAAAGTTTGAAAATTTAACACACATGTTTCTTAAATAAATTTCTGTTCTAGCTTAGTCGTGTTACAGTTTATGGTGTTTATTTTGCCACGTGAAAATTTAAGTCTGTGTTTTTCTAATCCCATTCATTGAATAGACATTTGCACTTGATTTCCTAATATGTTTAATTGGGATTTTGTAGGTGAGGAGTGATGAAGATGGGTTTTTGGGCTCATGGCACGCAGGAACAGTCATTGCAAGTAGCAGTGACTGCCGTACTGTTAAATATGATCATCTCCTTACTGATGCTGGAGATGATAATCTTGTCGATATTGTGTGTGTTTCGTCAATTATAAACAGCAGTACTTTTGCCGATGTAACTCAGAGTCATAGTCGTGGACACATACGGCCATTGCCACCTCCAGTCAAGTTTGGCAAATGCAGCCTTCCTTTTGGACTCTGTGTGGATGTGTACTACAATGAGGCTTGGTGGGAAGGTGTGATTTTTGATCTTGAAGATGGTTCTGCAGAGAGGAGGATTTTCTTCCCAGATTTGGGAGATGAAATGACAGTTGGAATTGACTCATTAAGGATCACTCAGGATTGGGATGAATTCAAAGAGACTTGGCATCATCGGGGTACCTGGTTGTTTCTGGAGTTGATTGAGGAACATGAACGGAACTCATACCTTGCTGTGTCTGTGAAGCAAATTTGGTATGATTTGAGGGAGAAGAAGGGCTATAAGAAGCTTAAGGACTGGACTTCTTCTGTGAGAGCATTGTGGAATGAGTTGATTTGGGAGGTGATTTATGATAATATTAAAATTGTCGTAGATAGTTTTCTGGTGGCGGCGGGCATTCCACAGTCCTCTGAACAAGAAGTCCAGCCAATATTGGAGTTCTACAGATCTGCAACTAATGTTACAGAAGATCCTCCAATAGAATCGG
Source organism: Citrus sinensis (assembly GCF_022201045.2). NCBI lineage: Eukaryota > Viridiplantae > Streptophyta > Magnoliopsida > Sapindales > Rutaceae > Citrus > Citrus sinensis. The sequence continues at coordinate 30,039,059 of NC_068563.1, forward strand.
CTGATTCTCTTGCTGTTGTTCCTGTTGAGAACCTGGGGAATTCCAATGAAATGAATCTGAACTATACTAGCTTGCAATCTGTTCAAGAGAAGTTTGACCAAGATAAACTAGTATCCATTTCAGAGGATGATGGGCCAAATAAGAATCTTTTGACTGAATCAGATAGAACTTGTAATGATAAATCTGTATCCCAGGTTTTCCCGGTGCTAACTTCTATTCGAGGGGGAAACTCTGGTGTCATTTGTGTAATCAGTCACAATGGTGAACAATCTTCTATTAGCAAGACCGTAAGTATCATTGGGGAGTATAGAAGTTCAAAACACAGGAAAAAAGGTTGGAAGTGGCTACCTTCCAGTCCAGACATAGTTCCTGGAGCTGAGTTTTGTCCAGATGCTATTACCAAATATGCAAAAATTGGTAAGAATAATTATACCGAAAGTTTAATATTGAGTGTTAAGAAGCATTTGAAACATCAAAACTGGAAACTTGAATGTACAAGGGATGAAAAAGGAACCCTTAGACAGCGTTACATATCACCTGATGGGAAGTGTTACCATTCTCTTCGCCAGGTCTGTTTGGATTTAACAGAAACCACAGTAAAGATCCCAACTCCTGATGATTTGGATGCTTCTTGTCCTGAGCAGCCAGAGGATGACCAGGATATTGATTATCGCCCACCAGCTATGAATTCTCCTAGCACTGAATTGCTTGTTATCAAACCTGAATATAACCCTCAAGCTGTGGTGGACTGGTACATGGTGGGAGTAGATGAGAGTAGAAAGTTCGACCTTAAAAAATCAGATATGGTACTAAAAGCAAGGCAGCATCTATCTGCTATCGGGTGGGTATTTAAATACAAGATTGGACCAAATGCAAAGCGTAATTTGTACCACTTTTCACCAGAAGGGAAGAGTTATTTTTCACTTCGGTCAGCCTGCAGAGCATGTTTAAATGGAGTAAAAGGTTCTGAAAGTAGTGCTTCTACTTGTAAAACTATGGAGAACCTTATTTCGAGTGACAATGCTGAAGATCACTTCGCTAGTGCGAAACAATCTTATGCTGTAAATGCAATTGGATTCAACAAAAGTGTAATACCATCATATGCTGTGTCCAAAAATTTATCCCCAGGATCTTGTATGCCAAAGAAAATCAAACTGAAGATGAAGAGGAAAAATAATTCCTCTTGCTTGGTTCAGATGCAGGCCAATTCACATGGTACAGGCCTCCCGATCAAGTTAGGAGATGGCATGGAAGATACTCACCATATGTATGTTCTTCGATCAAGAAAAAAAGCGAAGCAGTTGGATATTCCTAGTTTCCCAAACCACAATCCTCGAACTGTGTTATCTTGGTTGATAGATAACAATATCATTTTGCCTAGGGCTAAAGTAACTTACTGCAGTAGAAAGAAACGACGTCCAAAGGCAGAAGGGCGGATAACTCGTGATGGAATCAAGTGTAAATGTTGTGGCAAGGTATATACTCTTAGTGGCTTTGAAGATCATGCAGGCAGTACTTACTGCAACCCAGCTAGCCATATTTTTTTGCAAGATGGAAGATCTCTGTTGGATTGCCAGCTGCAAGTATTGAAAAATGGTAATATAAGAAATTTCACTGGAGAACCGCATAATAGGTTGAAGGGCAACCTTCTTCAAGGCGAGAATGACTACAAATGTTCAGTTTGTCACTTTGGCGGTGAACTTCTGTTATGTGATCGATGCCCATCCTCATTCCATCGAAATTGTGTTGGTTTAGAGGTAGCTGAGTTTTTTAATTCTCAGTTCCAGTCTATCAAATTTTCTTTTTCTTCTTATTCTTATTCATCCTCTTCATAACTATTTCTTGCGGTTATGTGATTGAAATATTTCGGGTCTTGGTGTTTGACTAATTCTCTTTTGTGCTTCAACAGGACGTTCCAGATGGAGACTGGTTTTGCCCATCCTGTTGCTGCAGTATTTGTGGAAATAGCAATTCTAGAGAAGAGGTCGGAGATGTTGTGGATGGAAGTGTTCTCATTTGTCACCAGTGCGAGCTTAAATGTACGTCTACTTTTTATTTATTTATTTTTTTCTATGGTACACCAAAATGCACATATGAGGTTCTTCTAACACAGTCCTCATCTCTATGATATAGATCACAGAAAGTGCCTACAGAATGGAGCAACAGATAAGTTAAAAACTCATGCTAAAGAAACATGGTTTTGCAGCAAGAAGTGTGAAGAGGTATTTCAATCTTGTCTTTGCTTCTGGTTGTTTTTTTTTCCAGAAGAATTAAAATTTCTTTTACGTCGATTATAATTTATAAACAGGTGTTCCTTTTTCGCTACCTACAGTTTATAGTTGCATGTTCTTTTATCCTCTTCTTTTTCTTCGTTCTTTCCCAGAATTACTGTGGTTAATCTTTAAATGAAATTAGATGATCTTAAATGAACTTTGTGTAATTTCCTTTTTAAAATATCTGCATTATTTTATGAGGAAATAATTCTTTCTCCTCTTTTTTGATTCTGTTTTTGCTGGCATGTGAAGCTTTATGTGGTCAGATCTTAAGAATGAAGCTACTAATTTGATGTGGAAAATGGGTGTAGCTTTCTTTTACTTCACAGGAAAGATTTTCTCAATGGACTAAAGTTATGTGTATGAGATGTCTATAGATTAACTTTCCACTCTGTTTCAAAGTGAATATTTTATCATCCAACTTGGGGTTTGACCAAATAAATGTTATGAGACCTATAATAAATTTCAAACATTTGTTGAGAGCTTCTGTTGATGGTCAGTTTAATTGTATGCAGTTGGGGATTAACAACCAGTATTACATATGGGACTTCAAAATTTAGGACTTAACTTCAAAATTTAGGAATTAAATATCAAATGTTAAAAGTTTTTTCATTGCACCAGTATCTGATGCTAACTCTGTAAAATGCATATGAACGTAATTAAATGCATTTGATTATTTTGTCCCATAAGATTTTATATTCTGAAATTGTTGCTTCTATTGTGTCCTCTTTTGTAGATATTTTTGGGCCTCCAGAGGCTTCTAGGAAAACCAATTCCAATAGGTGTTCCCAATCTAACTTGGACACTGGTAAAGTTTTCGCAACATGATACTTGTAAGCTTGACGCTACTGATATTCAGACATTGAGTAAGCTGAATATTGCTCATCGTGTGATGCACGAGTGTTTCGAGCCAGTTCATGAACCTTACTCAAGTGGAGATCTTGCTGAAGATGTTTTATTTAGTAGATGGTGAGTGATTCTTATTTACACTATCTTAACATTCCATTTATAAGGGTTGAACATTGTTAGTTTTGTCGATGCACATTGAAGTACTCTAAAATATTTTTCACTCTAACTGCCCTTTTGGCACCTAGCGTTTGATGATCCTAAAATCACCAAAACTAACCTTAAGAGAGTTTTATCTATCTTATACCGTATTTTGTTTCTAAGAGTTAATGCGTAAAAGGAAAATGGAAATTTTCATTAACTCAAGAGAACTGGTGCTTTCAATGATTTCAAATGCTGAATAAGGAATGTCATGGTTTTTTGGTGAACAAGTTTAGTTATAAGCAATTTTGGGCATCCTTTGGCTTTACGTCTTGATTGGGTTTAAATTGTAGGTTGTAATTGAACTTATCATATGTGGTTCACTAAATAATAGTTATTAGTGATTCAAACATAAATTATGAGCATTCAGGTCCTTGGCCTGTTAATTGTTTAATTGTAGATATCAGGATTTAACAGGTTCAAGCTCAATCCTTATCCAAATACTTTCAGGTCACTGCTTAACCGTTTGAACTTCCAAGGGTTCTACACAGTTCTTTTGGAGAGAAACGAGGAGTTGGTAACTGTTGCAACTGTCAGGTAGACTTCTTAGAATCTGGAAACCGTACAGGGGATTACATAAAATTATTTGTTTATTTATTTTTTTTGGCAATTGGGCTACGTCAAATAATGGTAATCTAAATAATCTAAAACATCATTTGCCTGTTGAAGGATCTTTGGAGAAAAAGCAGCAGAAATACCCCTTGTTGGTACAAGGTTCCAGTATCGTCGGCTAGGAATGTGTCGCATTTTGATGAATGAGCTTGAAAAGGTAAATCTTTTCTGTTGCATGTGTGTGCCAGAAACTTTTTTGTTGTTTTTTTAAGCATGCTTTATTTGTTGATGTACACAGCATTAGATATGTTTGCTTTTGCCTTCAAACTGAGCGTAATAAACCATTTTGAAGGTCAAGACCCAAATATTTAGCAATGGTGTGGAAGCTGTGTTCATGGGTCTTAAGACTTTTGTGTTCCACTGATATCTTATGTTCAAGTAATTTTATCATGATTCATATTAATGCGAATCAAGTGTGGTCAAATTACTATTCATGATAGATACCCAACATGAACATGCGACGAGCAAAAGAGCTATTGAAATTCAATAATTGTCTCATAGTGAATGGAATTCATGCATTAGTATTGTCATTGTCTGAGTTGTTTTCTTCTGAAACAGCCCTTGTGGTGTGGGTGGGTATAGTTATGGTTCCTAAGTGAAGCAGGCAAGAATGTTTTTGTTTGTTCCCTTTTAATAGATTGACTCATTCTTGCCATATTCTCGCTGTCTTGTTTGGATTTTTCTTCAGAGGCTCATGGAATTAGGAGTCGAGAAGCTGATTTTGCCCGCCATTCCTACTGTGTTAAAGACATGGACAACTTCTTTTGGCTTTAAAAGGATGACGGCTCCTGAAAGAGTACAACTTGTTGATTATACTTTTCTGAATTTCCCAGATACTACTATGTGCCTGAAACTTTTACAACCTTCAGCAGAATTGAAGATCTCAAGAGGTATGTTTGGTGTCCTGGCAGTACAACATGAAGGGAAGTAATTAAATATATCACCATCCTTCCTTGTACAGATTTTCTTACATGGCAATTTAGAGGATCTCAACCTGGACTTGAAAGTAATGTATGTGAAAATGGTGATAACATTGATCTTGCTGGGTCCAGTACTGTCTCTGAAGTATCCCAAGCAGAGCAAACTGAAGAGAGTGAGACTGTTGAACAAAGGCTAGCTGAGTATGTCTCTCTTTCTCTTCATCTAATAAGATAATGGAAAAGCATATCAAGGATTATTTAGTTGTAGTCTTTTAAAGGTTATTACTATGCCACTACTTACCATCATGAGTTGTATTTCTATTTTTCAAAAAACCCTTATTAGAAGCTTCACGGGGAATCAAGCCGCTTATTGGAGCTTGATGCAGGGCTATGGTCTTAAATTTATTTAAGATTCAACAATAATGTATCCAACTGACACAACCAAGTTTTCTTTTTGTATTTTACTGTAGCTAAAATGCCTTACTACTGGTTTTATGAATCTTTCTTGTTAACCTTTGTATTTTTACACTGAGAGTTTGTTTGTCATTAAGGTGGAGAAAAATCCAGTGTAAATATTATGGAACCAGTTCAAATTGCCAACTCTACACAGGGTCATAGAAATAGACCGAAAAAGCATTGGCGGAAACATGGAATTCTTTCTTAATAGACAAATTTTTATTACATATGTATTCCTCCGCATATTTCTTTGAGTTTTGCCCCAAGATCAAGATGGAATTCCATTATCGTGTCAAAGTTTTTTTATATTTGGACTTGCATCTATTTGATAAGATAGAATTAACTTTCTCCTGTTTATTGGAGCGTGCTTTATACTGCATTTCTTGTTCAAAATTAGCAAACTTTTCTTTCTTCCTGCTCAGAATTTCTGTATATGGAGATGGATAACTTTATTGATCATCATGGTTTTTGCCAGTGTTGCGATGAAGAATTACGTTACTGGTAATGAAAGCTCGGTTCATCCGATTGTCATGGTAATGAAAATGTGTGTTTTGTCTTTTTCAATTTTCCGCCAAATCCCTTGACAAACAAGATTTGATATGTTTCTTCACCATAGGTGAAACGGCCAACCTGTCCTAGAAGCAAGCCTCAACAAACTAAAATCACTCCAGAGTGCTCAGTTGTGGATGCTGATTTTAACAAGATATGCATGAGTAGAGGGAGCGATGTTGCCAATTGCTACAAGCGGAGAAAAATCTCAGCCAGTGGGAACCGAGTCTTTGTTCCTCTTTCCAGACTAAATAAGCGGCCACTGTGATAAGGAAGATAAGGTACCAAAGATGATATGAACCTAGAAGATCAATCAAAAGTAGTTGTTTAGACCCAATAATAGGACATAAAATTTTTGCCTGATAAAGACATTCAGTTTTTCTCCTGCAGAATTTCCATGCAACCGAGAGAGTTTCTCAAAGTCGGGTCACACTCTTTATGTATAGTTTATTTGTTCAGCATATTCATTTAGGCCATTTTGAGTTTCATTTTGTTGCACAGATAACCAGAAATGGAGTGTAGAGTGGCCACGGGTTTGGGATCATAGTAAAAGTTACCATTTTTTATGATGATATTGAGTCCTCCCTTGAGGACGTTTGTCTTTTGATAAAATTCAGGCCAATAATTCTTTTAACTCTTTGTTCCAAGAGTTGCATGTTCAATTAATAGCATTACAACGGAATGTCACATGTTATGATGTGCAGTACTGTCACACAACGTTATCTGATTTATCCTTCTTCTTTTTTCTTTAAGGGAAGATATCTAATTTATCATCTACCATTTATTCTAGTTTTATAAAATTCTAGACCAAAGCAGAGCAAGAAGAAAACAGACCATTCAAATTCAATGCAGACAATTGAGCGGGTAGCAGTTGTATCAGATAGGCTGATTGGATAAAATGCCCACAGATTAACGCTTCGTTGGCTCCCCATATCACTTGTTCCTCACTGAGGACCCATTTTACCTCTTCCTTTATAAACGCGGGACTTAGGGTTTATTATGCAACATGGATATTGGATAATCCCTCCATACTTAAAACTCTTGTTACAATAATTTCTCGGATATCTTGACAATGCAGTGTTGTTTGTTCGGTAATGTCTCAGGCAATGCTCTGATATCGGAATGGGTCTCAATTGTAACTAATGCTCTTAATAATACTTAAATAAGAACTAAATTGGATTTCAAGCTCTAGAAAGTTGTGAGCTAAATAAGGATCAGGAGAGAATCCTGATATGATATCCTCTTGAGTAAAAATATATGTGATGATTGATAGTTAATAAATAAAGAAGATAAAGAAGTTAAATTCTATTCATACACTACCACTTAAAAACACGTGGTATAAGATCTTTAAAAATTCATGAGAGCTCAGATAAGAAGAGAATCTTTTTCCACTAAATAATTGTGTGGTGAGTGAAGGAAGATTTATTTTGAAACACAAGAAATATTGGATTATGTAAAATGTACCCACAAGATAAAGTTAATCAGTGATCACATGATGTGGTTAGATTTCATTTATTTTGTGCTTGCTTGCATAAACTAAGCGGTTGAATTTTTTGAACTTTTTGTCATAAAGTTGGAAATCGCATGTACAATCATATGATTCATATCCCCATCACTTGTCATATACAGTTTCTTAAATTTCGCGGTTTTGCTTTTTGGGTCAAGTGATTAATTGAGAAGAAATACTGTACTCTTTTCTTTTCTTGTTTTTTAAACTCGATTAATGCATAATAATGTTCCAAACTTGACGAATGAAGGAAAGCAAAGAACATATGCTTTCAAAAAAATTTGAGTCTTTGATAGGCAAGCCAAAAACTGCTTGCGAGCAGTAAGCAAGTATTCTTCTCTTTTCGATTAACAATATAAGCGAGACAGGAATCCCACTTTGAGGCGCCTACCAAAGCTCCCAACAGGGCCACGTTTCAGCTTCCAACTTGCAGTTTTGTGAACTTATGATTCAATGGCCCTCCCTCCCCTATCTTGGTCCCATGACATGAAACCAACTGCCCTCTCTCTTTAATCCCCTGCTTTCTTTGCTTTTGGACATTAAGCAATCATTTGGAGTCAAAAACTGGGATCTATACTAGTTGTTCTCGCCATTACAATTAGGCAACTGTCTGAGCCTCACAATGTCCTAATCCACTTCACTAACTTCACATGCACAGGAGAACCTGCCACCACCGCCCCCCCCCCCCCCCCCCCAACAAAAAAAAATCCATTTCCAGTTTTATTATATATACTGCACGTAAAGTCATAAACTGATGCAACTTCCCTCTCATTCACTCTTTCTTCTTCTGCATTTTCACAGCTTCTGCTTTTAGCTTCTTAATTTCTATCTGCAATGGCGGTGCTTTTTTTAAAACTTCTCGGTTCATTTTTAACAATCCTGTGTCTAGTTTTAGTGAAGCCCCATACGGTTTCATCAGCTGTGATAATGGGCTTGAGGAACCATCACAACAATCATAATCATCATAGAAGGCCAATGTTGCAAGCAAACCAAAGCACTTGTGCATTGTTTGTAGGCACTTGGGTTCGTGATGACACATATCCCATGTACCAATCACCTGAATGTCCCATTATTGATTCTGAATTCAACTGCCAAATGAACGGTCGCCCTGATTCTGATTATCTCAAATACAGATGGCAGCCTCTCAATTGCCAGCTCCCCAGGTAAACCAAACAAAGAGAAAAAGAAAAAAAGATGCTACATGTTCAAGTTTTTGCTTCTATAAGCTTAAGTGTTGTGGTGCTTTGGATTGTGTGCTTAATTAGGTTCAATGGGCTGGAGTTTTTGGTGAAGATGAAAGGGAAGACTGTGATGTTTGTCGGTGACTCCTTGGGGTTAAATCAATGGGAGTCGTTGATTTGCATGATTCATGCTGTAGCACCAAGAACTAGGACACACATGACGAGAGGAGATCCTCTCTCCACTTTCAAGTTCTTGGTAAGTCTACGATTGGTATGTATATGTATATCTATATACATACATACATACATACATATACAAACACCCACACTGCAACTCTGTTTTCTGCCAAATGAACACAAATTAGGCCTTAGCTCAAAAAAATTTCAGATTTGTTCAAGAGAAGGTGAGGGTGAAAGCCATGTGCTAAACAATGCTGCAATGTACACATTCTCCTACAATTTGCAAATCTGTAAACTGAAACTACAATTTTGTGTGGATTCCATGCAAAAGCTTTTTTACTTTTTTTTTGGTTGCTTACTAGTTTGCCCAATGAATGAAAAGAAAATTTGTTTGAAAAGATTTGGCTTCGGCAAATTGATGCCAACTGCAGGTCATTAGTCTCATTTCTTGTAGGCTTCAAAAGGTCAAAAATGCAATCATATGTGTTATTTCCTTTTTAACTTTCTCTTCTTTTCATGGACTTATTATTATGATAAATTGATAATCGATGCAGGATTATGGAATTTCAGTATCATTTTACAGAGCTCCGTATTTAGTGGACATAGATGTAGTACATGGAAAAAGGGTACTAAAATTAGAGGACATTTCTGGGAATGGCAAGTCCTGGCTGAATGCAGATGTGCTCTCTTTTAACACTGGCCATTGGTGGAGCCACGAAGGATCTCTCCAAGGGTATGCGCATGCACATTTTGTCTTTTTCCTAGTAAATTCATTATCATAATAAGTTAATAAATTAAGTTACCACATACTTTGACATACCCTTCAAGAATAAGAACGGCCCCTTTAGAAATATAAAAATTATCATATGTGGATGCATGCATCATAATTGATTTTGTTGATGTGCAGGTGGGATTACATGGAGTCAATGGGAACATATTACCAAGACATGGATAGATTGGTTGCTTTGGAGAAAGGGCTGAGAACATGGGCCAATTGGGTTGACAATAATATTGACAGGAGCAAAACAAGAGTTTTTTTCCAGTCAATATCTCCGACACATTACAAGTAAAGTCGTTTACCCTCTCTTCTCACTCTCAAATAATTGCGTTTGTGGAGGGTGAAAACCTAGGCTAAATTATTGTGTCTTGGCTTGGAAAGCAAGTAGCTCCAAGCACTAAAAATTCGGTCCATTCCTAGCTGTGCTTAGAGACAAATAAGGGCCCCAGCTCTCAGGTTCGTCCAAATTGAATATATAAAAAATATATAGGGGAAGCTACTACTTGCTAAGCTTCTTTATTGCATCTAATGCACTAATATTCAAATATTAAAAGCAAAAGTCCAACAGATGTAACACAAAACCTAACCTGTATGAATCAAAATATGTATAAAATTGCATGTCATGAATATGGGACAGAAAATTTTTTAAGGGATACAGCTTAATCAGAAGTCACACATCAGTGTTCACTTGCTGTAGCACCAGCTCACGCCTATAGTGAAACAGCCTCTTACCATTTCCAATCACAATTTCTGTCGGTGGCATTTAAAACTTTCTTTTTTAATAAAAAAAATTATATTCATGTTTGTGGTAATAGCTTTAAACATATGCAATATCCAGCAGAGACTAACTTGGGGTCTGTTGAGCCCAACTGCAAAATTGCTGTGGACCACTTCCCCAGTCTCTTATAGAATCGGATTGTATCTGTTCCATAGATCCTCTGAGAATTATGGAGCCACATTAATGTACATAGTTGAAAATTTGGTACTAGATTTTTTGGTATGTTTAGGTTTGAAGTGCCGTGACTTTTAATCACACTTGTTGTCACCATGGGTAAATAAACTTCAGTTATCAAATAAAAATAAAAATGGTGTTTACTAAATACCGTAGTTGCTTTGCTTTTGAACTTAAACAAAACAAACACTTAGGCTGCCTAGCATTATGACTGATTCAACAATGTTCTTGAATGACATTGGCAGCCCAAGTGAATGGAGTGCTGGATCAACATCAAGCACAGCAAAGAATTGTTACGGAGAGACGGCACCAATGAGCGGAACGACGTATCCGGGGGCATATCCTGACCAAATGAGGGTGGTGGATGCAGTGATCAGAGACATGCACAGCCCTGCATATTTGTTGGATATAACTATGCTTTCAGAGCTAAGGAAAGATGGGCACCCTTCAATTTACAGTGGAGATCTGAACCCGAAGCAAAAGGCAAACCCCGATAGGTCTGCTGATTGTAGCCACTGGTGCCTTCCTGGATTGCCTGATACTTGGAACCAACTGTTATATACTGCTTTGTTCTACTAAAGTTCGAGTATAATGTCTTTTCCCTTATTCTATATAATTCATCACTAATTTAAATTGTATATCTTGTGAGAAAGTGGCAGGATTGCACTTCTCTTTTTAGTATCTGCAATTGTTAATTTCTATTCTCTCTTGTAACGTAAGAACTGCTTCACCTGTTTCTTCTGGTTGTTCTTTCTAGTAATTGCAATACATTTGAATGATAAAGTTATGAAAACAAGGGAGGAAATTTTCATTTCAAGCAGGGACACTTTTTTTGCTTGGGGGTTTTTGTTTTTGGAGGGGGGGGGGGGGGGGTGGAGAAGGATACACACATCGAAAGCATGAACTGGGATAGAAGTACAAGATAATTATGAAGATCACATACATATAAACAACCATTTGCAATGTTTTCTAACTTGTACACATTGCCAAAAATGAAATTACAATACAGCAGAACATATAAAAGATCCATAGATGGTATATTTTTCTGTCTTAAGTTCACCCACTCTTGGGGGATTCCACAGACACTAGCTAGTGATTGCAAGCCCTGGAGCAGCAGCTTCCATCATTCGTGGTATGTTATCGATGACCTTTGGTGGTGCCTTAACAGCATTTGAAGCAGCTACCTGCTTTTCATAAGCTGATAGATGGACTCCCAGTGCAGCCCTCCCAGAAGGATCAAGATTATTTGCCCACTCAGCATCCCATTCGACAGCTTTAGCCGTGCTGCATGCTACACTCGCACCTCCTGGGACAGTTAGCCTGGCTGAATTCTGTACAACAAGATAGTTGAAACAGCACATCTGATTAGTTCTTGAAGAGATGAAAGATCATTACATTAAGTTCAAATGAATCACCTGTGGAAAGAACCTCTCGAAAATCATTCTGTAGTAGTAGGCTTCTTTAGTCAAAGGTGTGTTGTGTGGGAAGATGTATTGAGCATTTTGCACCATTTTATCAGTCACCTATAAGTAAAAATCATATGAACCATATTAAACATATCTGTTTTTTACGGCCAATAAAAGCAGAATTGAGAAATGAAAATAGAAAAGTCAGCATAGGAGGGAATATGTACATGTTGTTCAGCATGTGCTTTGAGGCCATCAATCCAACTATAGCCAACACCATCACTGAATTGTTCCTTCTGTCTGTACAGAACATGCTGCAGGAAAAATCAAACAGTAGATGTTAATTTGATGTACAACAATCAATGTGATCTATGGGTACAAAAGGCGGCAGGTGGTTCACCTTTGGCAGATAGGGTCGCTCCTCATCATCGAAGGCCTTCCTAAGGATCCACTTCTCGATACGTCCTTCTTGAGGATTAATCTAAATTCATTTTATAAAGATTAAGAATGATATTCTGCAAGTCTTGACTGACAACTGACATATGAAAGAAGCAAGCACAAAAAGATCTCAAGTTAACAGTACCATCTTCCACTCAGGATCAATGGCCATTGCTACATTAATAAAATCTTTGTCAAGGAAGGGGACTCGTGCTTCTAGACCCCAAGCAGATGTTGATTTGTTAGCTCTCAAGCAATCATACTGGTGGAGAGCCTTTATCTGTACACAAGTATCAGAAACAGAATCAATAATTCAATACTCTTTTACATCTATACATCAAAAGTCCTGTACATATGTATGAACGGTAAGCCATGTAACATCTATTACCTTGTGACATGTTTCGCGGTGGAATTCTTCCTTATTGGGTGCCTTGTGGAAGTACAAATAGCCACCAAAAATCTCATCAGATCCCTCACCAGATATCACCATCTTCACTCCTAGAGATTTAATCTTCCGTGACATAAGAAACATAGGGGTACTTGCCCTGATGGTTGTCACATCATATGTTTCAACATGGTAAATAACTTCTTCAATAGCATCAATTCCATCCTGCCGCATGCCAAAGAAAAACGAATTTTCGTTAACATTTATAGAAAAAGGTGTAAAATACTCGAGTCAGAACACTGTTCTCAACTAAACAGAAAATTGTCTTTAAGTACCTGAACTGTGAAGTGAAACTCATGATGAACAGTACCCAAATAGTCTGCAACTTCCTTTGCATACTTCAAATCAGGGGAACCCTGCCAGAAGATGGAGTAACCAGATTAACAACTAAATTGAAACATCCGAATTCCGAAGTTGTACTATAATCTGTCATCACAATCAAGAATTTATAACAAACCTCAAGCCCAACACAGAAGGAATGAAGTTGCGTTCCCCATTGCCGGGCAGCCTTTGTGCCGGCCAAGTGGCGTGCAGTGATAGATGCAACTAATGATGAATCAAGGCCCCCAGATAGCAAGACTCCAAAGGGCACATCAGTCATAAGCCTTTTGATTACAGCCTGCATGTATCAAACTTGCGACGTAAGTTGTATTAACATAATTTCATTGCTTCCAAGGCATGTTAATTTGAAAAGACCTATAAAGATAGTTTATTGTCCAACTGGGTATAGACTTCATCAATCTTACATTTTCAAATGCCTGTCTAAGAACAAGCGGATCATATGGAGTTGATGGAATAGCCTCAGAATACCAAGTAGGATTATACCATCTCTTTAGTCCTCCTGATTTGCTCGAGTACAAGTGACCGGGAGGAAAGGCCTCGAAATGCTCACAGTCATCATTCAAACCTTTGAGTTCGGATGATATCCAAATAGATCCTAAATACATACAGAACACGGTAAGTTATCCCCCATTAAAAAAAAAAAAAAAAAATCAATTCATATGCAAGGAAAATTGAAAAACAGAGAAATAAAAATAGATTTTTTTAGATACCATCTAGACCCCAGCCTATGTACAGAGAGGTGATTCCAATGGCATCACGGGCAACAATGAAGCTATTGTCGCGGGTATCCAAAAGCACAAATGAAAACATCCCATCCAACATGTCCACAAAATTTTCGCCATACTCCTCATACTGAAATCAAAAGAGATCATCAAACAAGTTATATATAATTTGATTTAAATTTTTTTGGGCTACACCAATGGTAACTAGACATCAAACATAATTAAGAGACTCACCAGATGGGCAATAACATCACAATCACTGCCAGTTCGGAACTTATGATTAGTCAAACGCTCCCTGAGAGCTTCATGATTGTAAATTTCTCCATTCACCTGGTTTTCAAAACATGGTGTCACCCATCAATCATATTTACAAAAATGATAAAAATCCTAGTCTCAATTAAATTCATTTATTGGCCCATACCGTGACAACAATCTTCTTGTCTTCATTGTAGAGAGGTTGATCACCAGAAGCAGGATCAATGATAGCCAGCCGTTGATGAGCCAAATAAAAGTCTCCATGCTGATACAGTCCACTCCAGTCCGGACCGCGATGCTTCAATCTGCAAGTGTTTTACAAAATTAAGAATTCTATCACATCAACGTCAGCTTCTACAAGTATAATAACATCTTAAGCATCCAATGAATAAACATGACACATACTTGGAGGTCCCCCCCACATAATTATATACATTTACAGAAGAGTACTATGCCAGAATATAACATTTTCTCCAAAGAAGTGACAAATCTTGGGTCCCATATCCATACATCTCTCGGTATGGTCAGAACCAAAAGTTGATTAATCAAGTGATGATGCTTAATCCTCTTTCACATTTAATATACAAGAAATGAAAAAGGAAAAAAAAAAACATTAATTACAGTGTATGAGTAATACACATACACGCCTATATAAACATAATTCAAATGATATTATATGTAAAAGAGGGGGAGGAAATTGCCTGCGAGAGAGCTCAAGAACTCGGACCCTTTTGGCCTGAGAGTCATCAGAGCAACCGAGAACAGCAAGTATGCCACACATTTTTGGTCAGTTTGATGGCAAAAGTGAAAATTAAACAACAGAGATTCTGGATGATAAGGAAAAAAAGAAAAGTACTTAATTATAAATATTATCCAAAAGAAAAGGAAAGGGCAAAAAAAGAAAGGATCAGAGAGGGTGGCGGAGAATTGGAAGGAAGAAGCAACACGTATAAACAGGGAAGTATAAGCAGTGAATAAAACTGCATGTTCGAGCCACGTATTTATAGCCAAATTGCATGACCATTGTGTGGGGGCCCACCCGTCGCTTTACGAACGGCGTCGTTGCGTCACACGCTTCGCCTTCTTCTACAGGAGTGCGACACGTGGTCACACATGGTTTGCTGTCGAAATATCCAATTCTGCAAGTTGAAGTTTATCCGTTCACTGCTGAGTCAGCAACGACTTGTCCCTCCTCATTTATTATCGTACTGCGCCTGTTGAACCATCCACGTGTCCTTTAACAGGATGTCTTTAAGTTTTCCTTTTGAATTGGGTCCCCGCCGTTCTCTTCGGTCCATTGACAAAATAAATTTTTCGTCTGTGACGGTGACAAAAACGTTAACGGAGCAAGCAAAGTCTGCTCCATCGTTTGCTTAGAACAAGCCGTTGATTGCTTAATTCTTTCAGTTAAATCCAAAAACTGTCTCTCTATTTCATCTTTACAAATTGATTTTTAAATACCTTTCTGATTGAGTCCGATAATATAATATAATATCTCCCAAAACAATGGCATATATTGGTAGTGTTCTAATTGAGGCCAGATCACACGTCAATTACAATTGAGATAGGATTGGATAAGTCTCAAGCCAAAAATTGACCAATACCTATCGATTTTGGAGCTTTGATGAATGTGCGCACCTAGCCTTTTGATTTTGATTTTCCTTTTTCCTTTTCTAACCCAGCATACTGGTTGATCCATTTGTTTTTGTTGGATAGTTATTTAAGAATTTTTTTTTGTTGTTGATATACTTCAGTGATCTTACATAAAAATATTATTAAGTAGTTAGATATGTAATTGAAAAATTTTGAACAAGAAAATTGGGGCTTTCAGTACGATTACGATGCGTTCACAGTCTCTGCACATGAAATGTATCGTCGGTTGATGGTCCAGTTTCTACTTTCTTGGCCATGCAACGTTGATTGTCATGACATAGAATTTTCATTTAAATATATGTAGGACAATTACAAAGACTTAAAACATACAAAATATCGTGAGTAAATTTCAAGTATATAACTCGGTCAATTAAAGGATACTACTTACTGTGTATTCGAAAGTGTTTTTAGTACTGTCCAAAAAACGACCCCTTTGCTCATGCCCCAGCTTGAGTCGCATAGGGATTGTGACTTTCATTTCTCTTGATAATGGTAGAGATGAACATTTCTCTCTTATATTTGGATAGGATAGATCTTATTCCCAACATAATTAATGATAAGATTATGACAAAATCATAATAAAAATGATCTAAGATAATTTTAAACTTTTTCTTATTAGAAATACACTTCTAATTGGAACATATCCACATTAAAAAAAAAAAAAACACTTCTAATTATAACGTATCCGCATTAAAAAAGAACAAGAAAAAAAGTCTATACAATGGTATTAATAAAATTGTTCAAGCAATGTTTTCTTCTTCCACTTGAAATGTTTCTTAAAAAAAAAAAACAAAGAGCTAATTGCTTTTCAAACAAAATTTATCTTTTCTCAATCTTATGATTTACTACTTATATGTATACACAAACACACACACCACATACATATTAACAAATATATGAGCATATCTAATGTATGTGTAAACAAATGCATGTGTAAAATAATTTAATATATGTACTTAGAGAGGTAATACTCTTTTTAAGACTTAAATCATTCCATTTTCCTTTTGAAATTTTTAATATCAAAGAAACTTTCATTATTCCATGGATTATCTAAGTAACGAAGGTTACCTTTTCCCTCAATGAAAAGGTTTTCACTGTTTGTTTAAGGCTGAGTTTGCTTATAAAAATTAAACAATTCTTCCATCATGTGTCATGTCTATTAAAAAGCTAAATACAGGGAAAACATGTTATATATATATATATATAGAGAGAGAGAGAGAGAGAGAGTAAGTAGATAATAAAAGATACTTTGAGTTATTAAAGTAAAAGATAAATTAAAAGACAAACATAACATACACCTTAATGCAAAATATTTTATTTTATAGTATATTGAAGTATATGTTTTTATTGTCTTTTAGCTCATTATTTTAATAACTTAAGTGTGTATGTAGAGTAATTTTTCTATAAGTGATACACGACAAGTTAAAAATAAGAAAAACAAAAACTTTAATGCAGTGTATTGAAATATATGTTTTTTAGTCTTTTATATTTTCTTTTACTATATTAAAGTGAGGGAATTTTCAATAGTATGGATGTTCTCATCCTTCAAGTGTGAATTTGTTGTATATATCATATGGCATATTAGTGTTTTTATCATTTTTTTTGTTCAATTAAATAATACACCGTATAGCGTATACATCAAATCTGCAATATTTTATAAGATGCAAACATTTAGATACTTGAGAATGATTGTATATATAGTAATTTTCTAGTGATGACATCCTCATTCGATACCACTGGAATATAAAAAATAACATATTTCAATATATTAGCAACTATATTTTTTAATCTATTAGTGCATAAAAAATTATCATTTTTTATATTACATACCTACTGTGTTAAAAAAATGATATCTTCATTAGAGAATTACTCTTTCTATATTTACAAAACTCTTTATAGTATTGTAAAACATTGAATCATACTTTATATATTAACAACAAAAATTAGCGCATATAGATAGAAAAGTAATTAATGTGACTGTTAGATTATAAATTTAATTCGTGACCTTTAGAGGGTATTTAAAGCTCTTGTGCATCAACAATAATTAACTCTTGATTCATTTTTTTTTCCTCAATGACTTTTGGTAAGTCGTTTAGGTCAAGATAAGGAATTGTTCATGATTACGAGCAAATTACTCAAGTTTTTGAAGAATAAGAACAAAAATATTATTCATGCTTCGAAACCCTTGCGACTTTTAAAGGGCATACATAGCTTTCCTATAGGATATATATATAAAGTCCCCACTAGTTTTTAAGGGTTAGCATCAATTCTCAGCTGTCACTTATATTTTGAGGAAAGTATTTATTTAGTTCTCATACTTTAAAAAATACTTCAAGACATTCTTATTCTTAAATATGTAACACTTTCGCCCTTATTTTTTCTTTCCCACGACAATAATAATAACCATGCTACAATCTTGAGAACATTAATTAATTTATCCATAAAAAAAATTAATTAGTAAATTAAACAATAATTATCAATCTAAAAGATTTAGCATTTTTCATAACCTTACAACAATAATTATTTATAAATAAATTAATAGCAACCAACGTAAAGTTATGCTAATACTTTGCTATCTTGTTAATAATTATTTATAAAAAAATGAAGTCACCAAATGAACTCTAAAAGTAAAATAATGATAATAAAAAAATTACTTTAGTTTTTATTTTGCTTTTAGTGTTAGTTTGATAAATTAACATTTTCTTCTTTCTATTAATGTCACTAAGAATATTGTGGCAAAAGTATTATTATAGAAATAAAGAGAAATAGAGGCAAAAATGTCACACGTTTAACAAAAAGATAAAGTGTGTTGAGCTATTTTCATAATATAATGACCAACGGGTACTTAACTCAAAATATGAGGATTAAACGAGTATTTTGCCCTTTTAAATTAAAAATAACTTAGAATATTCCATTGTTATTTTTGTTATTTAATGTTAAAACATGTAGAACTTTTAGCTGGCTTAAAAATAAAATAAAATAAAGTAAACTTGATCAAGTTGCTAGGAGGGTAGTAACAATTACCAGCTCTTTATGACAAAGATAATTTGTTTTACTCTTAAGAAAATATTATTTGTTTCGACCTTTACAGTGGGTACTCTAGTGAAAAGAGGAATCTACTTCATTCATTCCTATATATGTATTTTAACGTTTATGTCAACTTGAATGTACCAAGTTGTTCGTTTTACTTTTACCTCCGATGATGGAGAAGGCAGGTGAGCTTTTTTGCTCAGAATAATTGCATGTTGTTGAATTAATTAATCTTTTCAAGCGAATGATTGATGGGAATCGATCAAGTTGTCCATTTTCTCGTTGCTTTTTTGCATAATTGCGATGGGAGAGGCCACAGAGAACAACACTCAACTAGAATATACGATTGGATTCCAAAATCCAAGATGATATTTGTTGACTAGCGCAGCTGGGAGTGCATGTGATGTGGCTCTTCGTTTGTTGGGTGACTTGTACAAATATACACATAAAATTGTAAAGCATGTATGTTATTAACTAGTAGTTGCGTTATATATTAAATGTTAATTCAAACACGACCAACTTAATGATGTTAGCGTATTCTTTTGAGTTAAATAAATGTTGAAAAGGATTTAAAAAGACAAAAGCACGCAACATCAAAAAGAAAAATTCCAAGCTTACGATAAACTAGGGTTACAATGGTTATTGTAATTCTATTATTAAGTGTAATAACAAAAATGGTGGCACAAATATGATAGGGCATAACTGAACTTGTCTCAATAGTGAGATCACACTTGAGTTATATAATTGGGAAATTATCATTTGTATACCATTAGTTTACTCCATTATTAAAAATACTACAACACTTTAAGGGTGTATCAATCGTCCACCCTAAGTTGACAAAATGTATCAGCTGACCACCAAACCGTTAGTTGCCGTTTAAGTATGATGACGTCAGAAGGGTAATTTGATCATTTCAAATGATACAAGTGATAATTTAAGGGTATACAAGTGATAAAAAGAGAATTTAAGGGTATACAAGTGATAATTTTTAAGGATAAAATCATCAATTCACTGTAACTCTATTAACTTTCAAACGGCAACTAACGGTTTAGTGATCGGCTGATACATTTTGTCAACTAAGGGTGGACGATTGATACACCCTCAAAGTGTTGAAATATTTTTGATAACAGAGCAAATATAGGGTATATAAATGATAATTTCCCTATATAATTTTATGAACTAGATACATAATGCATATATACATACGTCTATTTCGAAAATGAGCGTGTTTGATGACTAATGAAAATAGTATCATAACCTATTAATACAAATTTTTCAATATGTAAAAATACGAATGAGAGTATGATTAATAAAAATGTTGTGGAATCTCATGACATGGCCAACAGAACTATACAAAAGCTTCAGATTATTGGCCTACCATACACTAATTATATTATGGCAAAGAAAGATGACTTTATAAGTTAAATAATTGAGGACTTACCTAGAAATTTCCAATTAGAGTGAGTGGTTAGAAATGGAATCATATTCATAAATTAATACAACCTACGGGATGACATAATGCAATGTTACCAAATTAAAAACACTACTAAAATCTCTAACGTGAACCACAAAAATAGGCACTCCAATAAATAAATGGAATAAAGAATCATATCATATCATATCCCACCTTCTAGATGAGAATTTTTTTTTTTTAAATTTAAAGTCTTGTTGGTGATTGTGCTTACCTTACAAACAGGTCACACTATGAGCAAATGAAATGAAGTGAAACACAGCACATGTTGCATTATTTATGAAGACCACATATCTTCTTGTATTTGGCTAAGCACGACACATTATGGGCAAACAATCCAATTCAAACTATTACAGTTCGAATTATTGTTATTATTCTTTGCTTTACCTAAAAGATGAAGATGATGAAAATGAAAGTTAAAAAGGGGAGGAAGGAAGAAAGAAAGAAATGGTAATCAATCTGGACCAATGACCATCCATGTGTTCAAAATCCCCAAACGTGCCAAGACTAATTAATGCTTCTTTGTCAGCAATTTTTGCAATGCTTATCCGGTCATACTTGTTGGTAGTAAGCTTGAAAATAATTAAATATTAATTTGTTTAGATATTTTTTCTTTTATTTATTTTTATCAATTCAAATTTTGAACTTCATACCTCTTTTTTTCTTTTTTTTTTCTTTTTTTTTTCGCATCACATACGGACATACCTCTTATTGCTACCACACAATAAGTCAATAAATTTTTATCGGTTGAATTAATCACCACTCACTTAAATTTAGAAAAACTTTGAATTTAAATTTCGAGATTTGTTGATTATTTGGTGACGAGTTGATGTGTTTGAATTTTTAATATTCTAATTTTTTTTTTAACACTCATATGTACATTACAATGAAGATGCTACTAATATTGATAATCACAGAATTAATAGGATTATTGTGTATCAAAACTATTATGGCATGGCCAAAATTCTAATCACTTATTATCCAAATAATATTTACTCCACATACCAAAAATGAGAAAGATGTCTAGAATGATAGGAGATTCGAATCATTACCATCACCTTTAATAATTTAGTAAGTCCATTTCATACCTACGTTTTTTAAATTGCGTATAGTTATGGGAGTACGAAAGAAGTTGAATTGATTTAATTTCAATGAAAATGTATGTCTCCTCTCAAGTCTCTGTCGTATTCTCAAATCAATAATACATATCTTTTCAATATTACAATTCACATAATGCAACATTATTGCAAACTATTTTTTGAAAATAAATTATTTCAGGTAATTCTAATTTAAAGTATATAGCTACTGCTTCATAACCAATCGATCGAATGAGGCCAAGTATACTCTCGCTAGATTGAATATTTTGATTTGTCTTATGTGTCATCAAATCAATGTAATAATTATAATTGACAACATTAATTCTTAAAAATAATTATAAAGAAGCAAAAATAATAGTTCGTAAAAGCAACTACATAGGTAATGTCACCCCACCAGAAAAGTATAATGTACACTAAATCTTGATAAATAAATATTCGATAAATTAATAATCTTAATTAAACAATAAAATCTCCCAATTCCAACTTAAATCAATATAGTAATTTAACGAGCTCGTTAAATGTATGAGATAATTTTTTTTTTTTGAATCTTCTAGAGCCCAATAAAATATAAATTAATAATTATAAGTTCAAATAGAATTCATATATTAAGGAGTTTTTTTTTCTTGACAATTTTAATTTTCTTAATTCCATTCTTTTTCAAAATATAAATATAATTATTGAAGACTAAAAGTAAAACTAAAGACCAATGCATTTATTGAATTTATGTTATGTGTGCTTTATACATGTGAAACATTTTATCTTTTAGGGTATTAAATTCAAAAAATACGGACATCAAATTTATGTCTAGGTTCAATGCACTGACATTAAATTTTGGGATTCTATAAACGTGTTTATAACATTTATTAACTGTTTTTGTATATACATGGGGTTCAGTTATGGTGTCACAGTTGTATGGTACCACAACTAGATTCAATCATTGGATTTAATTTTGGTGACAATTGTGGATTAGATCCAATTATTGGATTCAGCTGTGATATCATACAATTGTGGTACCATAGGTTTGTCTATATACATAATAATCTGTTAAATTTATATATGAATATCGGTAAAAAGAATATTATAAGTATTAAGATGGCGTGAGTAATTAAGATATAAAATTCTTCATAAATTAATAAATAGTAAGGTAAATTGATAAATTATATATTCATTTATTAATAAATAAATAATTTCAATAAAATAATATTTTTTTTATTAATCCCGATAATATTATTTTATAATGGGTCGATTAATTTAAGTGGAAAATCAAATCATACACGTCAGTTATGTGGCGTCTGGAAATTGCTATAGTAGACTTTTATTTTCTTGAAAACGAAACCATAAATATAATAACACTTTTTGTCAAAATTGATTGATGGTAAAACCGACGGTTGCTTATCGTTTTGGACCAGAACTTCCAAGAATAATTCATTTAACATTTCCGCTCGGTTGTGTTGGGTTGGCAAGCTCCAATGATAATTGAGACAAATTGGAGCCATACAATTGGAGGGACATATATAATTGTTCCAGCATAATACTTTTCAAAAAGAAAAAGAAAATTTGTTGCAGCATAATAATAATTGATGCAACTATTTTGTTTTCTGTCCCTTCTCATCCTACTTACAAATTGGATACGAACCCTAGTCTCATGATCTTTGGTAAATTTATGTAAACCACACGGGTGTTGATTTATTCAAATTAATTCGTCAACGATCACACCATTTAACTTAACTGAACATCACAATCGTTGAAATTGATCATATAATCACTTTAACTTAATTAGGAGGAACCCCGCAATAAGTGATATTGAAATATAATGAGAATCACATTTAAATATTTAATTTTCTTGTTTTTTGACTTTTATGTTAGAAGATAAATAAAAATGCACGACAGTTTAAATTGAAAACCCACTTGGGATTTCACGGTCTAGAGGGATTGATCAAAGTTTCAAAAGTCATTACTGAAAAATGACCAATCTTTATTTAATTAAATGATTAATTATTTCGAGGAAGCTTTATTATTTAATTATATTCTAATAATTAATATATAAAAATGGATTACTGTTTAATAATTTAAAATAACTAATAGTAAATACGTAAATATAAATAAAGTTGAATAGCATTAATTTAAAATTAATAGTAATATAAATAATAATATAAAATAATATGACATATGCTATAGTATATATTGCACCAAACATTATATTATATGACAGTTTACTACACCTTAGTGTAATACATCGTACTGCAAATATATCTAATGCAAAATAATATCATGTTCCAAACGCACCCTAAAATTATAAATTCACTTATTGGAGGCAAGGCAATTGTTGTCTGGTGAGACTTGGGAGAAAGTAAGGGGATAAAAATCTTGATAACATTCTACTTCATTCATCTTATATAACTAGTGATTAATTTGTTGTAATACTAAAACCTGATTTAACAAAAGTAATCTTGACACATCATAACTCAAATTTTTTAAAGATAATTAATGAAATGCCTCTAAAAAAATATGTGACCTTCAATTTATCGTCTTGGTATATTTTAAGTGTCTGTTTATTACGTATGATCAAATGAATGCCAAAAGAATGAGTTAAGGATGGACGGTACTCTTAGTTTATTTCAATGTTTTTGAAAGCACCATTTAATAATAACAAAATAATAATAATAATATAGTAATATAATGTCGTCGACTTTTCTTGTAATTTTGGTATTACATTTACATCATGTATGACATCTATGGCTAATAGTATTGTCCTTAAAAAAATACTGTCTTATAGGAATTCTCCACCGTCCGTTTGCTGAGCGGATGAAACTAGCAACAAGTTGTTGCAAAGCAAATTTTAAACTAGCAAGTAGCAATAAAAAGGAGCTTGATGTCAACCGCAAACGGCAGAACTATATGGGGGGGGTGATAGATTTGATTTTGAGCTCCACTCACATAAAATTAGATGAAAAGGTATATATAAATCACTCACTCCATTGTTATTATCTAATTTGGCCTCATATCTACTACCAAAAAAGAGAGCAATTAAAAAACGGTGAAGAGGATAACATTAAAAACCAAGTGAAACTTGTTAGTTCTCTCGTTAAAAAACATTTTACATTAGAACTATGAGTCTATGACATCATAAATTGGACTTATTTTGGGGCGAAGGTGTCGTATCATGAAGCCCAAGAGGGTACAAGAATGCTAGGGTGTTTAATAAATGGGCCTGGAGTCCAAAAATGCAAAGTGACCACAATTGCATCATTTATTATTATTGTTCGTTGATTAATGCGTATTATATTATCACAAATAAAAATGTACAGCTGGTAAAATTTGACACATTTTAATTATCCAATATAAATATGATATGAATAAATCGTTAAATTTGACACAATTATTAAATAAATCTAATTCATTTTGACACATTTTTTTTCCAAGTCAGGTTAAGGTTAAAGATCTTGTTCTATTTACCATGATTAATGATACAATTATATTTTCTAATATAAATTAATCTGTAGGTTCTTACCATCAAAACTTAAATATTGGACATTATTCTTTTTTTTTTTTGGGAAGAATGAACATATACGTGGTGCTTCATTTATAAAATTTTAAATAAATTTATAACTTTAATAGTGTAAATATATAAAATATTAGTTAACAGATATATTTTATACTATCGATATATAATATTATTTACATATATAATTAAAACTTTAATATTATAAATGTGTAATATTTTTATAGATATCTATATTTTATAATATTGGTAAATTATATAGGTACAAATATTTGATATAATTTTATTAAATATATGAATATATAATTACTAATTAGTTCGGTTTGTAAGTAGCTACCGAAACGTGCGAGGCTAAACTTATACTTCCATTCCTTACGGAACATAAGCGAAATAAAATAGCATGTAATCTCAGCCGCTCAATATGGACCGTCCGATCTTCTACCCTTCTCTTTATATCTAACCTTTCGACTCTTGCCTCAACTCCGCCTCCTTGGCCTCTGTCTTTTCCAGTTAGGGTTTTGGTTAATAAGATCTCTTCTAGGGCTTTTTGTCTGCTCGTAATCGTCAAAACTCATTTTAGATTCAGTTCTTTGCTCTAATAGCAGAAATACAGCTTTTTGGATAATGTTTCATCTGGGTTGCGTGCAAAATTTATCGAAATATCTTCATGGCTTCACTATCTGGTCAGTGCGGATATTTTCAGTTCCCACATGACTCGTTCCCTTGAAGCAATATTAATCGTGTTGTTTTTATTGTAATTAATCTCTCCCTGAGCCCTTTTTTTTAATTTGCTTTGGGAGAACACTTGGCAACTATATTTATTTAACAATTTTATTTTTTTTTGAAAAGAAAAAATTGTAATATATTTGTTTGTATTGGCAATTGGGAGTATGTTGAATAACGGTGATGAGTCTACAGACCTGTAATGATTTGCGAAAATGATCGCAACTCTTTTTGAACATCTAAGGGACTGAGTTTTTATTACTTCATATTACTCCCATTTTAATTAATTACAGCGAGCTTTTGCTTAGTTTATGTCTGTTAGTTTTGTTTGTGTATGGAGATTATTTCATCAGTTCAAAGGGCTTCAAATAATTTTGATTTTCGTTATTGTTTCTTGCTTACTATTTGTGAGGCAATATCATCACTCAATGGAGCCCAAAAATTTGTTCCCCTCGCTATCCAGGGCGGTATTTGTATTTGTGCTGTACTTGGACGTCGGGGAACTACATTGTTTCAAAATGTAAACTGCAATTTTCTTGCCAAAATTACATTTTCTCTTCTTTGTTTGAAGAAAAAAGCTTTGATGAATCAGATCGTGATCCTGATCCTGATCCTGATGTAAAATAAGTTCTTCGCTATATGATTGCGGAGGATTGATTCAAGAGGGGCTGACCCTAGGCGTGAGCAGTGTTAGATTTTGGACTGAACCATTTTCAAGGGCCTGTTTCATGGCGATCCATGACAAGCTTTAATTAACGGGATGAGTCAAGTTGTTATTCTATAACTATACAGAAAAAAAAAAAAATGGGCTTACATTCTGCCTAGATGTGCTACCGTTTCTCGTTGTCTGTGGGTTCTTGGAAAGAGAGATGTAGCCAAGCCCAAAGTTTAGCCCAAATTGAAAAATACCCGTTTAAAGCAACAGGGTTAGCCTGGTTATAGAAACTTGATGGATTATGATTGACAACAAAATCAGGATAAAATTATCTCAATTTGTAAAATTCAATTTTCAAATATATGTTAACTAATGGATGGAACAAAATATTTTCTTTTTAATTTTTTAAATTATTTTGTTAAAAGATAAGGATACTTAATTCTTTCATGAATTGATTGAACTCAACTAGCAAATTATATAAAGTTATTTGAGATCGATGATGGGAATGATAACTCTTTTTAAATTGACTGTTAAAATGAGGTTATTAAGGCGGATCAAGTCACGGTGCAACTGTAGTACTGTGCCACAGTTACATCCAGCCGTTGGCTGCACTTGAATTGGTGGGGTCTACTAGCATCCAACGGCTGGATGCAACTGTGGCACAATACCACAGTTGCACCGCAGGTTTTCCCTATTAAAGTCTCGTTTGGAATTAAGGTTGAAACTCAATAAACTATTTATTTTATAATTTTTGATAAAAATAGTGTTTGGTAAATTTTATAAAAACAACTTATTTCATAATTTTTTCTATTTCGTCAGCAACTTGTCAAAGCAGGTAGAGGGTTGCTGACAATTATATTATAACCCTAGTATTTTAATAAAAAGACAATTATATCTTACTTACCCTCATATATAAATCATTAGATTTTATATTACCGCCACAATTTAATTACCGTCATAACCACGTACGTTCTCTCAAATTTTGATCCAATAATTTCATCTTCTAATTTCATAACTATGCTTTTAAAGTTCAATCTATTTTTAAAAGAAAAATCTGTTGTATTCTTTTTATTTGTGCAAAATTTGGTAAACTCATAGATTATCAAGAATTATTTAATCATGCTCAGTCATCGCTTAGAAGTGTTATTGAACGCACATTTCGAGTATGGAAGAAAAGATAGAAGATTTTGAGAAATATGCCAAGCTATCCATTTGCCAAACAAGTGAAAATAGTCATTGCAACCATGAGATTGCACAATTATATAAGGAGACATGCCCAACATGATCTTCATTTTGATAACATTGAAAATTACCCTATTTCAATCTTTGATGAAGAAATAGAAAGAGACAATAACACTCAAGAAGAGTATCACAATATTAATGGCTCTGATCCCAAGAAATGAAAAATTTGAGGAATTTTATTGCAAAAAAATTATTGTGAATGTTATTTAGATTATTATAAGTATAAATTTTTATCATATTTTTTGTAACAGATTATGAAGTTCTTCAAAATTTTCTTAATTGAGTTTTTTTAATGTAATTTTACATATTTAAGAAAAAAATATGTCTAAACAATTTATTAAACATAAAATAAAAGCAATTAAAATGTATATATATTTTGGTCATTATATAATACAACAGCACTTTAGTAATAAGATTTACCAAACGCATGTACTCAACTTTTCAAACTCACAGCAACCGTAACAGCACAATTTACCCAACACTGATCTACTTTTTTAATCAATAGTTTATTTTATCTTCACAGCATAAGCAACTTACTTCATCAGCCTCCGCAATCCCAAACTGGCCCTAAATGTGGATCGAGATGATATAATTAATCAAATAAGTAATTGTATCACAAACGAGTTTGTAGGTTCGAAGAAAATACTAAGCCTAGTTACTAAACATATCTTACAGACTAGATTATCAACTTTACTGTTAACTGAAGGTGGATTGAGAAATATTAAATATTGTAACAACCACCAATACCGTCAATTCATCTTGTCCACTTTATGAATGAGGATTAGAATTCAATGTTGAGTTTTTTTTTTTTTAATCAATTATCAAAATTTATTTTGAATTTTAAATTTTTTATTTCTATTACCTAAGTGCTCAGTAAAAATTCAGTTCAACACTAAATCCTTATCCTATGAATGGTATTTATATATGACAAATATACCTAACATTTAATTAAGAAACTTGCAATTGTCTAATATATATATATATATATATATATATATATATATATATATATATATATATATGTATATATTTTTTTCTTGTTTCTCCATTTTTTAAGAAAAAAGAAATTATAAAATTAAAAAAAGAAAAAGTAAATAATTATCGGAAAAAAGAGTCAAGGTTCAGCGCACAAACACGCTCCGATAACGGTCACTTAAACACGTGTACGCCTCTCTGTCTCTCTCTATGACTGCAACCCTATCTAACGGTAACTTCGGGGAAGGCGCCGATCTCAGCGTGCCAATTTCTGCATCCATCATGAAAATTAAATTATAAAAATAAGACAGACATTTGCATTATTATTACCAATCAGTCCCCCTCATGGCCTCATCAGTGTAAGGAGTCAAACCTCAAACACGCACTTCACACAGTGTTTCTCGTGTTCTCATTAAGCAGCCTTGTTATCAAGTAACGTGTTTGACCTTTCACAACACTATAGAAATAGAAATAGAACCTCCCCTGCTGTGGGACCCTACTCTTGTCCCTAAATGACATTATTGCCCGTCGCGCAATCTTTTCTAACTTTCTTCCGGATTTTCTTTTTTGAAAAAACCTTAATTTTGAATAATACAAAATTTTATTTATTTTAATTTTCAAGACTTAAGTTTAAAATTTCTCTCCGATTCACTTACATCCACCTCTCCTTTCTACAGATTCAATCTATATTTGAACAAGAGCTACAAATCTTAATACTCCTTGCTTGCTGATATGAATAAGTGACGGACACTATATTTTCAGAGATTTTCTTATTTATAATGAAATTATGATTATGTATCTAATAGTGTATTATTTTATAATGATTATGTAACCTAATAGTGTATTTGATATTATTGGAAAGTAAATCATAAAATAAAATGAGAAAACGTAAAGGGTAAAAGTGACATTTAAGTTGGAAAACTGGTCAAATACAGCTACAGAAACAGCAAAATATCCTCTCTTTTTTGTCCAAAAAAACACGGAGGAAAGAAGGTGTATAAGAAGAACGGACATAGACTGTCTCTTCATCTCCGTCTCCAGCTCCTTTTAAATATCTTCTCATTAACTCATTCAACACAAAATTCGAACGTTGTATTATTATTATCATCACAACAGCAAAAACACAAGAACAAAAACAACTGCAACAAATAAAGCAAAGAAAGCAGAAGCAGAAGGAAGTTTTGGAAAAAAAAAAAAAAAAAGATGTCTTGTTCGGTAGCAGTTTCAAACTCTCCTGTATTTTCGCCATCATCGTCTCTGTTTTGCAACAAAACGTCCGTAATCTCTCAGTCTCCAGAAAAAACCCTGAATTTGCCATTAACCCATGTAAAGTTTTCGCCTTCTTCATCATTATCACCCACTTCGCCTTCGCCTTCTTCTCCGCTTCGTTTTCGCCTTCAAAAGCCACCAACTGGGCTCTCCTCTTCTTCCTCTGCTGCTTGTTCTTCGTCCTCCTCCTCGTCACCCTCAGCCTTGGCGACCGGCTCGGGGACAGCATCTCAGCAGCAGACGATATTGAAGAGAAAGAGGCCGGCGAAGCTGGATATTCCGGTCGCTTCGATGAGTTTTGGAGGGCTGGTGACTCCAAGAGAGGTGAAAAGAGACGAGGTCGAAGATGAGAGAGATGGCTTTTATTCGGTTTATTGTAAACGAGGAAGAAGAGAAGCGATGGAGGATCGTTTCTCTGCTCTTGTTGATTTTCAAGGAGATTCCAAACAGGTATTTTTATATTTGTTTTTGAAGAATTTGCATCGACAAAATTGATTATTTGGGTTTCATCCTATAGCTGAGTTTCCCTTTCTTTTTTTTTCCCTCATTGGTTTGGATTTGTTAAAGTACTTAGCTTTGGTAAATTGGTAGTTCACGGATTGTAATTTGTTACATGTAGAGGGGGAAAAATATTTTTGAGTTAGTTTTAAAATTGTTGATGGAATAGGACAAACTGGTAGAAAGTAGTGAAGATTGAAAGAAATTTTAGCATTAAAGATTATGTTTCGGTGGGATAAGATTATTAATCTGTGAAGAATTTGTATAATTGTTGGCTATAGAAACTATGATTAATGGGGTCTGATGTGTGTCATTTGCAGGCAGTTTTTGGTATTTTTGATGGACATGGAGGTGCCAAAGCTGCTGAGTTTGCGGCAGAGAATTTAGATAAGAACATTTTGGAGGAAGTCCTGAGAAGGGATATTGAAGACCAGATTGAGGATGCAGTTAAACGTGGCTATTTAAACACGGATTCTGAGTTTCTTAAAGAAGATGTCTACGGGGGTTCATGCTGTGTGACAGCTTTGATACAAAACGGAACTCTTGTGGTCTCCAATGCTGGCGATTGTCGCGCTGTTATGAGCAGAGGAGGCCTTGCCGAGGCACTCACTTCAGACCACCGGCCCTCTAGGGAAGATGAAAAGAGCAGAATTGAGACGATGGTAAGCATCTGGCTGCTCGATTGCATCAATCTCTCTTTGTGCTTAAATCTTATGTGAGTTGCAGCTAATAGGTTATGTTAAAATTTTGTTATGTAGGGCGGCTATGTTGATTTATGTCACGGTACATGGAGAGTTCAGGGGTCTCTAGCTGTGTCTAGAGCCCTTGGGGATCGGCACCTTAAGCAATGGATCATAGCCGAGCCAGAGACTAAAATCATTCGAATCAAACCCGAATACGAGTTCCTAATCTTAGCATCTGATGGCCTCTGGGATAAGGTATTGTCTTGGAAGCCATTTTTATCAGTGAATTATTTTGCATGCTTCTTATCCTTATAATCGAATAGTTTCCAGATCAATCTAAACAAAATATTTCTTCCTTTGGTTTCAGGTCAGTAATCAAGAAGCAATTGACATTGCTCGCCCTTTTTGCCAAAGCATTGATGCACCAGAACCAATGTTAGCGTGTAAGAAGCTTGTAGATCTCTCTGTTTCACGGGGCTCAGTTGATGATGTTAGTGTGATGCTGATTCAACTGGGGCGCTATCTTTGAATCATCCCAAAACAACATACAGTAGAAAATTGAACTAACGCCGAGGCCGAATAAAATTTCTCTTGCTTAGTTACCATTAGGTGAATTATTCCAAGTAGCTTTTAATCAATCATCTAGGGAGGACATTTCCACCTACAATTGAAGAAGAGAATTGATACCAGTCATAGATAATTTTTTGTTCTTTGATTTGTAAATAAGTTCATTCTTTGTGTAACATTACTTATCAGCTATTATAATAATTAAGCATAAACTTAGTGTACAAGTTCAAAGCAAATACAAATAAAAGGATTCAATTTTCGTGGGACATCTAGAAGTGGTGATCCTGTTCAAACGCCTGTGTACACGTTAATTCTCTTCGCTTATGTAACCGATGTTATGTCATGTGTGGCGTGGCTTCTTTTGAAAATCGGATGTCACAAATTTGAGAAACTTCAATGTCCTGCAATCTGCATCCAGCCCAAACTACTTGTTCCATTTCTATGCTTTTATGGGGGGGTCAAAATTGAATGGTCATTTCGCACTTTCTAGAATTTTATCTGTTTTGATGTGAGAGCATACGCATATTTCAAATTAACTCATTCACGTTGGAAGTCTACGTTTCTAACATTGTCCCAGTCCACTCCGTAATAATTACAAGAACGCACTCAAAAGGATTACAAATTAGGAATGGCGATGCAGAGAATATCTTGTACTATGAATTTGTATCATTAAACCTATTTTCATAAACATTATCTTGTATCATCTTTTAGAATCTCATTATACATTGATGATAATGAATGGAAAAAACTTCCACCAAAACCCATATCGGACCTAATAATTTCCCCAACAATAAATGAACCCGTACGCCTATTGAGGAAACCAAATCTTAGCTCAAGAAACCAAAATAATTCAACATGAGGAACAAAATAAGTGTGAGTGTATGCGGCTGCCGACCAACTGCCCCCACTTAAGCTGCTACCAAGGAACATGGGCGGAGCATGATCATAAAATTTTAAAGGGAATGAGATTTTGTACAACTTAAAAAGAAGAAAACAGAGAAACATACTGCAACATGAGCAGCTGTCCAGAAAAAAGGATTTGAGATTTAACGGAGTAAACTAAAAAGGCCATAAGATATAAAAGCTTTTGATCCCACATCACACGTTCTTTCAAGTTTCAATAATAATAATGCTGGCGGAGTGGTTTCTTTCCTCCAAGGGGCGTACGCGGCAACTTGGGTTCGTTTGACGGCTGGCTTTGCGGTGATCTGCTTGGTGTCCATGGCTCTTGCTTAATTTGCTAGCTGGTTTTCATGGGCTGGGACCGATACATGCAACGTGCAAGTCAATTGAATGACAAATTACATATATTCAACAGAATAGTCTCTCATTCATCACTCTTTTTAATATTGAATTTCCAAAAGTTCCAACGAAAGGATAACTTAATTATCAAAAGGGTATTTTAGTAGAGTTTACTGAGGACATACATAATTTTAAAAACATAAAAACTTGCTTACAAAGTATTTATATTTCAACTAGCATTGTTGCATATGTTACCATATGTTAAATGATATATTTCTTAACCGTGTATTACTACAAATGTATGCGTGGTAAGAGATTATTAAAATATTAGCATATAGGATACATCAACATTGGATCCAAACTTCAAATAGGAGGAAATTGTTTTGGAAATGTGAACGTGGAGTAGTTTGGATCTTGTCAATTCATTCACAGGCGATCGATCTCTTATCACGATCACACAAACTGCGGAAAGGAATTAATTAGGCCGGACCGAGTCAAGCCACAACAAAACAACGTGACATTACTTTTGGTTCCATTACAACTGGCGAATTTTGTTACGCATGCACATGAATCTTTACGAAAATAAGCCGAAAAAATAATGCAAGGTTTGCATGTCCATCGCTGCGTTAGATTGTCGGCGTCCTATCAATGTTTTGCTTTCCTGTCTGCTTAGTTTAGTTTTTATTAGACAAAAACATAACCCCCCCACATTTATGATTTATCTCTTGCATGCGTTTCCAACAACTTAAACCTAATAGCTTTAATTAAGTATACTGTTTCCTACGAATTAGAAATTAAAAAAATGATTAATAAATAATTAGGTTAACCGGTTTTCATGTTTTGTCAAGGATCCGAGTTTCGTAGTTCCAAAAGCACTTATAATTAGCTCTTCTGGTGGAGAAATTCTAGAATACATCTGTTGTACCATGTCAGCCATATAATAAGTAAATAATGTCATGACATGTGTGTATTTATTTTATAAACTATTATGCAAGTGGTGGTTGCATTAAACTCAATTACACATTTCATGCATGCATTAATTGATTATAATACAATAGATATATTTGAGAATTTCTCCTTATGATGATAAACATATTATGTAAGTTATAAACACATCAAATGTTTCTAAAGATGTTCTGCTCGTGTTGCGAACGTTTATGTTTCAAAATGTGAATTTGATATTTCTTTTTTTTTTTTTTTTTTAACACTCATGCTCTGTTATATATGATTAAATTTGTGTTTTGAAGAGTGCAAACATTTCTGCATTTAGGCTGCGAATTTGGCCTATTTAACACACACATATATATATATGACTTATTCACAGATATAAAATGAAAAGAAAACATCGATATATGACTATGAGTTCAGTCCGTATTTTAGAAGGCACAAATATTTATTTATTCCAAAATACAAATTTGACTTATACAATGTTATAAATTGGTACATTTGTTTTTCAAAAAAATGTGGATTTCATTGCATTTTAAAATCATTAATTTGCTAATATAACGTATTTAATTAGCTCTATAAAACTTGTAAAAAAAGTGGTAACCAGATTGAGAGTAACAAATTTCACTAGAAACATTGCTTCTTAGCTTTCTATCAATTATACATGAATCATAATAGAGTTGGCCAGAATTTGATAGACACAAGGAAAGAGATTTTGTAAGAACACACGACAACCGCTTTACAAAAGATCAGTCGGCACTTGATATTTGTCTGCTGCCCAGTGGCTTATTATTTAATTTCCAAATGGATGCTCCCAATTTCAAAGGGTTCCTTTTTCCCTTTCCTTTTTCTTTCCATTATCTTTTCTGGGGACAAATTAAACACAACAGTTTTAATGTGGACAATTTCTTCCCACTTTTCATTTTCTTCTTGGGTAAGAAATTTGTTCCAGCTTATCCAATATCCAGTTTCTTGCGTATAATCCTACGCGTGATAACCGTCTAAGCATCCACATATATATTGCACGTGGCATGTCGGCATCTTTATTATTATTATTATTATTATTATTATTATTATTATTATTATTATTGTACTACCCACAAATGAATGCGACATGTTATAAGCAATAGAATCAGAAGATACCACCCCAAATTATACCCATTTAGTTGGATATTTCACAAGCAATTACAATGAAATTTGAGCATCTCGCACAGCTTCGTTCTGATTAAACACAGTTA
The DNA here is from genome assembly GCF_022201045.2 of Citrus sinensis. Classification (NCBI taxonomy): domain Eukaryota; kingdom Viridiplantae; phylum Streptophyta; class Magnoliopsida; order Sapindales; family Rutaceae; genus Citrus; species Citrus sinensis. The sequence continues at coordinate 30,073,912 of NC_068563.1, forward strand.
AAATATGGTGTTATTTTAATCCCCACCTCCATGTTGTTTTAATATTGAAATGCTTTGACCTTACTGTTGGGTTCACATTAATAGACTTGAAATATAAACACTTGTCTTAAATATTATTATTCAATTCTTACATTTGGTGTTTTTATTTCATTTTTGTGGACTCTACGTACATAATCTTAAAGTTGAATTCATTTCACAACAGGGCCGTTAAGACTAATATTTAATAGTAACTTAAACTTTTTACTTAATAAATCAATGTGTGATTTGTTCCAATCCACAGCAATTGTGGCTTAGATCACAACAATACAACATCAAAATTCAAATGAAGCCAAATTTTTTGAGTCAAACGATTTCAATAGCATTAAAATTTTAATAACAAAGTCGTTATTAATTTGGTAAGCTAGTTCAAAGATGGTGGCGGTTAAAATAAAATTTACATCATCATAATAATCATAAATAAATAAATAAATAAAAATTGTGACTTGTACAAAAATTGGAACCATGAGTTCACGAAAGGGTATCCAGCTTCAATCCTGATCTTTTAAAAGATACGATAGGATATATAATATGAAATGCTTTACAGATGGAGTTGTCAGGCAAATTCAATGCCAGTTTTTTTTTAATCTTAATTTAATATAGTTTCTTGTTTTCATTATATTTTTATAATTAAGATAATAAATAAAATAATATAAAAAATAAATATTTTATGTGATGGAGGCTGGTGGTGCACGTCAACAGACATGATCGACTCAAACTCTAAACTCCAAAAGCCAGACGCAGGCATATATCCTGCCAATTGGGACATCTCTTTGTTCTCTGCTGCCGATACGTGGACCTGCAGTTTTTCGCCAAATCAGCGCACTCTTGGGCCCTGTAATTAGCTCAAATTACCGGTCTCCACCGAACTGTCTCTGGCAACATGTGGCGGTGGACTCTGCCACTTCGCCAACAAACTCGGCACCTCCTCATTTATTTATTCTTCATTCTTTTATGTTTCGTGCTCTCTCCATCTCTCTCCATTTCGGAGATTGCACGTCCACTTGTAATACCATGCACGTCCATCCATACTCGTTGATTTTATTACATGCTTGCCACTCGAGGACTCATTAGCCCATGATTACTCGAGATCAACGTCACGCACGTCGAAATTATTATTATTTTTTTTATAATTTCAATAACAAGAATGAATAAAAAGAAAACATGACAATATATAGTTGCTATATGAGCATGAGTCAAGTTTTAAGACATCATATTTTATACACAATTTTTTAAATATTAAATTCACGTGTTGATATTAAAATTTAGATCGACGATAAGAGTTATTATTTAACTCTTTTTCAATTCCCATCATCGATATAAATTTTATTATCAATATCACATACTTTCAATCATTAGAAGTTTTTCTATATAATAAGTCAATTTATAACAATTAAAAGTAGTGTTAGATAGAAGAGGAGATGATTGAAGCACATTTAGCATGCATACATTGGAATTAGATTGTTGCACTACTTCTCTATCTAGCACGACTAGTTCTCTCACCCACAGCCACAGGGCCACGTCACTTACGACGCAATAAAATTTGGTCACCGCACGAAGAATTTGCAAATCTATTTCCATTACAAACCACATGTTAAAATACCAACCAACCAATCACAGACAAGGACTAACCTTGCACGTTTAAATAGAAACGATCTCACTCGCACCCCCCACCCGATTAACGGCTCAGATCTTCCCCACATGCTCCTCCGGATAAGGATAAAACCCAGTATCCTCCCATTTCACCCCCGCCCGCACCCCACTACGTCAACTCCTGGCCTGACAAATCAGTTCTAGCCCCAGAAATAATTTTGACGTCGCCAAAACAGTTCCTCACGACACAAATTATCCATTTCTAAACTCCAAGTCATCATTAAAATATTCTAAAATTCCATATATATATACAGAGATCGTTCTTTTGGGCCCTCAGAAAGCTACCAAGAAAGCCATCTTACAACACAACACTCTCTCTTCTCAAATTTTCAAACGCGGCAACTCTCAGGTTTTAACAACACCAGCAAGCAAAAAAGAAAAAAAAAAAAAGCATTAAGCATTTATTAAAAAAAAATGGTTTCTTGGGTGAGAGGCAAGTGCATAGGCAGAGGCTCCTTTGGAACCGTCAACGTGGCCGTCGACAGATTCAACGGCGACGTTTTTGCGGTGAAATCAGTTGATCGAAACGCCGCGTTGTGTCACCATATGCCAGCAATTCAAGCCGAGTGTTTAGAAAACGAAATCAGAATTCTCCGCTCACTCTCCTCCCCTTACATTGTCAAGTACCTCGGCGACGACGTGTCATACGAGGCCCCCACGACGTCGTCCTCGTGCCGGAACCTCCACCTAGAGTACTTGCCAGGCGGCACCGTCTCCGACCTGGCAACAACTCTTAATGCTTACGCGGACGAGATCACCTTGCGTTCACACACGTACTGTATTGTCTCTGCGTTGAAGTACTTGCATTCTAGGAACATCGTACACTGCGACGTCAAAGGCAAGAACGTACTAGTGGGTCCCAATTCGAGTTTCGTTAAACTCGCCGATTTCGGCGCAGCGGGTGAGGCGACGGTTTCTGACACACGGGGTGTCAAGATTCAGCCGCGTGGAAGTCCTCTATGGATGGCGCCGGAGGTCGTACGAGGGGAGTGTCAGGGACCGGAGAGTGATGTCTGGTCTTTGGGATGTACGATTATCGAGATGGTCACCGGAAAGCCCGCATGGGAAGATTTCGGTGCTAACACGCTGAGTCGAATCGGATTCTCCGATGAGTTGCCGCGGTTTCCGACTCAGTCGTCGGAACTCGGTCGTGATTTTCTTGACAAGTGTTTGAGAAGGGAACCGGGTGAGCGGTGGAGCTGTGATCAGCTGCTAAAGCATCCATTTTTACAATCGGTGTCGCCGAGCGATGCGAATACAGTCGCTGAGTCGTCCCCGCGGTGCGTGCTCGACTGGGTCAACTCAGAATTCGAGGAAGAAGGAACAAGTGATGATGAGAAATTAGAGGCTTCGGCGAGAGAGAGGATGGGTAAATTGGCAGGTTCATCGGGGGCAATTTGGGAACCGAATGGTTGGGTGGCCGTAAGAGGAGGAGATGATGAAGTGGTGGAAGGAGGGACGCGGAGGGAATATTTAAATTCGGTTAGCAGCAGCGCAAGCACCGAAGGCGGGCGGTCGGTAAATCCGGAATCAGTAGGGGTAAAAGAGGAAATTGAGACAAGGGTAAATTGGGGACTCGATAATGTTGGTGGGTGTCTGAGCTGTCGTGATGGGTCGCCAGAGGTGGAATTGGCGGTGGAGATGAAAGAAACGGGCATTTGCAGAATGAGAATGCGTAAATCATTATTTTTATCTTTACCATTTTGTCGTACGAGAATATTCAGATATATTTTATTGGTGGCGTGTGGCATTTGCTGTTATATTCTTTTTCCCTTTTTATTTTATTTTATTTATTGATTAATCTCAAACTCAATATATGGACAATGCGAGGGGAACCACCGATTAAAATTAATGTATCTCGTGTTCAGGCAGCGCTTTACGTGCCGCAGACTCGCAAATTTGCCGACGGTAGGTCACTCTTAAAACACGAGTGCGCTAATAACGTTAAATATCTGAGAGTAGATTCATTAGGACGACAGATTCCGGATAAGAGTCTTTTGGTATGCGTCCAATTCAAGATATTCCAGGATCGTTACTGTGCCGCTGCTTTCTACTGTGATTCTGAGTTTTGTTCTCACACTTGATGGCATCATTTGGACGTCGTTTGTTTATAAACCAGTTTTGCATGATGACCGATCGATCATAGCCATTTCATTTAATTTCTTATGAAAGTGGATAAATATGAAGAGTCAAATCATATAATTAATTAATTTCGCTAAAATATCATCAGCTGTTGTTAATCAATAGAGGAAATAAATTAAGATGAATGATGTTCTATATTGAAGGCGGCTAGTTGGCCCAAAAGGCTAAAATATCATCATCAGCTCAATCTGCCACTTGATTTGCACATTACATGCAATCAATCTCTCAGTATTCCAACCGGCATGCATAACCATTGAGCTTGAAATTAACCAAAATATAATATTAACAATACCCAAAATCAAACTGTTAATATATCAATAATTGTCATGTGATTTCTGAACCACATACAAAACTAATAATGCAAATTGATATTATCATATGTGTCACATTGTTTTGTTAACAAATTAACGGCGTGCAAATCTGCAGCGCAGCTACATTTGCCAGCTAATTGAGTGAAGTTAGGCGAAGCATTGAAGCTCCCCCACTAATAATATGCTTTGTCTCCCTATGATCAGCATCAATTATTATGGCATCATTACTCAATTTTTTAACTCTACTCGTTCCAGGACTTTCTCTGAAGATCCAAACGTTCGGGTACCAACCAAACAGGACATTAGCTGTCGTGCTGCAACTCCACGGAAGATTCAGCTTCATTTTTATCTGCACCTGTTATCGTTCAACACGTGCGGAATTAAGATGCTTAACTATAAATATTCCATCAAATTTAGTCTAACAAAACAAGAATTGGAAGGATCAAGGAACCTACGCGGTCGCCTGTCGGTTGAAACTTATCCGTGTTGTTATCGCGGGTTAATCATTAATCACGCCAAAGATTAATTAGCGTGCGCGGACCATTTTTCATCTTCGTTTGAACAAATAATAATAAGAAAAGATTGCGGCTGAAAAATATGTATACACGCATCTTTTTAATTGTCAAAGTCCGACGGGCCTTCTCATGCAGATAGACTCGAGCACATAAATGTGAAGCCTAACTGTTGACGGGCCTTGATCTCTAGGTTCAATTCAATGGCTCTTTAAGGACACTCAACATTGTACTAGTACATAAGGCATGACGTTAATTAATGTCGGTAGATAAAAAAGATTTGGGATCACGTGGGTGCTTTAATTTGAGAGAATCCTTGCACTTACAATGTTAAGTATAAGGATTTGAGTCTCCATAAAAATATTATGAGGTTAATTTCAGTCTTCCTTCGATTATCAAATAATTTAGTGGAGTCAGTCTATCCCTCACAAAATGTAAGTGGAGTGGACATTTCTTGAATATTAGAGAAGGTTTAAAGAATTTAAGCAGCACTTTAAAGGAGTACATGACACGAAAAAGGTCTCAATTATTGTATAATCCGTTTGTAAATATATATAATTTGTTTATAAATATTAATTATAATATCTAATGTAATATCAGTAACAGTCCTGTATAACAGTATTAAAAAAAAAGATTAACAAACCAACAACGATTACTATAATTTAGAAGCTATCAACGTATAATGTATCAATAAGTGGACAGTTACGCATAAAACACTTCGGTTGAGAATCTATCTAATGAAAATCACAAATGCAAGGCGGAGGGATGTTAGAGACTTTGTTCTAGATAAACTATGGCCACTTTTAAGGTTGTTGGAAGTTGTTTGAAGAACCTAATTATTAATTACGGGGCTTCATAATTCTGTTTCTCGTCGGAAAGGCAAAGCAAATGGATGACACAAGTTGTCTATTGGATAACTACACGAATGAAATGGCGTTTATTGATAAGACGTCAAACGACAAGTCATCCAGTCGATTGCTTTGTTAAAGAATGACTTGGACTTGCTTGTTTACTTCATTGAGCAGGTTTGTGTTTTTAGACTGAGATATCTTTTAACTTAGGGTGAATATAACTTAATCTTCTGTTTTTTTTATTTATTTGATTTCTGCAAATTATTGAAGACAGCTTAAAACTTTCATATTTATATGAAGTTTTAATTAAGACCGGTTGTTTGAAGCTACACCTCTGATATCTGGATATTATTGCTTTTTAATTAGTGGTTCTTCACTTATAACTTTGCTGCGAGAAGTATTTGCTTTGTGCACATGTGATGATCTTTTTCTTGTGTTCATTTCCAATGGCGTGTCAAATTATATTGCTTTGTAAACTTGGATTGTTGTTCATATTTTCCTAACCTCAAATCTTTTCTTTTCTTTACTTAAATCGAAGTTTATTCGAGAATACACCACAAATTATAGTGCTGTCAGAAGCACAATAAACATGTTCTTACTCTTGTTTAATGCCAATTTTACTCCCCGAATTCTCTCATCTTCACGTTAATGATCACTGTTACTTGAAAGCTCTTAATTAATGCTTAGCTGACTGATCATTTTTGGGTTGTTCCGGAATATGTATGCCCAGTTGCTTCCTCTTGCTTTGCCCACACCACAAATGCCGGGAATAGGTGGTGGAGGTTTTGGTTGGCCACAGCCACCACCAGCAATGAGAGGGATGAGGATGCTTTCGATGCTTCCATTTGGCATGCCCCTCCAATGGGCTCTTACTGATCTCTGGGTTTCTAGGTCATGCATAAACCTTACTTCTACTTGAAGAGGTTAAATTATCTGAAGGTTCCTCTCTTTATTTTTCAAAGTGATTTCCATCTATCGAATGGTCTGCAAAAATAAAGGGATTGTGTTAACATTTAATCTTTTGCACTAACTACAGGGCGTCATTGGAATTTTTTTTGGTTCAAAGAAACAATTTTTCTCCTGTTGTTAAAGACTAGCTGTGGTGCCAAGAAGGCGTTACAGGGCAGATCATTTTGTAGTTGGAGGTAGTGATAGAATTTCTTTGAAACAGTAGCAAATTTGTCCCACCTATAGCTTAGTCTAGTGTTTGCTTTATTGATTAATTTCAATACTTAGCACAACTACTCTTCTATTACATGGACAATGGCAATTTTTACTCAGTTTCTATGAATTTTTTTATTTATTTGATACTTTCATTGAAGTTTTCAATCATCTTCCCACAAGTTTTATTTTGATAGTAATAACATTCTGAGGCAGCAAAAGCAAAGCTTTCTTCACATTGAGCGGTATCTTTGTGGCTGCTTTTTAATGTCACTAATCATGGAACTGCATTACCACTACTCATCATACTGTGTTTTCTCTCTTATTAGCCAAAGTTACTAAGTTGGCATGCTTGATATAAGCGGTTACATGATTGTTAGGCACGGGAACTAGCCAAAAATATTTGGTACATTATTTCTTTCTAGACTATAAGTGCAGATCTAGGAAGCCTGCTTCCATATATTCTGTGGTCCATGCATATGGATGGCAATAGGGTGAGTTTGTGGTGAGGATTATGGTCTCTATCTTCATCCTTCAACTCGAAACAATCTCCAAATCTACCTCCATACCCAATAATTTTTACTTGGAGATAATTCGGGGATATTCTTGATAATTCCTAAATGAGACTAGGGTTAAAATGAGGTATCGATCCCCAATTATTATTATTTTTTAAAAATATGATAATTTTGTCATTACTTGCTCTTTTCATTAGTATTCTCAATAACTAAATAGATAAAATTGAACAACTATATCGCTATAGTTTCCGTGATTCTTGTTTGCCCTCTAGTTTGTGTGTGTTGAACTTTTATGAACAAATTGTTACTCGTAGTAGGTCAAGATCTTGTAATCTCATATGAAACACGCAAATATTCAATCTGGCTAATCCCTGCATATTTCGGAACTGCACTCTTGAAACCATTAACTTGATACTTCCAAATGTAGAGCTTGATTCTTCCAATGTTTACGAGTTCTTTTATATTTATATGTTTTTCATATACTAAGTGTGCTAGACTCTAGTGTTCAAATTAGAATTAGGAAGCTTTGGTGGAGCTCTAGCCTTCAGTTTATCAACTTGAGAGAACCAAAAATTGTAAATTAGAGTTTCCTTTTAGTAATTTTTTAAAATTATCACCATAATAATTTTATTTTTCTTAAATGTAGTAAATTTAAAAAATTTTGTTTTTAGGTTTGGGGGCTAATAAAATTCCTAAACTTGAACCTAAAATATTTTGGGCCTCAGGCCTATCTCATAATTAAAACCAACATTATTTTTTAAGTATAGCGGTTATATCTAATTTAAATTAACCGGGTATCGTTGGTTCAAGTAATGTGGATAGACTTTGTAAAAAAAAATTCTAGTATTTTAGTAACTTATAAATTCAATTATGTCTTAATTTTTTTGGGAATAATCTTTAAATTATTTTTACACTAACAATCTTTGAACCTAATTTTATTATTTAGCTTATATCCGAAATTTGAAAATCTTATTTCTTATGCTAAACCAAACAGACGGTAATTGGAAATAAGCTATTCTTATCAAGGGAATCCACCGTTCCATCATCCAAACGGGCTCACTAAGAGGTGGAAAGCTGATTTTCTTTATCCAGGGAATACGTAACCACGCCGTTCAAATATTTCCTGATTTCCTTTTAGAAAATAACCACTGGGTCTCTACTTTCTGAACCATTGCAATATAAACATAGTCTACATTTTATTTCTCATTCCGGTCCCTCATTACTTACCGGATTTTAATATGTTTCGGAAGTAAGATTTTTTTTTTTATTTTACAGTAATTTTCTTTTTTTATTTGAATAAATTTCAAGTTGAGCCCCAATGACAACTTTTGATGCAACTAAGAATATATATAAGAGCTTTATTAACAATTTTTTCTAATTTTGCTCTTCAATTTGTTTTCTTATGTGACAAATAAAAGTATGTAAAAGTTAGTTTTATCCTAAAGAATTCTTTAAATAAAAATAAATTTATATTATTTGTTGAATTGTGTCTAGCTAATAAATGAAAGATACTTGGGTTTATAAGGATAATATGTCACTCCACCCAATATGCTAGTTTTTTGGGTTAGATACTAAGAAATTCTAAGTCTAACCCCCCAACAATTGATATTAGAACTAGACCTTAGTAGCCAGAATGTAGTGATTGAACAATTCAGGTGTGTCAGACAAACGGACCGGGATCCCGCGGTGGTTTCGTCCGAGAGGAGAATTGTTGAGTTGTGTCTCACATTAGCTAGTAAAGTTATAAATGGGAGATACTTGTGTTTATAAGAAGGGTAGTTCACTCCATTCAATAGGCTAGTCTTTTGGATTGAATACTTAAAAATCTTAGACCCAACCCCCAACATTACTTTAATTACATTTTTTCTCTACTTAAATAATAACAATTATAATATTTTAACCAAAACACATCAATTTAAGTAGTTTTCATAAACAAAATTTCGGGTTAAATACCGGTTTTGTTAATTAAATTTGGCACACTCAATGAAATTATAGCATAACACCTTTTCGAAAAAAGGTGAGGAGGATAACATTAAAAACGGAGCCTAAACCAAGTTAAACTCGTTAATTCTGTCGTTAAAAAACATTCTACATTAGAACTTTGGCATCATAAATTGGACTTGTTTTGGGGGGAAGGTGTCGTATCATGAAGCCCAAGAGGTACAAAATGCTAGTGTGTTTAATAAATGGGCCTGGAGTCCAAAAATGCAAACTGGCCATAATTGCATCATTTATTATTATCGTTCGTTGATTAATGCGTATTATATTATCACAAATAAAAATGTACAACTAGAGCCATTAAAATTTGACACATCTTAATAGTTCAATATAAATATGATATGAATAAATGAGTATGAATTGTTAAATTTGACACGATTATTAAATAGATTGAATATGGGTTGACACGATTTTTTTTCCAAATTAAGTTAAGGTTAAAGATCTCCACTTATTTATCTTGATCAATGATACAATTATATTTTCTAATATAAATTAATTTGTAGGTTTTTGTCATCAAAAATTAAATATTAGACATTATTCTTTTTTTTTTTTGTTGAAGAATGAACATATATGTGGTGCTTCATTTATAAAATTTTAAATAGATTTATAACTTTAATAATGTAAATATATAAAATATTAGTTGACATATATATTTTATACTGTCAATATATAATATTATTTACATATATAATTAAAATTTTAATATTGTACATCTATAATATTTTGATAGATATCTATATTTTATAATATTGATAAATTATATATGTGGGAATATTTTATATAAATTTTATTAAATATATTAATATATAATTACTAATTAGTTCTGTTTGGAGGTAGCTACTAAATTATACGAGGCTAAACTTGTACTTCCATTCCTTACGGAACAAAAGTGAAATAAAATATCATTTAATCTCAGCCGTTCAATATCGACCGTCCGATCCTCTACCCTTTTTATATCTAACCTTTCGACTCTTGCCTCATCTCCGTCTCCGTGGCCTATTTCTTTTCCAGTTAGGGTTTTGGGCTGCTTGCTTTCCTTCGTTTTGGTTAATAAGATCTTTTCTAGGGTTTTTATCTGCTCGTATTTTTCGAAATTCATTTCAGATTCAGTTACCCTCGCGCTGTCAGCCCCCATAGTCACAGTCACCGATCGGTCGCACACAAACGAATCTCCCGGCACAGGAAAGAAATCAGAAGCAATGGCAAGCACCACCGAGGGTGATCACAGAGAGGAGGAGGTCCCACACAATGAGGACGAGGACACCGGAGCTCAGGTTGCCCCCATCGTGAAACTTGAGGAAGTCGCCGTCACCACTGGCGAAGAGGACGAAGATGCCATACTAGATCTGTAAGTACTTGTTTTTGTATATTATTGGCTAGATCCGATTGTTGTTTGCTGCTTTTAGGGTTTTTTTTTTTTTAATTTGTAATTTTTCCTCCTTTTGTAGGAAGGCAAAGCTGTACCGTTTTGATAAGGACGGGAATCAGTGGAAAGAGAGAGGCGCCGGTACTGTTAAGTTGTTGAAACATAAAGTGACCGGCAAAGTTCGCCTCGTTATGAGGCAATCTAAGACTCTCAAGATCTGCGCCAATCATCTCGGTTCGTTATTTATTTTTAATTATTTCTGTTAAATTTGTATTCTATTTGTTGAATAATAATATAAATAAATGAAACTTTTTTTTGCTGAACAGTATTGCCGATGATGTCCGTGCAAGAGCACGCTGGAAATGATAAGTCGTGCGTGTGGCATGCTGCTGACTATGCTGATGGTGAATTGAAGGATGAGCTTTTCTGCATCAGATTTGGATCCGTTGAGAGTGAGTATTTCTTTTCCTTTATTGATTCAAGTAAATTAAATCATGTAACTAGTGTTTTGAGATTAATTACTGAATACCTTTGGCTTTTTTTAGATTAGTAATTAGTTCAATTCTTTCAGTTAAATCATTGTGACTTGCAAGCTTGAAACCAATTGTGTATTGTGTTTGAACTATTTTTACTGCAAAGAGTTTATGGGATAGCTAATCAACAAAATGCTGTTGGGATTTATAAAGTTACCTAATGTTTTCATTCGTTTAGGTCATCAACTAATGTTTTGTTTTCTCTGTTAGACTACTCCCACTGTTATTATTATTATTATCATCTTTATGGTTGTGGTTAAAAGGAATACTATATCTAAAGTCCGGATCGCAATTGAGATTGTTAAATGTATGAGTCCTACTGGGAAATCTGTAATCCAGAAAGCCTTTTTAAGATTGCTTAGCGTCTGGGTCTGAGGTTGAGGTGCCTTGTATGGTTCTGTGGCTCATAGATATTGCAGTTTGCCACTATTATCTTTCTTGTATCCAAATTAAAGATAACTTAAACATGTGTTCTTACATGTCTGTCGACATTTTTATAGTTTAATATTTATTCTGTCATTCGGTGGGACTACTTTTTATCATTTCAATTGGGATGCTTTGGTTAGGTTTTGTGTGAATTGGAATTTTGATTACTGTTGATCATTACACCATGTCTCTGAACTGAATCAATTTTCTTGATGGCGTTATTAAAATTTTGGGAATGTTGGATTTATTTCTCTAGTTTGATAATCAGAATTTCAGTGGGAGGTTTTACTTATTATCTTATTTTTTGCCTTTCTCTTTCTCTCTGCGGTCTTTCTTGTGTCAATCTTATTGATCTTTATTGCTTGAGAAAGCAATTGGTAGCAATTTTTGAATATACTTCTGATAAATTTTGCAGAATTTATTTCTGGAAGAAAGATATATATATTTTAGTAAGATATATATTTTTAGTGCTCATGTGAAAATGTTCTCCACACTCTAGACAGCATTAGGTTGGTTATATTTTGTTCTCATCTGTGGTGAAGTTCCGTCACAGTATAGTTGGATGGTATATTTTATAATAATAGTTGTTTCACCTCAATTGTCATTTTCTGTTTTTTTAATTATCTGTTACATAATGTGCTTTTTGATTCAGATTGCAAAAGCTTTATGGAAATGGTTCATGAAGTTGCTGAATCCCAAAAAAAGAAAGAGGAGAACAAAGATGCATCTGCAACTGCTGGTCTTCTTGAGAAATTGAGTGTTGAAGAAAATAAAACTGAAGACAAATCTAGGGCAGAGGAGGAGGTGCCCAAAGAGGAGAAGGAGGAGGAGGTGCCCAAAGAGGAGAAGAAGGAATCCAAGAGTGAAGAAGCAGAGAAGAAACCTGAGGAGCCTGCTTCCTCAACATAGAGGACTGGGTTTGTTTTATCACCATATGCTTGGCAATGTGAAGAGGTTTGTTAGTCGACCTTGGTTCTCATCCATGTCTTGGCGTATAAATCTGGTGGAAATTTTGAACCAATTTATGGGCTGTAGTGGTTTGGGTCTGTGTCCAGTTTGAGTCTGTCGACAAGTGGTCAAGCTCAGGTCATGTTTGCATGTTGGGGGTTGTGTTTTTGTAGTTGGTATTCTCAGAGAGTTAAGTTAGGGCTTTTCCAAAATATATTACTGTTTATTGGTGCAAGTCCCTGATCATATATTGCTTAAGGTTTTCTTGAAAAAAACAAAAAAAATAACTTTCACAGGGTCTTTGTTGAGATATACTTTTTCTGCAATTCAAGAGTTTGGATTTATTATTTTAATGTTATATGATCAGAAATTGAGTGCTGTTGACTGTTCTTTTGAATGTCAATTCTGACTGCTTTTTCTTAGGGTGTTGTTGAGTTACCTGATAATGTAACTTACATTAACCCAATAGGTGTATTTAGTGACCTAAAAAGTAGTTTAGTTGATTCTACTTTTAGGTCACTAATTACAATTTCATAGTAAGTTACATTATAATATACTTTGTTTTTCATCAATCATTTAGTCATAATCTTAATGAGTTGGACACTTGGACATTGTATTTGCTGCATACGCATGGAAATTGATAATTTAAATTTTGTTTTTGAAGATTAAACATGTTATTATAATGTATTTGAAAATTTTCTTTTACGAATGTCCCCCAGGAGAGAATATCTCTAACTTATACATGCTGTGTTTTTGAATCCGATAAATATAATTACATCAACAGAAAATGGTAAGTGGATAAAAAGATGACAAAATCATTTGTCTTTTTGTGAATTTTTGAATTTTTTTAAAAAATAATCTTTAAAAGAATTTTTTATCACAACTTAAACACAACAGTGATATCACTCCCAATTGATATATGGATGCACAAATCATATGGAAGCTCGTAGATAGCTTTCTGGGAAAAAGGGTCAGCAAATGGCGATAGCCATGTGTCTACTAGCATGGCAAGACGCCAAGACTAGAGGGGATGGCTGCCCAACCTTGTCGTTAAGATGGGTCGTCCCCATCATCCAACTGATATTGTTCATCTTTGTTAAAATTGACACAAGGAGATCATTTAAGCTTAGACATGGGTTCCACAATGAGCCCATCAACCAGTCAAGGCGACCTACCTGGGTTTGAACTTCAATCAAATCAATATTCCTTTGCTTCTAACTAGTTTTACGACTAATGCACATGTGTGTTCACATAATAATATTAGTGGCTCTAGTTCTTCATCTAACATTTCATGTTAGTTCTCAACTGCAAATATTGAAGTTGGGTTGATTATTTCTCGATAGAAGTGACACGAAAATCGAAATTGACGTGCATTTTATGGTTAATGTTAAGTTACTTGCATGTACCTTACACCCCTCTCACATGAATAGTGAATGATGTGGGTCCACTCACTATTCATGTGAGAGGGTTGTAAGGTACATGCATGTAACTTAGAGGGATCCGCATTTTATATGTTTAATTTGCCCAAAAAAAATTAAGATGCAAGAACTTTGTAAGGAGAGAACGTTGCCGTGTGTGCAAATGTGGTCCACTACTCAAATAGAAATGAAATTTTGTTTGGGGCTGTTAGAAAATTTGGTCCCTGTGGTGGCTGTGCTGTATTAATTATCTCCTTAAGCCTCCATCAACACTCCCAATTTGCCTATATTTTCTTTTTCAATCAACCAAATTGGAATTATAAGCAGGCCTTTTGCAGTCTTTGATCTTGCTTTTTGGATGCCGAATCCACAAATTGAGAGGAAGTAAACCTAAACTTTACTACAACCATTGTGCCCTGCAATGATCGCAAGTTTCACTTGAAAATTTCGTTATTATTTTTAAATTTCTCGTAACAAATCGTACGTCTCCTAGTTAAAGGTGTAAATTGGGACCGTTCATCACAAGAAGTTTGTAATTAATTTATAACTTGTGATGTAGATGTAGGTACTCGGGAGGATTTGATTTTGAGGGGAAGCACAGGCGATGTTATGTGAAAATGGACTAGTTTCTCTGAAAGCGCGATTACGAGCTGATTATGCTAGAGACGGGAGTCCATTTAAGACTTGCATTGCATGATCACGACGTGGTCCTCCATATAAGACTTGCATTGTATGATCACAACGTGGTCCCAGTTTTCAATGGAAGGGGACCTTGAGCTTTTTATTGGTGTTTTCAGAAATTGCTGCATATCTGGAGTTGATGAGAGAGCGTGTTGCTTTGCATTAACGAGACTGACATGTGTGTATGGCACCTTCGTGGCTTCCCTTGCTAATTGTATGTGTATGGACTATGGAATATCTGTGAAGAAAGTATCTGCCAACTTCACCATCTTAATCGTTTGAGCCAAGCCCCTTATATGTGCATGTGATAACATCACCACAGGAATCCTTTGGAAGGAAATCACTTCACTTGTGTATCATCATGTGCCCAAATTTTTGGTCCATGAAGAGCTAGCTACTTCAAAAGATAAGGCTTTGTAAGGTTGATCATCATACAATCCGGTTTCTTCCTCTTAATTGAACATTCAAACTAGAGCTTACTTGAGTGAGAGCTGCAAGCAACCTAATAATTCTCAAATGTTAAGAACACTGAATCAATGGGGACAAACACACGAGAGCCATTAACTCTTTGATAAAGAAAGCACACCTGACACATCCTTGTACCTCTTTCCTCTCTTTAGTTTCGCCGGTAATTTATAGAAATACCCCCAAAATAATGGTCAGTTTACAAAAGTAGCACCCTAAACAATTTTTTTTTTTGGGAGCATTTCAAATGTAAACATCCCTTAGTAATCTATGGTGCTAGACAAATGATTGACATATATATAGTCCGTCAATTTTCTATCAGTCGGTTATATGTTGGACATCGAATATGTTAATCGCTTGTTAATCTTTCGTAAATTGTATATGAAGTGTAACACATTACTTAGGAATATTTTTATCTAAAATACCTATTTTTAGATGCTAAAATAAGAAAACAATGATGAGAGGGCCATTTTCTTGAATTGACCCTAAATCTAATTTTCGCAAAATTGTTCATAATTTTCCCGAGTTTCTTTCAATATTTGTAATTTTCTTTTCATCTCTCCATGCCTTGTACTAACAAATTATGCTCTTTGTACGGGTGGACCCAATAATACTTGTGCGAGAAGAGAAGAAACAGAGAAATAGAAATGGCCGCTAAGCAAATAAAACTCGATAGATATCTTTAGTTTTTAATTATGCATCTTCTAGTTTAAAGCTCCACATGTTTTGTGGTAATTGTAAGTTTTGAAGCCAATGATTTGATATAGAAAAAAACAACGTCGGATCTGGTTGTTATGATAGATATATAGATAATAGATACGATATCTTATATGTTTAAAATAATGCATTCATATGCTATTATAAATTAAGAACCGTGTTTTGCCCATAGTGTAACATCTCATTCTCATAGCATTGGAACCTTGACCAATGTCCACATAAAGAGAGAGTTCAAGGATAAGTTCACATCAAATCTTAGCATCTTATACTAGTTGGTAGGCAATATGTCACAACTTGTATCTCGAAAGTTGGCTTCATTATTGAACCCACCAAAATTGGAGGTCGGCCATGATTATTAACATTACATTGATTAACTAAATAAAAAAAAATCTAAAATTGTTTCTTCCTACCAAGAATATGTAAATAGTAAAAATTCGTAAAATAAAGAGATGAAAATTAAAAGGAAAGCAAAGACCACTTAGATCTTTCTCCCATTACAAGGAAAACGATTTTGAGTTATTTGAGTATCACATGTACTATCACGAGACTCATTCTCTACTATGATAAGTAGTTATTTGTAGTTGTAAAATAGATCTCGAGTTAATAGCATGCATTTAGAGGGTGGAACCGATATTAGACATGGTTGCGCGGATATCCGAGGAAAACCATACCATAATTATGTGAATTTAGTCTCTCAGTAAAATTGCAATATAAACATTTAAAAAATAAAAATGGGAAGTGTATCCATTGCATGGACAATAAGATTGTATTAAAGATATATTCTCTAAAACTAAAGGGACTAGTGGGAGGACAATTTTGAAAAGGGGAAAAAGGATAGAAATACTTACATGATCCTATAATTAGTTCAGTTCGGTTCTGCCTTGAAACAAATTATTAAACCAAACTGAAATTGATAGGTACATAAAAATATAAATTGAATACAAATAGAATTACATAATCAAATTTAATACTATTTAGTTTAAGAATTTTTATAATTTTTCTTTTATATTCACTACTAAAATTTTGGACTTTTCATCTAAATTTAATTTTTTTCTTAATTTAATTCCATTATTACCACTACACTTCATGATTTATACGAAAATATTAATGCGGAAAATTTTATAATAAATAAATGTTGTTAAATTAACCCATTTGTTTTTTAATATTTAGTAGCCACTATTCAAGTGAAAATAAGAAGTACTACAAGTCCAAGTCCACATCAGCTGACAGATTCTTATCAACAACCGATGATGTTGCCAAGTACAGAATGGAGTACTTTTTAGATACATCTCCTGATTTTTAACGTATTTACACTTAGATGGTAAGTTTATCCGTATTATTAGAGATTTCCCTGTCCTTTAGAATTTCCAGACCGTTCCAAAAAGACCAAAATACCCCAATTTCCTTGCAAAATATTCACCTCTGTCATATCCAACCAAGCACCCAAACAAATAATTTTCTAGAAAACAAAAACTGGGAAAGACCAAAACCCATTGACAAAATTCTTTCTTTTTGTTGAATTAGATGCTTCCTCCACCCGTCACCACACCCCAATTCATTTCTTAAAATGATATGCAAACCCATTATTGATGCCGAAATCCGGATGAGTTGGTCAGATCTCAGATCCCTGCATCGGCATTAAATTTGTTTGGTGGGAAACTGCTGATTAGGTAGTACCATGAACAGATTTTCTATGAGCAGATGTTCTGTGAGCAGACAACCCATGAGCAGATAATCCATAAGCAGATGATCCACGAGCAGAGAACCCATGAGCAGACGATCCATGAGCAGATAACCCATGAGCAGACAATTCATGAGCAGACGATCCATGAGCAAACGATCCATGAGCAGACAACCCATGAGCAGATTATCCATGAGTAAATAACCTATGAGCAGACAATCCATAAGCAGACGATCCATGAGCAGATAATCCATGAGCAGACAATCTATGAGCAGACAATCTATGAGCAGACAATCTGTAAGCCTGTGTACACAACCAACAGTCAGGAGGTGCCGGAAGTTTTTCCAGTGAGAACCCTCCAACGCTCAAGTCAGCGATTCGGGTCTTACTTGGAAAAATCCATACCACAATTCATGTGGCTTAACTATAATTGCTTTAAACAAAAGCTTTTAAGTAAGTTTAAAGGAAAAGAATTTGAAATAATCAATTTTAAAGAAATCACAGGCGAAAGAGAAATTTCTCAGTGGTAGAGAGAGAAAAATGTCCAATGAGTTCAGTTGCTGAGAGAGAGAGAGAGACAAAGTTTGAAGAATCCCCACCCCGCTTTTCCTTCCCCTTCCAAGGGTTTTTATAGGAAACTATAGCGGTTTTTATCCTCTCCCCTAGGATTCTCAAGAAAATTACTAATTTTCAGCCCACTAAGAATATGGTCCCTAATATTTCGGAGAAAATGTTTTGACTGAATCGTGCTTTCTGGTAACTTCCTGGTCGAGGTGACCAATAACATCCTGGTTGAGGTGATGTGCTCGAGGTCACCACATATTATTATGGTCGAGGTCACCAATAATATCCTGGTGGAGGTGATGTGCGCGAGGTCACCACATATTATTCTGGTCGAGATGACCAATAATATCCTGGTGGAGGTGATCTGCTCGAGGTGACTAATAACATCCTGGTCGAGGTGATCTGCTCAACTATTTGCTCGCTTTTACTTTGGAGTAGAGCACGATAATGTATGAGCAAATACCTTTATCTTGGTCACCCTATTTCATTCCCTAAACACTAGTCCCCCAGTTTCTAGTGTTGAGAGTGAAACAAATCAAGACTGGAAACTTTGGTGGTTTGCTTGCCTTTACTTGGTGGAGCAGATTCTGGCATGCTTGGCTTCCTGTCTTGCCATAAAACAGACTTTGAGACTTTGGAGCCTTTGCACGCCTTAGGAATTTTTACAACACTTGAGGGTCTGCTCGCCTTCGCTTGGTCGAGCAGATCCTGGCACGCTTGGCTTCTGGTCTCGCCATAAAACAGGCTTTGAGACTTGGTGAGCCTTTGCATGCCTTAGAAATTTTTATAACACTTGAGGGTCTGCTCGCCTTTGCTTGGTCGAGCAGATCCTGGCACGCTTGGCTTCTGGTCTCGCCATAAAACATGTTTTGAGACTTGGTGAGCCTTTGCATGCCTTAGGAAATTTTTAGAACTTTTGTGGTTTGCTCGCATTCGCTTGGTCAAGCAGATCCTGGCATGCAAAGGCTCACTAGTGAGCCTTTGCATGCCTTAGGAATTTTTATAACACTTGAGGGTCTGCTCGCCTTTGCTTGGTCGAGCAGATCCTGACACGCTTGGCTTTTGGTCTCGTCATAAAACATGTTTTGAGACTTGGTGAGCCTTTGCATGCCTTATGAATTTTTATAACAGTTGAGGGTCTGCTCGCCTCCGCTTGGTCGAGCAAATCCTGGCACGCTTGGCTTCCTGTCTCGCCATAAAACAGGCTTTGAGACTTGGTGAGTCTTTACATGCCTTAGGAATTTTTATAACACTCGAGGGTCTGCTCGCCTCCGCTTGGTCGAGCAGATCCTAGCACGCTTGGTTTCTGGTCTCGCTATAAAATAGGCTTTGAGACTTGGTGAGCCTTTGCATGCCTTAGGAATTTTTGGAACTTTGGTGGTTTGCTTGTCTTTACTTGGTTGAGCAGATCCTGGCATGCTTGACTTCCTGTCTCGCCATAAAACAGGCTTTGAGACTTGGTGAGTCTTTGCACGCCTTAGGAATTTTTACAACACTTGAATGTCTGCTCGCCTTCGCTTGGTCGATCAGATCCTGGCACACTTGGCTTCTGGTCTCGCCATAAAACAGGCTTTGAGACTTGGTGAGCCTTTGCATGCCTTAGAAATTTTTATAACACTTGAGGGTCTGCTCGCCTTTGCTTGGTCGAGCAGATCTTGGCACGCTTGGCTTCTGGTCTCGCCATAAAACATGTTTTGAGACTTGGTGAGCCTTTGCATGCCTTAGGAAATTTTTAGAACTTTTGTGGTTTGCTCGCATTCGCTTGGTCAAGCAGATCCTGGCATGCTTGGCTTTTAGTGAGCCTTTACATGCCTTAGGAATTTTTATAACACTTGAGGGTCTGCTCGCCTTTGCTTGGTCGAGCAGATCCTGACACGCTTGGCTTTTGGTCTCGCCATAAAACATGCTTTGAGACTTGGTGAGCCTTTGCATGCCTTATGAATTTTTATAACAGTTGAGGGTCTGCTCGCCTCCGTTTGGTCGAGCAGATCCTGGCACGCTTGGCTTCCTGTCTCGCCATAAAACAGGCTTTGAGACTTGGTGAGTCTTTACATGCCTTAGGAATTTTTATAACACTCGAGGGTCTGCTCGCCTCCGCTTGGTCGAGCAGATCCTAGCACGCTTGGCTTCTGGTCTCGCTATAAAACAGGCTTTGAGACTTGGTGAGCCTTTGCATGCCTTAGAAATTTTTATAACACTTGAGGGTCTGCTCGCCTTTGCTTGGTCGAGCAGATCCTGGCACGCTTGGCTTCCTGTCTCGCCATAAAACAGGCTTTGAGACTTGGTGAGTCTTTACATGCCTTAGGAATTTTTATAACACTCGAGGGTCTGCTCGCCTCCGCTTGGTCGAGCAGATCCTAGCACGCTTAGCTTCTGGTCTCGCCATAAAACAGGCTTTGAGACTTGGTGAGCCTTTGCATGCCTTAGAAATTTTTATAACACTTGAGGGTCTGCTCGCCTTTGCTTGGTCGAGCAGATCCTGGCACGCTTGGCTTCTGGTCTCGCCATAAAACATGTTTTGAGACTTGGTGAGCCTTTGCATGCCTTAGGAAATTTTTAGAACTTTTGTGGTTTGCTCGCATTCGCTTGATCAAGCAGATCCTGGCATGCTTGGCTTCTAGTGAGCCTTTGCATGCCTTAGAAATTTTTATAACACTTGAGGGTCTGCTCGCCTTTACTTGGTCGAGTAGATCCTGACACGCTTGGCTTTTGGTCTCGCCATAAAACATGCTTTGAGACTTGGTGAGCCTTTGCATGCCTTATGAATTTTTATAACAGTTGAGGGTCTGCTCGCCTCCGCTTGGTCGAGCAGATCCTGGCACGCTTGGCTTCCTGTCTCGCCATAAAACAGACTTTGAGACTTGGTGAGTCTTTACATGCCTTAGGAATTTTTATAACACTTGAGGGTCTGCTCGCCTCCGCTTGGTCGAGCAGATCCTAGCACGCTTGGCTTCTGGTCTCGCTATAAAACAGGCTTTGAGACTTGGTGAGCCTTTGCATGCCTTAGGAATTTTTGGAACTTTGGTGGTTTGCTCACTTTCGCTTGGTCCAGCAAATCCTGGCATGCTTGGCTTCCTGTCTCGCCATAAAATAAGCTTTGAGACTTTGGAGCCTTTGCACGTATTAGAAAATTTTTTTAGAACTTTGGTGGTCTGCTCACCTTCGCTTGGTCCAGCAGATCCTGACATGCTTGGCTTCCTGTCTCACCATAAAACATGCTTTGAGACTTTGGAGCCTTTACACGAATTAGAAATTTTTTTTGGAACTTTGGTGGTCTGCTCACCTTCGCTTGGTTGAGCAGATCCTGACATACTTGGCTTCCTGTCTCGCCATAAAACATGCTTTGAGACTTTGGAGCCTTTGCACGCCTTAGAAACTTTTTGGAACTTTGGTGGTCTGCTCACCTTCGCTTGGTTGAGCAGATCCTGGCATGTTTGGCTTCCTGTCTCGCCATAAAACAGGCTTTGAGACTTTGGAGCCTTTGCACGCATTAGAAAATTTTTTTGGAACTTTGGTGGTCTGCTCACCTTCGCTTGGTCGAGCAGATCCTGGCATGCTTGGCTTCCTGTCTCGCCATAAAACATGCTTTGAGACTTTAGAGCATTTGCATTCCTTATTAGTAAACTTTGATTGGCTTCTCAATGCTAGCCTAACTCTCCATTCTTAAATCATTCTCATATTGAGTAACTTTCAAGAAATCAAGTTAACTAAGTTATATCGTCAGCTCTAATATAAGCACAATCAATTTAATGAATATAAGGTATCCTCATCTCACATAGCAGGATTTAGAGAAATAATTAAATTTTCATGAAAAAATTACTTGTAAATAAAAATTTAACTTCTTAGCTGTTCTGATTTCTACAAACGTGTGCCTTCAATGTGCTCTCATTTAAGGTTTTTGATTCCTTATTTAAGCAAGCTCATCCATTTATGCACTGTAACATTCTGATTTGCTTCGAGTAGATGAAAATTGATAGAGACAAAAAAATGGCTTCTCGTACCGGTCCCCACAGACGGCGCCAAATGTTGATGCCGAAATCCAGATGAGTTGGTCAGATCTCAGATCCCTGTATCAGCATTAAATTTGTTTGGTGGGAAACTGCTGATTAGTTAGTACCATGAGCAGATTTTCTATGAGCAGATGTTCTGTGAGCAGACAACCCATGAGTAGATGATCCACGAGCAGAGAACCCATGAGCAGACGATCCATGAGCAGATAACCCATGAGCAGACGATCCATGAGCAGATAACCTATGAGCAGACAATCCATGAGCAGACAACCCATGAGCAGATGATCCATGAGCAAATAACCCATGAGCAGACAATCCATGAGCAGACAATATGTGAGCCTGTGAACACAACCAACAGTCAGGAGGTGCCGGAAGTTTTTCCGGCGAGAACCTTCCAACGCTCAAGTCAGCGATTCAAGTCTTACTTGGAAAAACCCATACCACAATTCATGTGGCTTAACTATGATTGCTTTAAACAAAAAGCTTTTAAGTAAATTTAAAGGAAAAGAATTTGAAATAATCAATCTTAAAGAAATCACAGGCGAAAGAGAAATTTCTCAGTGGTAGAGAGAGAAAAATGTCCAATGGGTTCAGTTGTTTAGAGAGAGAGAGAGAGAGAGAGAGAGAGAGAGAGTTCGAAGAATCCCCTCCCCGCTTTTCCTTCCCCTTCCAAGGGTTTTTATAGGAAACTATAGTGGTTTTTATCCTCTCCCCTAGGATTCTCAAGAAAACTACTAATTTTCAGCCCACTAAGAATATGGTCCCTAATATTTCGGAGAAAATGTTTTGACTGAATCGTGCTTTCTGGTAACTTCCTGGTCGAGGTGACCAATAACATCCTGGTCGAGGTGATGTGCTCGAGGTTACCACATATTATTCTGGTCGTGGTGACCAATAATATCCTGGTCGAGGTGATGTGCTCGAGGTCACCACATATTATTCTGGTCGAGGTGACCAATAATATCCTGGTCGAGGTGATCTGCTCGAGGTGACCAATAACATCCTGGTCGAGGTGATCTGCTCAACCATTTGCTCGCTTTTACTCTGGAGGAGAGCACAATAATGTATGAGCAAACACTTTTATCTTGGTTAGGGGTGGGCAAAATCGGGTTCGGGTCGGGTTCGGATCAACCCGATCGGATTTCGGGTCATTCGGGTTTAACAAAAATTAATCCGAATACAACCCGAACTTCCCACCCGACCCGATCCGATCCGATTTATATTCGGATCGGGTCGGGTCGGGTTGTGAATTCAGGTTGAAATCGGGTAGGATCGGGTTGGCCAATTTCCTTGATTTTGTTAGAACCATTTAAAAACACATAATTACAACAATTAAATACTAAATTTTAATTGTTTAATTTAACCATATACACCATCAATTCAAATCTTTAAAAAAAAAAGCTTAAAAAAAGTGTGAAAACTCAAGATTCAAAGTCAAAGGTGAGAAGCTCGGGTTGAAGGATTGGAGCAGCAGAAGCACCTTGCAGCAGATCCGCGGCACTTGCAGTAGATCGGTGGCCGCGGCACTTGTAGCAGCAGACCGACGGACGCGTAGTAGCAGATCGGCGACACTTGCAGCAAATCGGGCATGGAGACACGCGGCAAATCGTCCATCGAGATGCGGGTGAGGCTGTGACTTCTGCGGCGGCCTCCGTTGGCGGCTTGGCGTTGGCCCAACGCCGTTGGGGGTGACTGTGTATGTGTTTTGTGTAGTGAGATTGGGGATTGAGGAGAATTGTGAGTGTTTGTGTAAAGTAACCGTGTATTGTGAAAATGGGAATTGTGATTTGTGTGTGCGGCGTGTATGTGGCTGTTTGCTTTAGGTTTAGTTTTTTTTTTTTTTTTTATAGCAACCCGATCGGGTTTTGGATCGGATCGAACCCGATCCGATCATAACCCGATCAGGTTTCCTTGTTTTGATCCGATCGAGTTTTCTTCATAACCCGATTCGATCCGAACCCGAAATTTTTTGGGTCGGGTCGGGTCGGATCAGATCGGGTCGGGTAATTTGCCCACCCCTAATCTTGGTCACCCTATTTCATTCCCTAAACACCCATTTCACAAATTCTGTCTAAAATGCTCAGTTTCAATAATCTCAGACCCGACGACCCATGTGCATTC
Organism: Citrus sinensis; assembly: GCF_022201045.2. Classification (NCBI taxonomy): domain Eukaryota; kingdom Viridiplantae; phylum Streptophyta; class Magnoliopsida; order Sapindales; family Rutaceae; genus Citrus; species Citrus sinensis. Next base: position 30,098,021 of record NC_068563.1, read on the forward strand.
GGTTATTGTTGCTTCAGTCACCGGTTGTCGGCGATACTCACTCAACCGCTCCATATTACCTATGCCATCAGTTTTATCGCTCATCTTTATTTTTTTTAAATTTGGACTTGTTCAGATTTGAGCTTTATTTGGCAAGGCTTCAAGCTTAAAAAGAAGATTTTGTGTTTGTTTTCGGTGATTAGATTGCTTCATAGATTACTTTTGGCGAGGCTTACAACATTTCAATTTTGGGTATGGCTTATGTGTTGGTTCCATTGATGAAAGTGAAAGTTAAATCCAGGGTATCAGCTTTGCTTTTGTTTTTTTTCTCTTTTCTAATTTCAGTTGCAACTTTACGACTTTACCCTCGTATATTGACGATATACGAAACTGACTACAAACAGCAGGGGAGGTCTCTAATAATACGGGAAAACTCACCATATAATTGTAAATACCTCAAACAGCAGGGGATGTATCTTAAAATTACGCTTACAGAATGTCTTTTGGATTAAGACAATTAAGTAACATTTGCACGTGTGTTGGTATATGTGTTATTCGCAATCCTTTTCAGGGCAATCTTTGATTACCGAAAAGGGGATTAAAAAAATGAAATGAACTAGAAAACTGAGTGACAGAGAGGCTATTGGCTAGAGCTATCTCTTATTATTATTTGAACTTCGCGGGTGAAATGATTATATATGGTAACTTTTGGTTCATCTCGACTCCAAATGGCCACTCTTTTTATGCCCTTAACCAATTCTTAAACTAAAAATGGTAGGTAATGGCGCCAAGGACCACCATTCTTGGTGAACTGGAAGCCAATGCTACTTCTGATTCATATGATTAGCATGACATGTAACTAAGTAGGTATAGTTGAGGTGCAGGTTAGGAATGGTAAGTACACAAGTGCTTTTCTAATTCTGCTTAATCCAGGTTGGTCAGTCAAAGTTAAGATAAGATTTCTAAATTGAACAGCTTTTAAAAATGAGAATGAGTCCAGTTCATTGCTCTTACTCTCGCTTTTTGTTGATAAGTCTTAAGCAATCAATGTTTTTCGTCACTAACCCTTAAATTTTTTTCATTCTTGTCATTCACCTTTTATATTATGAGTACTACTATAAAATGTGTGATGCCACCAATGCAAACTATAGGTATAAAGAAACTTTATGAACTGGAGGAGGATGCTAAAAGAGCATGTGCCATAAAGTATCCACACAAATACCACATCAGAAAGGCTCTTGGAAATTTTAAATTCACTTCTTGCTTGTAATCGACATTAATTAATTATTAGAAAATGTTACCTGTAATGCTTGCATTGAACAAGCTGATTAACTCAGGCAATGCTAATCCATAATCTTAAATGGGAAGTGAAATTAGTAAACAGTGCAAGCCTAGATTTTTTTTAATGTAAAACAACAAAGAATAAAAATTTTCTGAAATTTTCTAGATATAGATTATTCTACATTGGCCAAAGGTGCCTTTTAAATAATATAATAGGACAAATTGAAGCACAAGGTACAACCAGAAGAAGCACATTATGTAATAGATGCAGGAAGAGAAAGAATCCTTGGGGTATTTTATTTTCTTCAAGATTATGTAGTTTGCTTATTTATTTATTTATGTACAATTTTCAAGGCTAAGCTAAATTATAGCATAAACATTGAAAGAGAGATAAAGAGCATTTATTGCAGTTTGCAACTTCTTTGGACACAAACAACACTTGCCTGTTGCCTCGGCTGCTGCTGCTACTTGAGCTACTTCCTACATTCTTTCATTCTTCCTCTTTATACTCTCATTTACAGCTTCTGTTTTCTTCCATTCAGAACACTCTCTCTTTCTCTCTTACTCATTCCCAAACTTCATGAAGAAAAGGCCATGAAACCGTCAGAAGAATTTTTGGAGCAGGGAATATCTCAGCAGGTACTCTCCTTGCATGCTTCGTAAATCTTGCTGCTGTACCATTACTTGTTCTTAGTTTTATCTCCTTCAAAGAATTTTTATGTTATGCAGTCGTTATGTTGGTGTCTTGTGGTGTAACTTTTGGAGTTGTGGTTTTGGGGATGGTGAAAGTGTCAAGTTTGTGTGTCCTCTTTGTCAGTTTTCATTTGGACTAAAGGAGCGTTGAGAAAGTGTACTATGAATGCCGAAGGTGCATAGGAAATTTCATGGAGTCACAAATTCTCATTTTTAAATCTGTTTTTGGGTAATATTGTTCCTTCATTTTGTAATGGCCTTTTGATATCCTGACTGACATGCCTAAACAGACTAATCTGATAAACGCGAAGCTTCCATTGTTTATTTCATTTCTGTAATCAATTGGAATCTTCTCAAAGTTTTTTTTTTTTTTTTTTTGTGCGTGTGTTATGAAGCTGGAAAATTTCCATAAAGTTGAACTCAAGGATCAATATTGGGATACAAAAGCATGCCTCTGCCATCTTTGATGTAGTTGATGTGTGGAAGAGTGGCAGTGATGATGAGAAAGTTGAACCCCTCCCCCCCCCCCCCCCCCCCCCCCCAAAACACAACATGTTTTTATATGTTTACCAATGGTCCATTATGTTGTGCAATTATAGATAGCCTTGAAATGTCCTGCTGTCTAATCATTTGATTTATGATTAACATACTGATAACGTTGATCCACTGTATCAGAACTTCAAGCGGGTATCCTGTACAACTGTGGTTTCATTGGCTTATCAAAGTCTTGGAGTTGTTTATGGAGACCTTAGTACCTCTCCTCTCTATGTATACAAAACCGCCTTTTCAGGGAAGCTGTCTCTCCATGAAAATGATGAGGAAATTTATGGAGTGCTTTCTTTCATCTTCTGGACATTCACTCTCATAGCTCTCTTGAAATATGTTTTCGTTGTCATGTCAGCTGATGACAATGGTGAAGGTAAAGTTCTATCATTTCCTTCAATTACTTGCAAATTTATTAAATGTCATCTTTGGACATGTGAATTACAAGAGTTACACCTGTTCAACTAACCTTCAGATTGCTTTCTAAACTCGCCTCTCGGATCATGTCCAAAATATGATGATATCTTGTTGAGTAGTATTTATTTTGCACTCCCGATCTCGTTGATTCCATCTTTTAGGAGGAATTTTCTTTTCTTATGACTATGAAGGTATTTACCATAAAAATGAAACAGCTTTTGTGTCCTGTTTACCAGTTAAGCAAATGATACCCTACTCTTTTGGTGGATTTTTCCCGATCGTTCATAATGCTTCGCTGGAAAAGCAGTAATATTCCCAAAAGAGAATTTAATTGGAGCTCTATGACTGCAGATTGGACAAGGCAGAAAGACAGCTTATCGATGTCAACTTTTTGCTTATGGTGCAGGTGGTACCTTTGCATTGTACTCCCTTCTTTGCAGACATGCAAGGTTGAGCACTCTACCAAACCAGCAAGCCACTGATGAGAAGTTGTCTTCATATGCAACAGATGGATCAGCAGACACATGGCAGAGTTCTGGTCTGAAGGCCTTATTTGAGAAGCAGCAAAGGTTTCGCAATATGCTGTTGATATTTGTTCTTCTAGGGACCAGTATGGCGATTGGTGATGGAGTACTTACTCCTACAATATCAGGTAGCTGCACATGGTGTAGCCTCGAACCTCTCTAGTGCTGTTTGCTTCATAAGCTCAATATGCTCAGTCACCTGAGTTTCTACCAACCCTGCCTTACATAAGTCCTCAAGTCACGTTTCTGCTATAAATTAGCATGGTTAATACTGCTATACAACTGAGTTGAGTATGTGCTAGGGTAGTCCTTTAAATTACTTCCATGAATATATTCAATCTTTTAAGAATTTATGCATTGAAAGTAAAAATTACTTTTGCTGGTCTTCAGATTTTGTCTCTTTCCATTTTAATCTTCCTGAGTTCCTGATTAGCTTGATTTGTAACTTAAGTTTCCATATAATTCCCCTTTCAGTTCTTTCAGCGGTTTCAGGGGTTCAAGTTAAGATTAGAGAGCTCCATGAAAGTAAGTGTAACTTTGTTGGTTGGTAGTCTGAATTTTGTAACGTCATTGATTACTAGCTTCAGTTGTCTAACCATTCAAAAACAAGCATCATCTATTAAATGCTTATGTTTAATTCTTTTCATCCAGATTATGTTGTGTTAATCTCATGCGTGATCCTGGTGGGGCTTTTCTCACTTCAGCATCATGGAACACACAGAGTTGCTTTCATATTTGCTCCAATTGTCACAACATGGCTTCTATGTATTAGCAGCATTGGAATATATAACATATTCCAATGGAATCCACATATATTTAATGCACTATCTCCGGTTTACATGTTGAAGTTCTTTAGAAGTACAGGCATTGATGGATGGATATCTCTCGGAGGAGTGGTTCTTTCCATCACAGGTATCCTTTTTAAACTTCCACTATAGTCTTATTGAATTGCTTGCTGCTAATTGAAACAAGTTTTGTACAAAATGCTGTTGCAGGTGTGGAGACAATGTTTGCTGATTTGGGCCATTTCTCTTCTCTCTCGATAAAGGTAACTCTGCGTTTACATGACTGGCAGTAATGCCTTTGTGTATGAAAGCTGAGTATGGTCCAATTGTTCTTCCTTCTCTAAATCTTGAAATTTTAATACTTGGTATTAAAATTCTAGGTGGCCTTTACATTTCTAGTGTATCCCTGTCTGATTCTCGCATACATGGGTGAGGCTGCTTTCCTTACTAAGCATCATGAAGATATTCAGAGAAGCTTCTACAAGGCCATACCAGGCAAGATTATATTCAAGCATCAAATAAATAACATTATTCTTTTCTCATCTCTTGTGTTGATATTGTTAATCTTTCATGCAGAAGCTGTGTTTTGGCCAGTGTTCATTGTCGCCACTTTTGCAGCTATAGTAGGAAGTCAAGCTGTGATATCAGCTACATTTTCCATCATAAGTCAGTGTTGTGCACTCAATTGCTTTCCTAGTGTCAAAATCATTCACACTTCAAGTAAAATATATGGGCAGATATATATTCCTGAGGTCAATTGGATGCTCATGTGCCTTTGTTTAGCTGTGACAATCGGATTGAGAGATACCAACATGATCGGTCATGCATATGGTACATATTCAAACTATTGATTAAACACAACTGTCAATTTGTCCTTAGATCATTCACAGATGTTAATAATGAACTTCAAATGTTTCCTTGGGTTTGTAGGACTAGCAGTCACAACGGTTATGCTTGTGACAACTTGCTTGATGGGACAGGTTATGATAACCGTGTGGAAACAAAGGATATTTATTGTAGTTGCATTCTTCTTGTTTTTTGGATCAGTGGAACTTCTTTACATCTCGGCATGCATTTACAAGATTCCTGAAGGGGGTTGGATCCCTCTTGTTCTGTCTTTCATTTTTATGGCAGTTATGTACATTTGGAACTATGGAACAATGAAGAAACATGATTTCGACATGGAGAACAAGGTTTCGATGGATAGAATAGTGGCTTTAGGGCCAAGCCTTGGGATGGTCAGGGTCCCTGGAATTGGTCTAGTTTACACTAATCTAGCAACTGGGGTACCAGCCATATTTGGACACTTTGTGACAAACTTGCCTGCATTCCATCAGGTTCTAGTTTTTGTCTGCATCAAATCTGTTCAAGTACCCCATGTAAGTGAAAATGAACGGCTGCTCATAAGTAGGGTGGGCCTAAAGGAATATGGCATGTTCCGATGCATTGTGAGATATGGCTACAAGGATCTGCAACAGGAAAACTATGATTTTGAGAACACATTGGTGTCTGCAATAGTCCAATTTGTAGAAACAGAAGGAGAAGATGAATCATCTAGAGAGGCTGGGGACATGGATATAGAGGTCTTGCATGCTCCAGAGCACCCAGTCCAAAACTCAAATTGCAATGAGAAATTGAAGCAATCTTCGTATGGTACCCAAGTGACAAAATCAGGTATCAGGCATCCTGAAAACTTCATGCTTAAAGACGAGTCTCTTGAGATACTGAAGGCCAAAGAATCTGGGGTTGCTTATATAATAGGGCATTCTTATGCAAAGGCAAAGAAATCGTCTACTATTCTCAAGAAATTTGCCATAAATGTTGTGTATGCTTTCCTGAGCAAGAATTTTAGAGAGCCTGAGGTAGGACTGAATGTGCCTCATGCTTCTTTGCTGGAAGTCGGCATGATTTACTATGTCTAACTTATACAGAATGAAAAAGACGCTTTGTCCCTGAACATAACAGAGCCAGGGAAATTTGCTGGCCTTATCAGTTACATGGATGGATGTGTGTTGAGTGGTACAGAATTGGGGTGACATTAGAAGAATGAAAAATATTAGTTGTTCGTCGGTCAATTAGTTTTTGGTTGCCAACCTTCAAGTTTGCATGCCACAGTTTGTATCTGCAATGGAGAATGTTCATATGTTACTAGCATTGACTATATCGCAGAACTAACATTTCCTGTAAATATTATTTTCTAATTACCTAAAGTTCTGGTTCATTTAGGACATGGATGCAAAAGGAAGCTACTAATTGTAAACTGCTTTCTCGTGTTCATTATTCAACAGAATGGGAATGCACCAGGGCGGTGTCTGTTTTTTGGCACTCCTTTTAACTCAATGCCAGCACGCACATAATGCTTTTGAAGATCTGTTGCCGAGTGTATATTGTGGCTCATATACACGCAAACAACACCCCCGCTCCCCCCACCCCACCACCACAAAATAGAAAAAAGGAAAAAAAATTTAAAAATGTATGTTGTATATTCCTATAAGAATTAAACTTATACCGACATTAATTTTAATCACAAAAGACATTTTTTTTTTCCTTTACCACTGGAGTGAACTTAGTTTCCTTAAATATACACTTACATGCATGAAAAAGTCTTCCCCAAGTAAGCTGAACCCTAAATAATGGCAACTACTTTATAAATAATCATAATTGCAGAAACATGTTTCACTTCAGATCCAATTCATTCTTTTCAGATTTTTCATAAAAAGAAAAAGAAAAACCCACGTAAAATGTTGCTTCAAAATTCCATTTTTAATAACTTTTTTGATCATTCACAAATGCACCATGCTATGCTCTTTAGAGACATGCAAACCCTCGAACAACAACGTAGCCTGCACTCCACCAAACCGCACTACTTCAATCCAGCCTTTTCCACTTGGGGGCCGTGGTGTCTCCTCTGATGCAACCAAGGCCGCCATCTAGCTCACCGGCTGATTCAAGTAGCCTACTTGACCACCTAATTGCCGAGCCTGGTTCGAGGGACGTTGGTTGCTGCAATGAGCTTAATGCTGGCTATGCTGCTGATGGCTCTGCTAGGGCTCGTGCTGTTGGTGCATATGTTGTTACGTTCATTGTTGGTCGACTTAGCATCATCAATGCTATTGCTGGTGCTTATAGTGAGAATTTTCCAGCTGTCATTTGTATCGTTGGATGACCAAATACTAATTATTATGGGACTAATAGGATTCTGCATCACACGATTAGGTTACCGGATTTTAGCCAAGAGCTACGCTGCTTCCAGACTGTTACATGCTATCAGGTATTAAAAATTTGATTCATTTTAGTGTCTGAAGCACACTTATTGATCTATATGCAGTGAGTCATTTACTGTAATTACCAACTTGCTTATCAGTTTTCAAAATAAATGTAGTACACAGAACTTTAATGGATTATGCTGACAACATGTGCCGAGAGCCAATATACGTGGCATCAAGTGTGCACGGTCTAGAGATGTGGGGCATTGCGCTGCCATGCTATCTATAGCTTTTAGTTACCATATCTATGGTTTTTAGCTTGACTGTAGTGCTTGATCCTAACAATTGCAAAGAGAACTCGGATTACGTTCTAGGGAATTAAGCAGGTCATAGCAGAACGTTTGAATTGGAAAACTTATAGTGTTCTGATCAGCATGTTTCTTGATTCCATGGGATGAACTGACATATTATCTTGCTCTTTTGGAAATGCTAGTGATTATATTCTTGCTCTGTGTTGTTATACGCTGTGGTGATAACTTGGCAGAAGCGCATGTACAAATAGATAGAGCAATTTCGACTGCACTCAAAGAAAGCAAGCCTGTGTGTATATAAGCATTAGTTGTAATTTGGCTGCTGTCCCTCATTCAACTTTTAGCAGAGAGCCCATTCCATTTGCCCTGTCTCCTAGGTAAAAATAATCACTTTGCTCCTTGCTGATCCGTTACATGATTAATTGGTTATTATAATTTGGTGGGAACTTGATTTTGCAGATTGAGTAATAAAATGGGACTAGAAGCTGCTGTCGAGGTGATAGGTCCCAACCAAAGTTAGCTAACAATCACAAGAGTTTTTCTGCTTATGGCGAGAAAAAAGACCAAGATGAATTGATTTAATTGACTCCTTTTTTATTATGCTGGAGCCTTTATTTATAATACTAAACATAACAAACTCATCCTACAATAACGGCTGCAATCAAAATACGTAAACTAAAATAACATCCTTGCTACTTTTACGAAACACAAAGCTAAACAACTACTACTAAGGATTTGATCTTATCCTCAATCCTAAGGATTTGATCTTATCCACAATCCTTGCACGATCGTTATTCTCATATGTAATCATGCATGCATGAACCATGCAAGGGCAAGGCTCAAGGCTTCACGTCATGTACTTGGAATTTGGCTTATGCCCTCTGCTGGACTTGCGTGGCTTCCGTGACTGCTCCCTATCATTACCCCCTCCTCGGAGAGCACCCTTGTCCTCAAGGGTCATGTGAGGAAATTATTGTTGTGGCGATGCCAAGTCCTCCCAGGTTGTTCTCGTTTGTTTTCTTCTCCCTGTAGTTCCTCTACAGCAAATTCTTCATACAAACCCTCTTCCGGTGTTGTTCTGCATTCCAGGATTAGTAACTGTGCCTTGGTACACTTGTGGCCGGTGGTGAATTTGTCATTACAATTGAAGCACAACCCCTGGGCTCGCCTCCTCTGCATCTCTTCCCATGATAGCCTCTTATAAGGTGTTGTTGGTGTGGCTCGATTCGGAGCAGATGGGGAATGAATAGGATTTGGTGAGCTGATCATTATCGTCTGTCGTGCTATCTGATCATCCTTCATACGTGCTAGACTAATGGCTTCCTTCAATGTGCGGGGTCTGAACATACGGATGTCTTCTGCAATCTCTGGTTTCAAGCCCCCCATAAATGTTCCCACCAATGCTTTTTGAGACCACCCATGAACTTGGTTCCCAAGCCTTTCGAACTCCTTCTGATATTCACGCAACGATCCCATCTGCCTGACCCGAGACAAAGCTTCGTCAAAATCCTCACACTCTGTCGGCCCAAAACGTGCCCATAGTTCCTCAACGAATATTTTCCATGTAACTGGTCGCTTTTCTTCTTCATAAGCCCTTCGCATCCATTGCCACCACTGATTTGCCTCTCCCTCCAAGTGATATGCGGCCAAGGTTACCTTATGTTCATCCATAGTTTCCTGATATTCAAAGTACTAAGATACCCTGCTGTACCATTCTGTTGGGTCATCGCCGGCGAAACGGGGAAATTCTAGCTTGGTAATCCGTGTTGGAGGCATGTGCCGCCCTGCATCTCTTTCCTCACGAGCAGGTTTTGTAGAGCTTGAATTTTCAGTTGAGTTACGACTGGTGGTGCCCTTGGTTGCATTGTTTGATTCCACGAGTTTGTTTATTGTCTCCTCAAGACGCTGCAACTTGTCATTGATTCCCACCTCCATCTGTTCCATTCTGTCCTGTAAGCTTCCCAAATCAACTTCAATTCGTTCAATGCGTTCCTTGTTAGTCGTCATTGATAGCCTTGCTCTGATACCAATTGATAGGTCCCAACCAAAGTTAGCTAACAATCACAAGAGTTTTTCTGCTTATGGCGAGAAAAAAGACCAAGATGAATTGATTTAATTGACTCCTTTTTTATTATGCTGGAGCCTTTATTTATAATACTAAACATAACAAACTCATCCTACAATAACGGCTGCAATCAAAATACGTAAACTAAAATAACATCCTTGCTACTTTTACGAAACACAAAGCTAAACAACTACTACTAAGGATTTGATCTTATCCTCAATCCTAAGGATTTGATCTTATCCACAATCCTTGCACGATCGTTATTCTCATATGTAATCATGCATGCATGAACCATGCAAGGGCAAGGCTCAAGGCTTCACGTCATGTACTTGGAATTTGGCTTATGCCCTCTGCTGGACTTGCGTGGCTTCCGTGACTGCTCCCTATCACGAGGCAACAATAACCGCCTTGCTTAAGGCAGTGAAGCCAGCGATGATAGGAGGGCCAAAATTAAGTGTGTCAAAAGCCACCATTGCCTTTGTTGAATTAGCTGATGCTTGTGGCTGTGCCTTTGCTGTAATGCCATCTGCAAAAGGCATGGTGCCTGAACAGAATTCCATTTCATTGGAACGTATTGGAGAGCTATAAGCAGTGCTTTCTGCTCTGAGATTGTTGAATTTGCTGATGCATACATATTTGTTGAATCAATCTTTAATGACTACAGCTCTGTTGGCTACTCCCTTCTCTTAAATAAGAAGGCAATTTTAATGCAGCCTGATCGCATAGTAGTTGCTAATGGCCTGCTTTTGGTTGTGTGCTAATGGAGGATTTTCTTAGTACGCTGGCTATGGAGCCTAACCGCAACACTAGTGCCTATGAAAGCTACCATAGAATCTATGTTCCACATGGGATTCCTCTCAAATCTAATGCTCACGAGCCTTTAGTGTTAATATTCTCTTTCAACATATACAAAAGATGCTTTCAGGTAACACAGCTGTGATTGCTGAAACTGGGGATTCTTGGTTCAATTGCCAGAAGGATGTGGGTAAGAAACAGAGCCTAGCACTTGGATATTTTGCGTTTGGTTGCATATTTTTATAATCATAAAAGCAGAAAAATTAAAGTTGGTATTGCAGGTATGAATTCGAAATGCAATATCGTTCCATTGGATGGTCTGTTGGGGGAACACTAGTACCTTAAAGGCGCGTGACTGCTTGCATTGGCGATGGGAGCTTCCAGGTTATATAATACTTAATAGCCCATTTACAGTAATTGATGATTATATATAGGAATGTCGCTTAGCTACTGATTTGTAACATACAGGTGACCGCGCGCGAAAGATGTGTCAACAATGCTGCGATGTGAGCAAAAGAACATCATCTTCCTAATAAACAATGGTAACTACACCATTGAAGTTGAAATACATGATGGACCTTATAATGTAATCGAGAACTGGAATTACACCGGCTTAGTGGAAGCGTTTCAAAATGGTGAAGGAAAATGCTGAACAATAGAGGTGAGTCATTTAATGTAGCCCAATACTCAACATGGAGATTCACGTGTCTCGTGGGAAACGTTTTGTCATTCTTCTGTCACGGGTTGGTTGCGAACAGGAGCTCGTTGAAGCAATTGAGACGGCAGCAGTAGAGAAGAAAGATTGTTTGTGCTTTATTGAAGCGATTGTTCACAAGGACGATACAGGCAAAGAACTGCTTAAATGGGGATCCAGGGTCTCAGCTGCCAACAACCGCCCACCAAATCCTCAATAAGTAACAATATTGAGGATGCTTCTTCAAACCAACTTAGAAATCATTGTATTTTCCTCATAAAAGTTCTTTAAGCCGTCAACCGCTTTAGTCATTATTTTTTTGAGTGGGTTTATATGAACTATTAAGTTTTTTTTTTTTTTTGGTTACCTTTCTTGAAATGTTGCATTACTTGCTGTTTAATTTGGAAATCATACATGGAATTATCTCAATCATACAACACATTGATCGAGGGAAATCTGCCAACTAATAAGATCAATAGTTTCCCTTTGTCGCAGGGCACATATATATAATGAAGCCACCCGTTCAAAATCAAAGTAAAATGTGTCCCAACGGAGCATTTATTTGCTCATACTAAATTTAATTCTTTTCAAATCATCTTCAGAGTTGTTAATCCATCAAGGCATGAGCCCCCCTTTTCCCTTGACGGCAAGGAATTCAATTTAAGTGCTTAAGATGGCCATGGCCCCTCCAGAGAGTAAAGGCAGCTGCCCCTCCGTTGAATTCATCCATCGCACTAATGTTGGTCGCTTGCCTAATATCTTAATTTTAGAGTATGATCCCTAAACTTGAGCTCATTACCCTTTGTAACTCCCACGTTGGTATGGGTCTAAATCTTTCTTTATTTGAATCTAAATCACATTAGATTTACATTTACTATATTAATATCTTAAATTTTTAGAGAGAGCAATTTTACTCTCAACCCTTAACCTGGACACTTGCTTTTGCTTAAGCTTCTCGAGAATAAAGTAAAAAGAAGGGAAGAATCAAGAAAGTAACCTACAGGATTTTATCTTATACACAGGGTCTACTTCTCTAGACTCTAGTGAATGCACCTCAGATTTAGGTGCTTCCCCTCTATCAAAGCATTTGGTCTTTCAAATTCTGAAAAAGATTTGAAGGGCATTGGGGAACCTCCAAGCTAATTTGCCTTTACTTTCTTTCTTCACCACAATTATGATATTATAGAACGCCATTTCCTCTTTTTACCCACCCCAGAAAACAAATCTCTCCATTCAACATTCTTTCGATTATGCATAATCTCCAAGGCCCATGATGAAAAAGTGTATAGTCTACGAGAATAAAGCCTCACAATTGCCATTTCTTTTTATCAAAGTAAATAAATAAAATAGAACAAAAATGTAAAGTAAAAATCAGTAGATCTTATTCTGGTAGCCCGTAATTCTCATGGCGTTTTCTTTTTTCTTTTACTTTAATTTTAAACTGTCAGCATCCTTCACCGTCCTTCGTTACTCTCTCTTTCCCTTTTCACATTGTTGCGCAAATAAAGAATGGCAATGCAAATCTAATGCAACAAAGTACTCTAATTGCATCCCTTTTTCATTGAAAATTTCTATTTTTTCGTTACACTAATTACTTTCTATGGCTGACGCTCTAAATTTTATGGTATTGTATCTAACATATTATATTTTGGGGGTCATAAACAGAAACTTGGGGACAGCAACAAAAAGTTTAGAAATTTAAGGCTTTTCTCAACGAGAAGTGGGAGAAAAGATTGAAATAATGTTGCCAACATGCCATCCCAAGGCTAACACGTGGACAGCCAAGGCAGTTGAAATTTTGCAATCACCTTGTGTTTTGGGCTGTGCTCTCATTAGACTACGTGTACAACATGGGAAAAAGAAACATGCCCTGAATCTAGCAGCTGATTCTGAATACAGACAATGTAATGTATGATGAATTGATGATTTCATGAGCTAATCTTGTTTCAAATTTACCCGGAAAATGTAAGTTAAATCAGAAATTTGACCAAAGAATTTAATGGTGTACCTAACATGGTTTCTAAAGGACAAGTGGACAATCACAACACGGAGGAAATCTTTACAAGCCAGCAAGGCAAAGAAATCTTTCGCCTACATTACAAATTATAAAAAAGGGCAGTGTAATAAATTCCAGCATCTTACAGAACAAAGCTTAGAAAATGTCGGAAACATCCCCGTCTGGGATACTGTATCTTGCATGCTCACCTACATTATGTGCGTATTAAAGGGGCAGTTTCTAAAATCATCACTTTTCAGGCTTGGTTTACATTCTTTGCTTCAAAAGTAAGACCATATATAAAGTGCAAGATTTAGATCCAGCTGTTCATTGTGACTCACTCTCCTCTTGTTGTTCTTGTTCAGGAAGCAGAATAGGAGAGGAAAAATGGCACCGGAAGATGATGATTCACGGATCGACAGTTTCCAGAAAGAGCGCGATGCGAGGATTGCATTGCTGGAGAAAGAAAATTTTGAGCTGAGACAAGAAGTATTGCGGCTAAAAGCACAGATAAGTTCTCTGAAAGCACATGACAATGAAAGGAAATCAATGCTGTGGAAGAAGTTACAGAACCCCAATACGGATACATCTCCGCAGAAGCAGACAGATTTTGTCAAAACTCAAGAATTTCAGAATCTTGATGGAGAAACTTTCCGTCCAAGGCCAGGTTTTCAGGAATTGGAAGCAGGGAAAGAAAGATCAATGAAAGTGCCAAAACCGCCTCCAAGGCATACATCTGAAAATAAAGTTCAGACGCCAGTAGCATTTCCAGCACCACCACCGCCCCCCTTGCCATCCAAATTTTTAGCTGGATCAAAGACAGTGCGGCGCGTGCCAGAAGTTGTGGAGTTGTATCGTTCACTTACAAGAAAAGATGCCCACATGGAGAACAGAAGCAATACTACAGCTGCTCCTGTGATTGCTTTCACTAGGAACATGATTGGAGAAATTGAGAACCGCTCTACTTATCTTTCAGCTGTAAGTTTAATAGCAAACTGTTGCTTTTAACTTAAAACATAATTATCAAATGCATGTTTCATCTGCTGAAGATAACCGCATTGATACACAGATAAAAACTGATGTAAAGAAGCAAAAAGAGTTCATCAATTTCTTGATCAAAGAGGTGGAGTCTGCTGTCTTTGATCAGATATCCGAAGTGGAGGCATTTGTGAAGTGGCTTGATGGGGAATTATCATCCTTGGTCGATGAAAGGGCAGTGTTGAAGCACTTTCCACAATGGCCAGAGCGAAAGGCAGATACCTTGCGTGAGGCTGCTTGCAACTACAGAGACCTGAAGAATCTGGAGCAAGAGGTTTCATCCTTTGAGGACAACCAAAAAGAGTCATTGCCACAGGCTACACGAAAAATGCAAGCATTGCAAGACAGGCGAGCATGTATAAGCTGAATTACATGGTGACTTGGTACTTTCATTCGATAGTATAAATTAATTGCGTGAGTAAATTTTAAAATTACAGGTTGGAGCAAAGGGTTAATGGCATGGAAAGAATGAGAGAGAGCACTGGCAAAAAGTACAGAGATTTTCAGATCCCTTGTGATTGGATGATGGACTCAGGGCTCATTGGTCAGGTAGGTAACACATAGCTAACACTTACCACATATTTAACAGTGATAATTTAACCCATATAAATCCTTTACCAACCATGAAAATGTTTTATTAATACCAAAATTGAAACTCTTTGATATAACAATATCTTGACATCCCACTACTGTTTATTGTTAGCAGATGAAAGTAAGTTCCTTGAGGCTGGCAAAAGAATACATGAAAAGAGTAAGCAAAGAGCTGCAGTCCAACGAATGCTGGCGAGAAGACAATCTTATGCTTCAAGGAGTTCGATTTGCTTATAGAGTACATCAGGTAACTAGAAAACTCAATGCATTTAACCTTGCCATTTCATATCTCTTTACCAACAATTAGAACATTCAGTTTGCAGGCGGGTTTGATGCTGAGACCATACAAGCGTTTGAAGAGCTGAAGAAGGTTGGCTTGTCTAGTCACAAGTAATAATATAATGTGTTAAAACACTTGCAATGGCACTGGCAAGTACATCTAGTTTAAGGAAACTTTTTGGTATACATTTGCAGACATCTCTGTATATGCAAGAATTAGTTTAGTTTATTTACAGCAGACCTTCATTCGTTCATAAAAGAATGAAATATTTAACGACACAATCTATGCACCCGCACCACCCTCAAGGACAAATGTGATCATCACGTTCTTTGGCTGCGCAATAGAATCATCGAATGATAAAAAGAAACAAACATAAGTGCATTCTCTTAACAAGAATATCATATATAACCAACTTATCATCAAGTTCAAGGCAAATCCCAATCCCAGCTCACATCTCACGCTGCCACACCGACTTGTCCTTCTTTAGATTAAATAAAAGGGATGACTAGGCGTTTATTGCCTTACTGCTTGGTCCATTAATAATCAAACAATGCGTTTCTCTCATTCACTAAAGATGAGTTGTTTGTAATTTGTTAGGCCTATTAATCAAAAATAAAAATTGAAAATTGAGTTGAACAATGTTTGATTTTGATTATGGTATTGCTATAAGCATAAATTACGAACACCCAAATTCTTGCAAAGTAAAGTACAATTTGTCGTCTACAATATTATGATCTACATATTACATTAAAATTACATTCCATTCAAATCATTTTACTAGCCATTCAAACACAAGGAATTAGCTTCCATTTTGTTCATTAAGTATAAAATGAGGGACAACGCATTGTTTCTTTGAACCACATACTAACAATCTTATACTCCTAAATTTCGTCATTAAGAGATGAATCTACACAAATTTGTTACCATTGTTTATTATTAACACAATTGCTTAAGACTCGACAACTTAATGAAGCTCGTAGATATATCTTTCGATCTTTTCATTTGCACTCTGCATAATAGACCCAAAAAAAAAAAAAGGGCAAAAAGAAAGAGGCAAAAATCGTTGTGTTTTATCCGATAACGCCCCCGCACAAGTAAACCAAACCAAACTACCACAAAGCAAACTCGCCACAGCATATTGACACGTGGCAATATCATCCACAACTTGTGGGCCACGCTAACAACCCAAGCTGGCCCGGGCCCAGACCCGACTCACGTGCTTATCGAAAACGCAACACGAAAACACACGAAACGCAGAAGGGAAAAGCGTTCCTTGCTGCTCGGTTCTCACTCATCATCTCCATCTTTCGAATTAAATCTCTCTTTCTCTCACATCTATCTATTCGATTCTATTCTATCTATCCACAGGAACAAAAGAAAACCTGAATATACTTATTACTATTGTCCACTGTATCGCTCGGCTCCTGTGCTTAAATTAAAAGCTGAAACTATATTTTTTTAAAAATCATAATGAAACAAGAAATTTTATAATTAAAATAATAAATTAAAGAAATGGGAACAGGCGCGTCGAGAAATACCGACGGCGATGGCTCCAACGGCGACGACGGGAAAGAGGGGATCCTTGACCATGCCGGCGGTCAGTTCTACGTCTCGTTGAAAATGGAGAATATTAAGCTCAAAGGCGATCTTATTCCTCATGTTTATGGCTCCGTCCCGCTCGTTGGCTCTTGGGACTCTTCTAAAGCCGTAACTTCACTCCACCTACCTTCGTCGTTTCTGTTTTGTCAATTTTATAACTTTTTTTAATTTTTTTTTTCTTTTGAATTTGAATAGCTTGCAATGGGGCGTGAATCAGCGTCAATGTGGGAGTTGAGCTTCGTTGTGCCTCCTAACCACGGTATGCTATTTTATTTAATTTTTACTAAAGCCGGCATGAGGATAATGATTATAAAATGTTCAAGGCATTGGTTGGTTTAGTATTGTGGAAACAATAATACTGCACTCACAGAGTTGAAAATACACAGTTTGTATCTACTTTTTCATGTTTCACCTGTAAGGTATTAATTGCACGTCAGATTCACGTCAGTTGGGAACTATTGTAACTGCTTTGGAAAGTATAATTATCAGTTTTCAGTTAAGTGGTAGCTTGTTTTTATATTTTTTGAATCACTTCTTTAATAGTTGAAAATGGAAGTAAACAATGAAGCTTAGTCTAGGGTAGAATTTTTTTTTTTAATTAAAAAAATTGGAAAATATGTATAATGTTTATTTCTATTTTCAGAATGTGGATGTTTGTCACAATCACTCACTCCTCTAAAACTAGTCGCAATGATCTTCTGTTAAGCAAAGGTTTCTGTCTCTACAGTCTTTAGTAGGAGGAAAAAAGGAAAAAAAAAGATGTAACATATATAAATTCAGTAGAATTTGGCACCAGGTAAAACATGTGCATTATATTGGCTTTTGGGATCATTTCTTTTCTTTTTTTTTTCTGTATTTAAAACATTTTGTGTTGGATGCAGAAACTTTGGATTTCAAGTTCCTTTTGAAGCCAAAGTATGGCAATGGGCCTTGTATCGTGGAGGAGGGTCCAAACCGGCTTCTTACGGGGGGCGCCTTACAAGGAGATTCAAGGTCAGCACTGTTTCGGTTAGATAGTGATGAGGTTCTTGAGTATCGAGTGTTTATCAAAGCAGATAGGGTTTCACCCTTTGATCTGGCAGCTAGTTGGAGAGCTTATCAGGAGAACCTCGAGCCTTCCACAGTTCGTGGAATTCCTGATGTTAGCATTAATTCAGTGCAGCAGACGGGTGCTGAGGTATAACTTAATATTAAAATGCTGTTCATTGGTTTACTTATTGGATAGGTAGAAGCATAACGAAGCAATTGATAATTTCTTAAACAGCAAACTCTCGTGTAAACAAAATATTTTTAAAAGGGTTTCAATTGATGCATTCGACTAGTCTTGGTCCTTGAAAGTATCCTGACATTATATATTTCTAACTAGCCTGACTCATGATGTAATTTGCTTATTTTCTTATATGTGGCTAAATAATGAGGGAATGGCATTAAAAAGAAAATGAGGAAGATGGGCAGGCTGATAAACCTTTGTTTTATCTAGAATAACAACCCAAGGATACTGTTGAGTTGTTAGTTTCTATAAATTAACTGAAAAATTTTTGTTTTTTCCCTCTGCAGAATGGCTCTTCGGCTAGTTTGGAGCTTGATATAGAACATTATGTTGTCCCTGCACCATCAACTTCTGCAAACTCTGGTCTGGTTTATGCAGCTAACATGACAGAGACTCCAAGGTCATTATCCCGGGCCGGTGTTCTTTCTAATGCTGATAGCTCAGGCAGTGTTTCACATAGTGGTATTTCTGTTGATCGACCTGCACTTATAAAGGTTCATCTTGATAACTGATCTTGTGAATTTGGAAACTAGTTTCTTTAGGAGACCTTGAAAAGCATTTATGCCATGACACTGCAAAAATATTAACATGGGTCCTTCCTTCTGATTTCAATACCACACCTTCAAAACATACTCTATTTGCAGTCTGTCAGATCTTTCATTGGATATGAACTTTAATCCTATATCTGCCATTCATTTCAAATTTGCTATTTGATTGGGCTATAAATTCATTTCCTAAATCTTGAATAGGACTTTTATACCCTGGATAAGTGGGTTTGTGTTTGTGCAAATGCTTTCAAAATTGCCCTAATACTATAATATTCCATATCTAATGATTTTTGCACAGGACATGGAGGTCAGTGTCCCAGACCCATCAAAGGTATATTCAAGTTCGGGGATGGTTGAATCAAAGTCAGTGGGGACATTTTCTCCTTTGCAAAAGCAGGATAGTCATAGGGGACTCTTTGTGGATAGGGGTGTTGGATCCCCTAGGCTAGTCAAATCAGCTAGTGCAAGTACTTTCAATATTGATCTCAAACTGGATACAGAAACTAAGGTTTGTATCACCAGTTAGTTGATGTTATACGAATTATAATATATGCTGTTAGCAGTGGTTATTTTGAATTTTGTGCCTTTTATCTGTTGGTTGTTAGAATTCGATGCCAGCAGCTGCTGGAGCTGTTGCTGCTGCAGCTGTAGCTGACCAGATGCTTGGGCCAAAGGAACATCGGCATTTGGCAATTGTCCTGGTATTTTCTTACATAATTAGAGAGAGTTCTTTAATAAATAATTAGTGAGAGTTTCGTCTCCTGCGTTTTCTCAGTTTAAGCATTAGCACATTATAATGAAGTTCAGATGCTGACCTTAGTGCAGTTCAGTTGCTGACTTTCCCTTTTTTATCTAGCTGAAAGTCATATTTTGGAAGCATCATATATATCTCTGCATTCTATTAATTGTTTCATAAACACAAACTATGATTTTTACTGAAAACAGGTTTTCCTAACACGTTCATGGATATTAGGTGGGTTTGCCAGCTCGAGGCAAGACGTTTACTGCAGCTAAACTTACAAGATATCTTCGCTGGTTGGGTCATGATACCAAACACTTCAATGTTGGGAAGGTCAATTCTATTATAACCACTACTTAGAATGTCAATCAATGAGGGAACTAATAGTGATGACAACTAACTTGTGCTTTCCTTCTTTTTATTCTATCAGTATCGGCGCCTTAAGCATGGAGTTAATCAGGTACACTTAAATTGTTTGTGGATGGAGTTTTATCAATTCATCTGTAAATGCTAGGCAATGGACTATACTCTACAGTGATTTTGTGCTGAAGCCGGTACTCTACCGGTTAAATGAATTGGCAATCCTGAATGATATTAAAATGAAAAATGTTGGTGATATTTTTTTTTTTTAAAAAGGTTGAATCTATAGTATTGCATTAGTTTTGTGGTGTTATCATGGATGATCTTGGAAGATGAGATATTCTTTGATGCAGTCTGCTGATTTTTTCCGGGCTGACAATCCTGAAGGAATGGAGGCACGAAATGAGGTGAGTTTCTGTGGGCATTTGACCATTTCTGAAGTAGATGATATTACACTATGTTTGTTTTGCTACTGGTGCGTAATATGGTCTTTTGTCATCGTTACTTTTCAAATAATTTAATTATTTTCGAAATCTCTCTGATTGAGTGAATCAGTTTCTTTGGTTGCATTTATTGATTTCTGTTTCTTAAATTGAATTGTAGATGCTATGATGCATGGTTCTTGAATGTGCGAACCACAGAATATTTTTCGGTACTAATTGCTTGTGTGGAGAGTCCTTGCTGTGTTTTTTTTTTCCCTTAAATCTTTATATTTATGGTTTTAAAGCCCATTTTATAATTGTGTGTGGTAGGTAGCTTAATTGTTAAAGCCTCTTAGGTGGTACTAGAGGTTTGGGGTTCGAATCCCACTCACATGGGTGGGGAAGGAGTTAGGTCGCCATTAGACCAATATTAAAAATATCCATTGTATAATTCTTTTTAAAACAAACAATCAACCACTACAGCCGAAGATTGAAGAGCAGATAGAAGAGCAATAACAAAAGCAGTTCAATATTTTGTCCAATGCATTCCAAGCAGTTTTTTGATATGGATTAATTATGTGATAAATCATAACAAGTTTTCTGTTAATTATGTATAGCTTTTCAAAGTTGGGTATATAATCCCTCTGGGTCTCACTTGTCCCTGATAAATGCTATTGCAACTTAATTTATTTTTCCTGGGTAATGGATAAATGTTAACACCTTATTAACCTTTTTCTTTGTACATAGTTTTAATATATCACATGCTACTAGGTAGCAGCCCTGGCAATGGAGGATATGATATCCTGGATGCATGAAGGTGGCCAGGTAAGTTTATTTTATATTTTTTTCCCCCAGTGTTAGATTGTTTTCTCCACCCTTCTCACTCAGTTTTTCCTCTCTAATTCTAATTCCATTGCAGGTTGGAATATTTGATGCTACTAACAGTTCTAGGAAACGAAGGAATATGCTGATGAAAATGGCTGAAGGAAATTGCAAGGTACATGTTCAAGTGCAGAGAGCTAAGAATTTCCCAAAGAGACAAGAGTATGCTTGTTAGGGAAGTATACATGCTACATTGTAAAACCTTGTTGAGATTTTCTAATGGAATCTTCTGCTTGAAGTGTTGATGCGATGTGTCGTAGTAATAATATCTTTTTCTATCAGTTTACATGATCATGAGCAGAGAGCTAAGAATTTCCCAAAGAGACAAGAGTATGCTTGTTAGGGAAGTATACATGCTACATTGTAGAACCATGTTGAGATTTTCTAATGGAATCTTCTGCTTGAAGTGTTGATGTGATGTGTTGTAGTAATAATATCTTTTTCTATCGGTTTAAGAACAGTTTTCAAGTTATATATTTGTAAGTTATGATCTTTGGGTGAGCTTATGAATCATAGTGGTCGTGACATTGGTGGAGCTCACAACATTGCACAATCCAGTCCTGCATGTGCCTTTTACCATATGCAATCTTTAGCCAACTTAGATGTACTTTTGAATTGTCTTCAAAGGATGTTCTGGAAAACACTTCTCATATATCTTCAATTATTGTGGCAGATTATATTTCTGGAAACAATTTGCAATGACAGAGACATAATTGAAAGAAATATACGTCTTAAAATTCAGCAAAGCCCCGACTATGCTGAAGAGTATGGCTACTTTCTAGAGCTGCCAATGTCTCACTTATTATAATTATATTTATTTATCACTTAATATGGTGCAGCAGTTGCTTATGTACAGCTAAAGAAACTGTTGTCCTGCAGGCCTGATTTTGAAGCTGGATTACAAGACTTTAAAAATCGACTAGCCAATTATGAAAAGGTCTCCTCCCCCCCCCAAAATGACATTCACTTCTGATAAAAGGTCTTGGTAGTATCTTCTCTTCATGAATGATAAATAACATATTAGGATTTTTGCTATGCCTTTTTTTCTTAGGTATATGAGCCAGTAGATGAAGGGTCTTACATCAAAATGATTGATATGGTCAGTGGACATGGAGGACAAATACAAGTATGTTTCTTTTCTTATTTTACCTATCTGGTTGTTTTTCCCATGTCTTAGTAAATTAAGTCTATATGCGGTCAGGATTTGAAGAACTGTTTGCTTGTCTACAAAACGGCATGTTTGGATCATCTGATTTGAGTCGATCATAGACTTGATATGCATGGTATTTGTTCTAATGTGTCAAAATGAACATTTCCTGAAGTTCTTGCTCTGGGCTATAATTAGTAGTGTACGTTTCAGAAACTTACATCTGATGACAATCATTTCTTGGAGAAATGTTTGGCAGGATATATGTTCTCATTCATGGTCAGTGAAAATTGTTTAGAAAGGCTCAGCTGAAATTGTAGGGCCTCTTTTACCCTGATCTAATTTGTTCAACTTTTCTGTTCCCACTACATGTTTGTATGAATTTATATGCAGATACGGTTACTATTAATTATGCAGTACAATTATCTGTTCTTACTTATGCAACTGGGCGGTAGATATAGCAGCTGCATGCAATTTTTTTTTTTGGGGTGGGGTGGGGGGGGGGGGGGGGGGGGGGGGAGGAATGCATGATAACCTTTTTGTTGGTGGGTTACTCGTAAATGTGATTTTCCATATAATGCTCGCCCTCCTAAAACCATTGGTAGATGGCTATGGGTCTTTTTAACTTCTGAATGCACGTATTATCTAACTGACTAATCGGTCTGTCTTAAATGTTTGAAATGGTATTAATGTAGAAGAATAACCTTTTGATTCAGGTTAACAATATCAGTGGCTATCTGCCTGGACGAATTGTCTTTTTCTTGGTAAGTTGTTCCAAATTGAAGTTGTTAACAGTTATACCTTTAGTTTGGAAAACTAAAGTTAATTGATGTCATTTATATTGATGTTTGAGAAGTGTGGAAAACTACGAGTTTTGGTTCCTGTTGTAGTCTGTAGAACACAAATCTATACGTAGGATGGCCTGGCAGAGTATATAAATGTTTTGTTTTAAATTAAAATAATAAAGCTAGAGAGGCGAGGGCCTAGCTCAAGTGATAAAAGCATGGCCTCCCTAGGGCCAAGGTCCTAGGTTCGAGTCTCATTAGGGGGGAATGGGGGTGAAATCCAATAATCCTCTAAAAAAAGGAAAAGAAAAAAATTAAAATAATAAAGCTTGAAAGAATTTCCTCATCAACTTTAGTCTTGGCTATTACTTTAGCTTACTTTATATAGTTTATTTATTATTTTATTTAATAGAGGGATTGAAAAAATAGCAAGTGAAACTATAACATTCATCTTTGTTGATTAGCATTAGGCAAAGTTGTAAAATGTGGAAAGAATCCCTGAAAACATGTGGATGATAGATGCATGGCTCTTAGCAGACATTGAATCTTAGGGACCATTCTACATATTACTCACACTGAGGTCCTGTCTCACATATCACTCACACTGACGTCTTGTCTCACATTTGACCTCAATATTAATATTTATGTTATTCCATATACGTTGCAGGTAAATACACATCTCACACCCCGCCCAATATTACTTACTAGGCATGGAGAGAGTCGGGACAATGTTAGAGGTAGAATAGGTGGTGACACCATATTGAGGTATATCCTGTTTGATTAATTGATGTTGTACTACCTGCTTGGTTCATTTTCAGTGAATTTGGACTTTTGTGACTGAATTCTCTCATTTCTTATCTTGGAAATTAATTGTTTGCCTTGGTAATTTTCTATGTATCTGCTGTGATACAGATGAGTCAAGATTAGTTAGTTGAGGGATAATGTAATTACCAAAATATTATGTTTTACTGTGTTCATTCCAAGCCCCTATTTTCCTTGTTCCAGTCTGCTTCTAGTGTTTCCCATGGGATTGCCTGGTGGACCTGAATCCAAACCCTAAGGAAATAGATCTCCGCACTACTGTGGAGTTAGTAAAATTTATTCTTATTTATCATTTACGGGAAGTGTATATGAAACTGAAACTGCAAAGTGAAGGGCACTGTCTTGCTGGTTCTAGGGTGGATGCATCCAAGTGGTCTGTGTAGATCATAGAAACAGTTATGCCAAGATGTATCCATTATTGAAAACATTCTTTGGAGGAGGAAACTAATGCTCTTCAGACTTCAGTAGTTTCTGCAGAACTTGGAAATTGCATTGTGTATGCAACTGTACTGTGATTGAATTCGAATTCCCTTAGGCTTAATTCAACTTTCTTTTTTACATAATTTCTGAGCTCCACTAAGATGTCACATGTTTTACTGAAATTCTCTTTTTAACACTGATGTGTTTCTTGTACACTGTTTTATCTTAGCAATACTTACGAAAGGTTGCTTCAACATGTTATGACAGTGATGCTGGAGAAATTTATGCTAAGAAACTTGCTAACTTTGTCGAGAAGCGATTGAAGTCTGAAAGAGCTGCCTCTGTAAGTTTCATTCATAAATATTCTAGACTAAATTTTGAATGTACATTTTTATTTAATATCCTTTTTAATGCGCGGAGTTATTGTAACTTGACTTTTCTTAAAAGAGTTAGAAGGCATGTCTAGAATCTTAAGTTCATTTACTGGTAAATGAAACTGCCTGCATTCTACATATGTCCCATTTTAATGGACTCTTCAGCAGTGGGCATGTGTCTGTTGGTTGCTTCTCTAAACTAAGGACTTTTGGAAAGTGACAATTGCTTATCTTTCTTGATTGATAAGTACTTCAAGAGCAAAGTCTCTCCTACGAATTTGGCTTATGGGATAATATTTAAACATTGTTGTTCCAAATGAATTAATTATTTTATATGTTGCTGTGGTCTAGATATGGACTAGCACCCTGCAGAGAACAATTTTGACAGCGAGTCCAATTGCCGGATTTCCAAAGGTTAGTGTGAATCCAGATGTCACTAGCTTATTCAGTCTTAAGTTTGTCATTCAGTTTTGGTGGGTGATAGATTTATTTTCAAATTTACGTAACTAATCTTATTATCTTTGGGCAGATTCAATGGCGTGCACTTGATGAGATAAATGCTGGAGTGTGTGATGGAATGACGTATGAAGAGATTAAGAAAAATATGCCTGAGGAGTATGAGTAAGTTTTGGTTATTCTGCTTCTTCTGTGCTTGAGACCATTGAATTAGTCTTGTTCTCTATCTCCAAAGTCCTCTAATTCAATGCGTGGTGTTCTGTGTGAGATAGTGTTAAACTGAAATTGTAATGATGAATTTCAGGGCTCGTAAAAAGGACAAACTGAGGTATCGGTATCCACGTGGAGAATCTTATCTTGATGTTATCCAAAGGTTTGCAGCTTGTCCTTGTAGCATATGGTGCCTTCGCCAAAGCTGAGAATATTTTGTTTGCTGTGTTCAAGTTCAATGCATTTTCTTCCCACATTAATGCAGGCTAGAACCTGTAATAATTGAACTTGAAAGACAACGAGCACCAGTTGTAGTGATATCTCACCAGGTTACACTCAGTGTATCAAGCTCATCCTCTCTTTAATTTCTGAGATATTAGTTGCGAGTCTGAAATTTGCTTCACTCCAATGTTGCAGGCGGTGTTGAGAGCTTTATATGCTTATTTTGCTGATAGGCCTCTCAAAGAAATTCCCCACATTGAGGTGATCGCTGAATAGCTTTAATAATAAATTGACAATTTCTTCGATAATTAATCTTTTGACACCAAATGTTGTTGTGATTTTCAGACGCCACTCCATACAATAATCGAAATACAGATGGGCGTCACAGGTGTCCAAGAGAAAAGATACAAACTCATGGACTAAAAATTGCTTCAACGGATTCTGAAGTTCGTCGCTTTATAACTCGATGCGACTCAACATTTGGATGGATTGAATCGCAATTCATTACTCAACTGTGTCATTCATTGTTACCAATGTTAATGCTAATAACCAAAATTTTATGAAGTTGTGGGGCAAAAGCCAAGTGCTCCTCTTACTAATTAATCACATTTCGCGGTCCTTTTTTTCCGCTACTGTTGGGCACGTCTGGGACAGTATTGAATCTAGAGGGTCCCAAATTCAATATGTGTATGTATTAAAATATGGAAGAAATGAATAAAGAAATAGGAATCTGTGTTTGTGTAGTGTAGGGTCACGAGAGGAGGGACTGTTAAGTTTGATTAATTACTTGCTTGCAAGTAATAAATGTTAAGGAGTGGTCCTGAATCTTGTCAGAAGACCGATGATTGTCGAGTCAAAAAAGATAGTCTGGTTGGATTCACATGGGCCCCCTGATCTGACCTAAAGAAAAGAAGGCGACCCGTCGGTTCAGCCTACCAATTATCTACGCTACCGGCTAAGGATTTTCTTTTCTTTTTTATTATTATCATGGGGAAAAATATAATACGGCTTTTTTTTTTTTAATTATACTATACATTATCATCAGAATTCTACTTATATTTATAATCAGATCTATCCTCACTTTAACATTGAAGAAAGATATGTTTTACTCAAAATGCGAAGAAACAAGTAAGTTTAGTCTCGGTCATTATTTTCTAATTACAGTGATGATAATATATGGGAAAATTCATAAAGCTCAAAAAATACATATGAAGAAGAAGGTGCCACCCGAGATACATAGAAGGATTTCTTCAACCATTCACTTGAACCGCGTAATCTGCTTCTATCAGTGAGAGCTAGGATTCGAACTTCTGACATTTTATCTTAAACTAATTAGCAATATTTTTTTTTTCAATTCATTTGATATTCTTGGTATTTTCTCGTTTACTACACATCAAAATCATTCACTTTTGGAACAGTCAAGTGAACTTTTTTTTTTCAGTAAAGAGAAACAACAAAATGACACAAAAAGAAGTGAAACTTTAAGTGAGAAGAGCTGAGGGCTAAAAAGAGAGATCTACACATGCATTTGGTCTTGGGATCCCTAGCTACCCTTTCTCCCAAAACAATGCCACAACTCACATGAATCCATTACCTCCATCCCTAGCTGCCGTCGCCTTCACGAGACCTTCATTTCAACCTTTACATTCCTATGCACCAACTATTATTACTTATCCCTTCCTTGGTTTGTGGGATTCCCCTTTGACCTCACCAAGCACATCGTATTGTGTATCTAAGAACAATGCATTCTATTGCTGCTGCCACACTCCAAATCTTAATTAATCCTTCAATCAATAACTTTCTCTTCACGCAAGAATAACCCTCGGTAAATCTATAGAAATAGTCCAAAATTAGGGTCATTATATGGATAAAAAAAAATTACTTATTCATTAATTTTTCTAACTTTAATTGTTAAAAAGAGCTTTCAAACAAAATGCACCTAAATTAGATAATATCCATAGCTGAAAATTTATCTACTATAATTAACATCCTTCCTACCGTGATAGAAGGTGCTATTAGCTTGTCATCTTACTTTTAAGAGTATTTATTCTTGACAATGCTCACTTTTGTGTACAAAGTAAGAAAATATTATTTTGTTATGAATTGACCTTAATTTCAGGTCATTTCTGTCAATTTCCCAAGAACTTTCTCTTCTTCGGTTCTTTCCCCCATTACTTAATTATTGGGCACCTTTTCTCTCCTATGTTTATTGCCTTCAATGCAATAAAAACCCACCTCACATTCGCATCACAACACTCTCTCCAGCCTCTCTACGAAACAAAAACAAACTTTTTCATCAACGCAACAACAATGCTGAATCACTTCTTAGAAAACGTTTCCTCATACGACGGCAACGTTCTGCTTGCAGCAATTGTATCACTACTCCTAGTAATCCTCTTCGTTTTGCTTCTCCACATCTATGCAAAATGGTTCTTAGCACAAGCCCGGCAAAGAAGATCAAGAAGCTCCATGTCTGTGTCCCATGTCCTGCTCCCTGCTCGCTTTCACCATTTCCATTCATTCACATTCGACGTCGACAACAATGCCAATAACAACATTAATAATACCACTATATCGAGCTCTTCTTCAAAGGGTCTTGACGCTTCGTTGATTGCTTCAATTCCATTGTTTGTTTACACTTCAAGTGAGTACAAGCAAGGCTTGGAATGTGTCATTTGTTTGAGTGCTTTTGAAGAGAGTGATGTCGGCAGGAGCTTACCAAAATGTGGACATGGCTTTCATGTTGAGTGTATTGATATGTGGTTGCATTCCCACTTGAATTGCCCCGTTTGCAGAGCCCCTGTTGCGGGTGAAAAGAAAGTTGAAAATCTTGATTCGACGGAGAATAATGAGGGCAATTCCGTTGAAGCTGTAGCAAATTCAGAATTGTTGCAGATTGTTGTTGAAGGGGAGCCAAGACTGGAGAGAGTGAGTGATGCATCAAATTGTGATCATGAAGTAGTGGGAATAACCGACTCTATATCAGCTTCTGCTTCTTCTTCATTGGGGTGTTCTTTGAAAAGAATGTTGAGTAGGAACAGATCTGAGTGCAAGATTTTTCCATCATCGACTGCCATTAATGTCAACGAAACCGAAGACTGAACAGTGAAAGTTAATTAAAGGGAAACTTTGTACAGATTTGTAGTAAAATTGTGTGTATTGTATCATCTTTCTTTAAGTCTCTGATGATAGTTAATTCGTTTGCATGCATTCTTGATCTTATCTTGACTGTTTTTCAGGCATGTGGGCGAGATTAAAATTTATGCTGCACTTCATTGAGATAAGTAAACAGTAATCTAAATCCTTAATTATGTTTTGATGATCCGATTTTCCCTATCTCGTGTGAATCCAGTGAAACCGAAGTTGACTGTGATGTAAATTGACTGAGACAAAATGAAAAAGATGTGGAGTTTGAACATAAAACGTTAATTGTCTATGATGTCAAGTCCAAGCTCGAGCGAGAAAATTGATGCGGGGATAGCCAAAGGTGAGTTCAATGAGAGCGCCAAGGTGCTCCTGATATTCAAAGGATTTATTTTTTATTTTTTCCCCGTATGAGAAGATAATAAAGATGTGATGATGAGAAAATGAGAGATTTTAGAATAATTTTATTGTACTATACCCACTAATATTTGTATGACATGTATTAAAAATTAAATTGCATCAGTAATTCTAAAACATTTTACGATTTGGATTGGCGATAACTCCAGAAGAAAGGAGGTCCGAAAAGTCTAAGTGGTAAAACCTAAACGGTAAGATGACATATGAGAGGGAACAAAAGACAAAGGTTGGTGGTACAGTCTTCCATGTTTTATGGTCAATGTTTATGGGCATTAGCTAAGCAACATGAATATGGTGTGTCAATTATTTGAAGAACAAATTAGACAAAATGACTGAATAGTCGGTCAAAGAGGTACTACAGTAGTGGCACCCCTGCCCTCTCTGGTGGGTATACAGCGCCTTAACATTAATTGGGAAGTGAGAACCTCCTAGCTTGGATCCGCCGGAGGCAATCTCATTCAGCATAAATTTTAGGGTAATGTTCAAAGAAAGTCCCTATGTTACATTTCATGTAACATACACAATCCACAAGAACCACACAAATTATGGGATTCACATAATTGTGTGGTTCTTATGGGTTGTGTATGTTACATGAAATGTAACATAGCAAAATCCATGTTCAAATTATCCTCTCTTAAAGTGATTTTCTTCAAAATATAACTTATCAATATGTAAACATCAATTTATCTTCTAAATGTCGTGAAATTTAGTAGTTGATTGACGTTCAATTAATGAAGTATGAATTATCTTCGTCAATAATAGAATATTTTACCTAACGTTGTGTGTGTCTTTTTGACAAATCTGCTAAAAAATGTGGAAAACAAAAGAGTAAATACAATAAAATATTAAAAATTAAAAGTGTTAGGATTTTAATATTCAAAATATGTATTTACTTGTTTGGTCAAAAAATATTAAATTAATTCTTTATTTAGGATTTAGATTTGAAAAAAATTACAAGGCATGCCACCAAATAATTTTTTTTTACTCATTTGTATTGTAATTTCAACGACTTAATTTGAAAATTCAAAAATCATCCATTTTTCTTCATGATTATAACAAATCAATTCAAAATTTAAACTCACCATTAAATCCGTTCATAAAATACAAGTCCTAACAAGCTTTATAATTAGCAAAATCATAATTCCATAACAAAACATCAATACTTTAAAAAGTAGCTGGTTTGATTTCGAAGATGAAGATGAAGATGAGAAGAAATACGAAGGTGATCAAGTTCAAAAACAAAGCATGTTGCTACTATGGTAAACCTGCAATTATATACATGTTAGAGTATACTACAAATCCTGAGAAGCTATACTATAAATGCTCCAATTTCTTCAAATGATGGGAGTCGAAGTACGAAGCACATACGAGTATAGAGTAATTATAAGAGAATTTGGGAAAGTTGACTGAGGGTTTGGAAGGCGATGATGATTTTTGAAATTGAAGACAAGAAGATGCTGGAAATGGTTAATAAGCTTTCTATATTTGAACTTTCGTTTTCAATTTTGACAATCATGAACGATACCAACAATTGAACAAATGATAATGATGAATGACTTTGAATAACAAAATCTTCAACTAGCATGCTTTAAATGCTAATTTCTCCACATTATAAAAACATATAATTCATGCATCTTCTTCTCTTATGTTTTAATAATAATAATAAAATCAAATGCCTATAGCCCATTTTGATTATTCATATTTATGCTGTTTGGTTGTGTATCTCCTGACACAGGAGTGTTCAGGGACCTATCATGTTTGGAGGTTGACAATGAAGATGAATATGGACATTTGGAAACGATAGTCAAAGTGGGAAGCAATGGTCAAAATTAACAGCCCACTTGTTCGAATTAACTGTACCGTTCTAGAAATAGATAAATTATGTATAATACAGGGTTGAAAACATAATTTTGTCTAATTTCTAAGGAATTTTACGAAATCAAATTTGGTTTTCTCTTCTTAAAGAAATTCAAGATTTAATCAGTAAATGTCATAGCTGTCAGAATTCTGCACAAGACCGCAAGTTCTGAATTTACTGACTTCAATGCATCAAGTTCTTTCTAACAAGCTTCATATCTCTGGAAAGCTCTTTAAGTCAAGAGTTTAATAAATTTTAGATTTGAAGTTTTCTACATCAAGATATGATTAAATGAGTGTTGATTGCTCACATTTGCTGATCAACCGACCTAATAGTCAAATTGAGATTTGTTTTGTTCTCTTCCACCTCATGACGACTAAGACTTTTAACTCAGGTTTGATTTGAATTCTAGATAATAGAAATCTTATCCTAAGTTTGGAGGGATGTTCCAAGTTATCTATATAAATATATTAGGTTGTAACTTTTAGAGAGTAGTGAGTGATTTGAGAATATAGCCTAAATGAGTTCTCTTTTTAGGATTTCTTCTTCGAGTGGTGAGTTGAGAAGTTCTGTATCTCTTGTAGGATATCATTGGGTGGTGAAACTCTGTATCCCTTTATAACCCTCTTGAGCGGTGAGCTTTATTAGATAATGATAAAAATTTATTTTTAAATTATGCTGGTATCATCTCCCAACAAACTCAATTATTTCTATTTCGCACATTGGTTTAATTTGTTTCTTCATTTCTAACCATGATGCTTTTTGTGGAGGTTAATTTTGACAACCCAAACTGAATTGGTGATGCAAACCAAAATAGCAACCCAAACTAAAGAAGAGAATAACCTAATTTTACCGCTTAAATGCATTTAATTTTAATGGTCGACTGTTATTGACTTATTAAAGTATAAAAATATCTTTAATTATAATAAATTATTGTCCATGACAACTAGTCATATGTAAAATGACTTAAAAGTCTTTAAAAGTTTGATGTATATCCAATATAATTGTTATTTGTTTTTATTGATTGATCATCGTAATTATTGTCTTTTCTTTTTTTTCGAGAAGAAAATTTTCATTTCAATTATTTAAAGTGCGTCTCCACTGTTGTTTTTCAAAAGAACAACAGCCTAAAGTCATCTCGAGATCCTAGAATCATCATGATTCTAAACAAAAGATCATTTTTCCTTTTTATTTCTTATTAAAATTTAACTATGATTAAAAATAAAATAAACGAAAAACTAAAAATCCAGCCCCAAAACGATTGCAGTTACTATCATTTCACGATCATCAGCGGCAAAACTTAATTGTTTGAGTGCCTAAAGACCCTAAGCAAGTTAACAGAGTAAAAATCAAAACATCAGCATGGTACATGCATTTAGGATAATTAAACTAACTGTTAGATTGTTTGAAGCAGTGTCTTATCACATGCTCTGCTATTTTGGTATTCCCCAAGCGAATTGTCATGCGCTCAAAACCTCGCTGTCTTTGAGGTTTTAGAATTGCATTTCACGACGAGTCACTGCCATCAAAGTGCTAAACAGCTCCTTCTTTCACCGGGGATGAGTCCGCATAAGTAAAATGGGTAATTTTTACTTTCCTCCCTTGAGCTTTGGGTCTTTTGCACTTAGATGGTTAAGATTCATTTATTAGTAAAAACCCCCTTACGGAAGATCTCATATGGTTAGTTATGGGCAATTTAATAATTTAATTTAACAAGCATAACTTTTACACATTTTGGTTGACATGAGCCCAATGAATTGTCAAATCATTGTGAAAAAATCGTGCCTTGTGATCACTCATATAAATAAAAAATTGTAAAAAAATCAAAGCTTAAAACTTTTCTCTTTTCTAAACCATTGAATGTAAGTCCAGACATTTATTTAATGAAGTCTCAGGTCCCTACGTCATTTTATCCGGCAATGAGATTCAAAGCATAATGTCCTATCACCATGGGAGTGACCCAAAGTCAGCCAATCAAAACACAGCCTTGAGGCCAAATGTTCCTCAGTTGAAGGAAATTTACAACTTTCAAATACAGTTGCAAAATACAAATTCTCTAAGAGAGAGAGAGAGAGAGAGAGAGAGAGAGAGAGAGAGAGAGCGCAACATACTCAGTCGGGAGCTGAACCTCAGCTATCCCTGTAGTCCACTACGTAGAGCTTTCTTCTGAGTTTCTTTTCTTTACCTGATAAAAACAAGAAGTATGAAATTTAAGGCACAAGAATAATATTCTTGCATGTAGAACTGAAACAGAACAGTGTAGAACTACCAACACAACCACTCATAAAGAATGCAAAGAACAAGAAAATTAGAATTTTACGAGGACACTTTTTTTTTTAAATGACTAAATAAAACACACTAGTAGGCATCACTAAAGCGCTTTGAAATCATAGATAGATGTGTGCACAAAAAAATCCCAGTCACCTTAAGATGATTTGGATATATAATGATATGTTTGAATCATTAGTTGTTTCGTGTATATTTACATATATAATGATATGTAGAAAATAAAAATTTCTAATATCTATAATATATATACACATCAAGTCAAGCCTTTGTTTTATAAAATTATTTCACCAGCAAACTACATGTATTTTGGCAAGTTTACATTGTGAAAGAAAGATATGTCTCAATTCACTCATGTATTGTTAAAGCAGATGTATTCAAAAGGCACAGATTGGTGGTATAATCTATTGTAAAGCCTTGTATTCAATTACATGATTATGGTCATCAGTATCTTTTGCCTATTCGTTAGTTATTGCAGAAACGCATTTGAGTAGTCATCAAAATTATGGTGATCACGTGAGTGAGCTGCGGAAAAAAAAAAAGTCGTGGCAAAAAACACGGGTTAAACATTTCACTTTGCGAATAGCCATGCATGTCAAACTAACCAATTTGCATCTTCAATTATTTCTTTGGTCGGTACTAAAGTCAAACTCATTTTACCATAATATACAATTGGGGGTATTTCAATCTTTTTGAATTCAATTAACAGTCAACTACAAAATTAACTGACGGTAGGGGGGTCTTTACTAATAAATGGATCTTGGCCATTTAAGTGCAAAAAACCCAAAGCTCAGGGGAGGAAAGTAAAAATTACCCTAAGTAAAATACCAAACTTTTAGCTCTCAAATCATCATCCTCATTAGTTTCTTCTTCCATCTCTTTACTCATTTCCCGCGGTCGTTTAATGAGGCATTGTACTCCTAAATTGAGAAAATGGCAAGACGTTTTCTTCATCCTTTTGTGCTTGAAGATTGGCGACTTGGACCTCTTTTATCTTTGTCATCCAGTTTTTTTTTTATCAAAGCACACACACACGGATGGTGTCATGAAACATCATTCTTCACACCTTGATTCTTCTCCTTTTTGCTCCCCACACTGCATGGGGATCCATCTTCATCGGTGCTTGGCCCAAATTCGCCCTCTTTTCGGTCCCAAACGCACCCCATCTCATATGTTCCTTTGCTTTCTCCGACCATTCCCAAAACTTGAACAACACCTAACCTGAAGTAATACCGTGTATCATATAAGATGATAACTTAACTTGGTCCCGGCGGGGCTCGAACCCGCGACCTTCGGCTCATAAGACCAACGCTCTAACCAACTGAGCTACGGGACCTTATTGCTTGTAATTCCTTTATCTATTATCTGACCATTGGTCGACTATGAATAAAAAAGTTGCAGCAAGCTCCGCCCCCGGCTACCATCTTGCATGCTGTCTAAGAATCCATCATTTTCATATATTTTGATTATTATATTTCACGAGTGTACATGCCCGTTTGATAATGGGTTTAGTTATTGACTAGCATGCCAGACACACAAGACAATAATTAATTAAGCTTTTCTATCAAATATTTATTGCCACCTCAATCATACACATTCTATATCATCATATCATATGTGCAAAATGCAAAAACACATAACATTATTTTTCCCTTTTATCTCTTTTCTTCTTTTTACTGCTTATTAATCTAATCAAACACAAGACTAAATTAATGTCAAGCCCAAAGAGCAAGAATGGACATTGATGTAGAGCCAAGAGCTAGAGCAATGAATGAAGCTTTCTTCAACCAACTCCGAGAACTCATCAGCTTGTTGTGGAAAAAATCAACAGCTATGAGATCCACAAGCCCCATGTATATAAGAATCCCTGAAGACAAAGCACCCAGTAGCCCTTCCATTATCAAAGCGTTAGGGTTACTGTCATCATAGCCCGTCACTGAAAACACTATCATCCCTAAAACTATCCCCATCGGTGTTGTCACTGAAAACATGAAGCACATGTATGCCACTGTACCAAAGTTGAATCCTGCCTGCAATTTTCAAAATAAAATCAATATCAGTTGTTTTATTTGTGAGAGTTCATATCATAGGAGAGGTTGATCTTAGTTAACAATAGCACAAAACATAAAACATTGAGTGCTTACCCTTAACAAATTTTAAATCAAGCAATAAATCGACATATATGGTATCACGGTAAGTTTGATCTTAAGATCTTGTGTTCAAATTCTCCCGAAAATAATTAAATTATAATTCACAAAGACAGAGTAAGCTGCTTTTAGTAAGTTGCTTTTATTGTGTTCACGTGACAAGCCGAAACAAACATTGCAAATCGGGAAAATATCAAAGGGGAATATATTAAAATACTTTTGTTTGGACTTTTAATTGGATGAAGCATTGGTACCACAAGTAATGGGAAACTAACTTTATATGATTTGCTATGCGGGTTCAAGTTTTGGACTAAAATTTTAATTGCTTGCAAGCAGCTGTGAAAGAGAGGAGAATCTAGTTTAGATTTAGTCTTTAATTAATCTTAATCAGAGCACCAATGCCCATTTTAGCATATCCATTGACATGTAAATATGCTGCAAAATACATTTTGGCATGGGGAGGGGAAAAAAAAAACTCTCTTGTTATTAAACTGGTGATAGCCAGGCGTCCAAGTTTCAGTTGTTTCATTTTGCACTAGAATTTCAAAGGAAGATGCTGCCTAAACAAATTCTTGGACCTTAGCCAGTACAATTTTCGCAATTGAACATGTCAAAGAATTGACAACTAACTCTAAATCACTGCCACCCCTAAGAATCAGCTACATGTAGTCTTGTGTAACTTTCAGACGAAAACATCAAACATTTTAAGGCCAAAATTAAGTTAAGCCATATGATAAAAAATACAAAACTTAAAGAATTACCTGAGCTATACAGCCTCCAAGCCCCATGCCCTCAAAGATCTGATGAAAGGCAAGCGCAGCAACAAGAGGCCTAATGGTGCACTGATTTTGTGACATGCCCATAGTCACACCAATTATCACAGAATGGAAAATTATCCCAATCTCCAAAACTTGTGACACCAGCTTCTGCTTTAGCTTTATCAATTCCTCTTGATCCGTTTCTCTGTTTGTCCTTTCACCGTGGCCAGTTTCCAATTTTCCCAATTCATAATTTCCCTTTTTGATTCCTTCAATTTCCTCTTGCGTCCCAACAAGTACGTAATTTTTACTTTCTTTATTGTCGTTGTTGTTATGGCCATGGCCATGGCCATGCTCCACGTGTGCACTTGCAGTTATGTCAACTAACAAAGCCAGCAAAGCACCAATCAAAGTCACCAAACCTGCGAAGGGGAAGTCTCTCCAAGGATGCTTGGACGCCACTTGGCAGTCAGAGAGAGCATCAAAAGCATCAGGGAGCACGTGGACAAGAGAAGTTGAGAGAATCACACCAGCTGCGAAGCACTTGATTATCAAGGTTGCTTTATCATAACTGGGCTTGCCTTGTAAGTACCGAGCCAACACGACAGGCAAAGATACGCCTATTACGCTTGTAAAGAAGATTATAAAGACTGAAACAAACTTCAAGTGAGCAGCTGCTTCACCGTTTCTGCACTCCAGGGCACGCCTTGTATCCACGACACACCCAGCACCAGCAGCCATAGGGACGAGGGATATATAATTAACCTTAAAAGAAAATTGATGAAACTGAATTTGGGATTTGGACTTTTTGTTGCAGGAGCTAGATAGGGAGGAGTCTTTGAATTTATGCGTTGTGTGTACGTCGTGGCCACTATGATTTATTAGAGATTGGGCCAGTGGGGTCTATTTGCATTAACGATGTCGACATTTTTATTTTTTTTGCAATTTGTTGGAAACTTTTTTAGTTAAAAGGAGTGGTTTTATTTATCAAAAAAGAAAAAAGAAAAAGAAAGAGTGGTTTTATGAGTGGGATTTCCATTTGTGACTTCATTTTTATTTTGACGTGAGAAAGTTAATCTATAGGCGGCCTTTTGCATGTTTTGTGGACTCCTTACCCCTATTGGTCCATCAGTCGTGCTCACTAGTAACTCAAAACTTTCTATAACTTTCAAATAGCACGATAATTGATCACTTTCTTTAGCCCGTTTATAATAGTAGAGTTTAAATTTCATTTTGGATTCGAATAACAGAGTTGATATGGAAAGTTTTGTTACACTTCTTATCGTAACTTCTATTAGATTTTGTGTATGATAGTATGAACAAAGTAATGTAAGATGGTTATATAATATAATTCTCTGATTTCATCGACTGAGAAGGTTATTAAATAAATTGTAACTCTAATTGAAACATATAATATATCGTCTCAAAACTTGTAACGAGACGAACTAACTTCAAATTTCGTTATCACCATTTTTTCCCGTGATTGAGTTAGAAATTATATTTCTTTTGTGTCCATCTTACAATTTCAAGATATTTTGTTATTTTTTTATTAGTTTCAAGATTTTTGTCTTTTTTTTTAAATATCATATTTGAGTGTTGTTTGTTTTATTTTCCTTATTTTGACTAGAAAAAATTTATTATAAATAATATTTTGGGTATGTCTGTTTTGATAAATTTATAATATTTACGATTAGTGTAAAAAAAATTTAAAACCTTAATTTTATTAATTCAGACCTATCAATAATATTTTAGTCATTCAAAAGCTTTGTTTATATATATTTAATCAATCTTTACATTTCCCCATCGCCGCCAACAAAGAAAACATCTTTCATTGAAATAATTTGGTGCTGTTTCATGCCTTTCAAGTGCCTCCAATGATGTGCTGGCTTAAATTTCGAATTTGCAATACAGAAAGTCTAAAAATAGGTGATGTAAGACAGAGCCTCTCATGAAGCTTAATTTAAAAGAATATTGTTGAATTATTTACTATATACGTAGTTTCTCATCCAAAATTAATAAGAATAAATTTTAATGAGAACCATGTGCTTTTAGATTAAAAAAAAAACATTTATATTGTTGTATAAATCGTAACAATCAAGCTACTCTTTGTTTTGTGATCGATCATATGGACATAAATTACAGAACTAGGAGAATCAAAATCCCTCTCGTGAATAGATGACAACAAGGGGATTAAATGTTTATAATTAGCAAAAAGATTCCCAGTGGATATATAAAATCGAGGCATGCTTCATGCCACCAGCAAGTCTCTATAGCGTTTAACAGATAATAATAACCTCTTTATTCGTCTTAATATTCTTGCTCATTGCTCAGCCGAAAACCTTAACTGGGTCA
The DNA here is from genome assembly GCF_022201045.2 of Citrus sinensis. NCBI lineage: Eukaryota > Viridiplantae > Streptophyta > Magnoliopsida > Sapindales > Rutaceae > Citrus > Citrus sinensis. The sequence continues at coordinate 30,136,437 of NC_068563.1, forward strand.
AATCTATTGATTCGTGAATGGACCCAATCACCCAATTACGTGGCTAGAGGGTTCTGGCCCATAATGTAATTTGGCCCTTTTACACCCATTTAAATTCCTCACAAACTTTCCTTTTAATTGAAATTACTTAAATTGATAAAGTAAATTAATTTATTTGTGATTTTAGAAAGGAAATTCGGTGTAATATTTAAATAAATTATTCTTTAAACCCTCTATTTCACGATTTATATTCATATTTTAACTTTTAATTGGGATTATTTTTTGAGAAACTTAAAATTTTAGAGTTACGGAGATAGAAATTATGGAACAAAGAAAATAATTTAAGATTTTAAAGATTTTATGTATTTTATAAATATAGACTTGAAAGAAATAGTCTTTTTTTATAGAGCGAATTTTATAACAAGATGGTTGCTTTTACTTGATGGGTTTGTATTATAAATTAGATTGAAGGTATTTTAGAACATAAAATTCGAAAAAAAATGTTAGAAGAATTTTAGAAGGGTGTTAAAAGCTCCGATCTTTATCTTAATAAAGCTTCTATCAAACATGCAAACGGAACCCACTAGCTAAATCTAAATGTTGAAACTCGTCCCCACACGCCTGAATAATGCACCGAATCAGACAGAACAGGCTGCTATTCGTACGTTAGATGGGGACATTGTAGCTTCCACTTGTCCGTGTTAGGTTCTTGGCCTTTCTTCCAGCATAGACCTGGTTCTAGCTTTATATATATATATAGAGAGAGAGAGAGAGAGAGAGGAAACCTTATTGCATGTCTAAGGCTTTTTTTTTTTTGGTTCAAGACTACAATTGGTAGATAAGGATGTTCATTGCGAAGAACTAACGAATCGGTGTTTGAAAGCCAATACTAATCGTAGACGGCTTGACCTGAAAGCCGCATAAAATTGAAGATATGGCTTTGCACACACAATTTTCATAAGTTTAATCCTGGATCTCACCCAGGCAGTTCATTTCACTATTTATGATAAATTCAATTATTTGTGTTTACAAGATTCGAAAAAGACCTACAAGCCAAACCTACTTAATTTAATACTATGTCGAGAAATCATTTTATTTAAAAAGTTTAATGTTCATATTAATTACTTAAGCCTCAACAAAATACATGATTTTTTTTTTCTGAAAGTATCAAGACCACAAATATGAACAATAAACATCGCTATCTGATATACGAGAATTTTAAGTAGCTTGCTTCTAAAACCACACAAATCATTTCACCGATCGATCATTTGTATCCACGTGATTTTCAGAGACTTGTGTGCGGCAAATCAAAGTCACAAATTTAATCAACATCATTAAGGAATGCTGATACTAGCTAGCCAACTCAAGACAATCTATTGTAACAACCATTTAGAAAATCGAAGTGAAAATTTGACAAAGAGAGCTACATTTGATAAACGAGAATCTCATTATCACCCATTTATTTCTCTTTTTGAAAGGAAGGAGAAAGGCCACCAAGATTTTTAAGGTTTGGCTTAACATATAAATATAGGTTCTCAATATTTATAAGTAGATATTAGTACTTTTCATGTGTTTGGGGACATTGTATATATCATTAGATTCTATTATTTGAGATCTATATAATAATAAGATCATCCTCCCCCCAAAAAAAAAGACATATTTTTATGTATTGACTATGGCATATAGAAGTCTTCTGTTTCTATTCTTGAAATATTAAAATTTAGTTATACTTATAAATTTTGAAAGTTTAGGTGTATTTTTCTTTTTAAGTGATCAATAAAATTGTTCATAATCTCCGTGATACAGTTTTAATTTAGCGCGCGTGTGTACATATACATACATATATATATATATATATATATATACACACTTCTCTAGAGTTGTCAGGAAACACCTAGGAATATTTTGTATGTTTGTATGTAATAATTGAAAATTGTTGTTGCCTCTATGAACGCTCTGCTAGCTCTTGGGATTTAAGCTTGACAATGCATGTAATAATATCTTGGCAGTGGATTTATTTGCTGTCAGATTGTGTAGATTTTTATAAACTCATAGGCTTTCTTATCTACTATTTTATCTTTTTTTGGAGAAGATATTTGGTGCTCTTGAAGTATTACTCCTTAATTATTTACTGCTTGTTTTGTATGTATATAAATTATAATGATTGGTAGAAGCATACACAATGTAAGCAATGAATGGAAAAAGAAGCAGTGCTCCAGAGTACCCAACACATTTTTCTATTTCTTATGTGGGCAAAGAAACAGCCAATGCCTACTGTAAAACCCTAAATGAGATCTTAGCATAAGCTAATGCATCATTAATCTATATAAAACATTGACAATTGCTAATTCTTTGCACTTCCGGACATTCTTACTTACACAAAAAAAATGCAGTTATGGTAACAGAATTAAAGGTCTTGTATTAGAATGGTTCCAATTACAAATTAAATTTAAGCTGGACCGTATGTGTTAGTTTAAATGATCTTTTATATGAAGAGAATATTTAACAAATGTTTAAATTCTTTTGATTGGAGAAATAGAGTCATATATGAGATGAGGTCTTTTATGTATGCTAACATGTGAATATAAAATTGGAGCAAAATGCATGTGTATGTATATAGGTATATTATCCTGATGACAGATCTTAAGTAATGAATCTAAGCCACTTGTTCACCAATGGTTGATGGCAAGCCAACGTGCTCCACTTACAACAAATATTTCAAGTTGTAGCTAGATACAAAGGACAAACTAAAGGCTCTTTCAAGAATGAAATTAAAGTCTGAATGGGTGTGATGATTCATCTAACCAATGAGAATATCAATAACTCCATCATCATCACCAGTATAATAAATTAAGATGGTTCCTTTATTTGGTGAGTGAGAATATGTGCCTAACACATATTGCTTTGTCTAAACTTACTCTTGAATATGACTAGTGACTTGAAACCCTAACCAACTATTTTGGTTTTATCCGCATAAACTAGGGTTTATGCAAGATAGCAGAGTCGACTTTTTTCTCTACTAGACAGAACATTAGTATTACACTTTAGTGTACTAATGTCTTGCTAAAAACATTAAAAGAAAATGGGGAGATTGAGCAGAGACCCCTGGAATATATTCATAGAGAGAGTTTCTTTCATTTGAATGAAATTAAAACTCTGAAGTCTTTTACATTGGGAAGGTTTTAGCAAACTGATGATGGTAGTGAGAAAGGGTCCAGGCTCTCTTAAGTTATTATTATTATTATTTTTTACTTTTACCTGGGAGGAAGGGACAAAAATGGACCACAAAGGGACCTGCTTGATTAGTCGAAATCATGAGGCACAAAAATTGAATTGTGAACAAGGACACAAGGGGTGGCTCCTAATTAAGGAAATCTTTTGAGATTTTATGTCTTGGGATGTGAAAAGAACAAGAGAAAAGCCCCCACCAGGAGAGATATAAGGACTTATCAAACAATACATGAGGTGGGGTTTTTGGCTCTCAATCTTAAAGCAGGCAAACTGGTCAGTATTTTTAATTAAATTATTTAATTTGGTAATTCATACCTCTCTTGGGTCTACAAAAAGAGCTATTGTTGGTGGGATTTTTGTCAATTCACGAAGAGTCTTCTTCTTTTCATTTTTCAAGGCCTTCATGCACCACAGATCTTCTGGACATGAGAGTAATTTCCAATGTGGGATGTGAAGTCTCAGGGCGTCGCTTCCTCCAACTTCTGTAACAATAACCTTACAATCCTTAGACTTTGTACCAGCCATGTTGTGCACAAATTGGCATAGTGTCCTCACCATTTTGCCTGATAATGGACCTTCTCTGTGCATTCCATACATGAAATAGAACCCAAATGGATGATAAAAATCGGGTATCGCCGGCAATTTAAAACATGGCAAGAATTTATCAATCAATTTTGAACTCTTTGTGTATAATAAGCATGATAAAGGAGCTTTACCCAACCTTAGCTTGAAAAGCTCCCCACTATTCCACACACTAACCATTGCCCAACTCTTTGGAAATATTTGCCCATTTGATCCAAATTCTCCCACTATCTCACCTCTTGGATAGGCCACCCATGTGCCTAAACTAAGCTTGTTTCTCAGTATATTGCCTATATCATATGGGAAAAATTCTGTCGAAGCCATGAACTTGTAGTAAAGATTCTCAGCTTCTTCAATCTTGAGCTTTCTTATTTGAACATTTGATGGTGTATGAAACATGCGATTGTTAACCGGATGTACAAGAATAGCTGGAGTCCTGAAATTGACATAACCAAGCTTGTTGACAAAGAGCTTAACCGAGGCTTCGTTATCTTTCTCAGTAGCCATGTAAGCATAATCAACATCATTTGCTGTGAACCATTCTTCTAGCTTGCATACAAGGCTAGAGCCAATCCCCTTTCGCCGGTGAAGTGGTGCAACCCTTAACCCCAAAACATAGCCCACTTTGGCTAAATCTTCATGAGGTTTTTGAACAGTTACTTGCTTTATAGAGCCTTGAATGACACCAACTAACTCCCGGTCCAACTCGGCTACCTAACATATGTGATATACATAAATGATATATGGATAAGATAACATCAAAATATAAATGATGATGATGATGATGGTGGTGGTGGTGAATTGATTAATATCATCAGGATGAATAATAATGGTGCAATGAAAATTAAATTACTTACAAGCATCTTGTACATGGGACTATTTCTGATTCTGCAAATGGGGTCACCCAAAGTGTCTGTAAAAAGAAACACTCTTTCAGCTGGCCCTACTTCACATCTCCTCTCAAGATCCTCCACTCGAGCTCTATCAATTTGTCTGTCGTAGCTTCTTGTTATAACTTCTCCATATCCCATATTGTAAAGACAGTAAGAAAGCTCTCAAGAGAAGAGAAAGAGAGAGAAGCTCAAATATATCTGTGCTTTGCTTTGCTTTGAATATCTAGTTGATGATCATTTATATGAAGTGGCCTTTATGGGAGAAATGTGGAATGTTCTTTTTGCTGTATTATCAACATCAATACCTAGTAGTCTTGAAAGACAATAATACTAGACAAAAGGTGATATATTATTAGAATTAAGTATTTCTTGTCCCTAGTTTTTTCCACGGTTAAATTAATTTATTAACTTAATTAAACCTAAATATTTATATATATCCACGTTAGGATAACCTCAAGCTCACGCCATGATGCACGCCTAAGAATATGAAGAGTTGGCCAATTTTGATTCGTTAGTTATCCAAAATAATTAGGAACATATGTTCTATAATTTGTACTTAATTAATTTATTGCTTCATATATTAATCATATCAACAAATACACATATCTAAAGTTTCAACAAAACCCCCACACATAACACATCCCCCACCAATGCCCATCTTACACAACGGTACAGTCGGCAAGGCCATGATAAATATCTTAGAGTTAATAGAATCTTGATCATAGTTTATTTTATTTTATTTTATAAACTTAATAATCATTTCATCCAAGTAGAAAGAGGCATTTTGTAATACAATAGAGATAATACAACTAATTAATGCTCGCATGACATGTGTACTTAAATTTAATATAATTACCACTTACATGATGATTTTTCAAAATAAATACACATATTTCATGGCATCATTTATTTATTGTGTAATTGATATGATACCTCTAATATATTTTAGAATTTCATGATTAAAGGATATGGTAATCTGACGATGGTGGTGGAATTTAAGATGTTGTTCTCTTAAATTGGTCTAAAATTCGTCGACTAACTGCTACGTGTATACCGTATGATTTATGGTAGCAAATAGTTATAGTAACATTGATTAATTAATTAATTAATGAAGGGAGATTATATCAAAACAACGAGTTAGCTTTTGTAAGAGGGGAAGTCGTTTTCATTTCACACTAAACTTTTTGAGTGTGCACTATTTTATTTATTTTAGTGATTGATGATTTGTTTAATTTTGGTGGTCCATCTTCTCCTTTTAGATACTTAGATTCGAAAGTGAAAGTGAAACCCCACTCAAGGCCTTGCTTCTCTTTCTGCTAATTAAGAAAATTTTATATGAAACTAATGATTTAATTCTTCCCTGACGTGCCTTGTGAGCGTGTGAAATTATATAAGCACAAATAGGTAATTGAAAGTTACCGACACATTAACATCATTTTTGCCATTGAATTCGATAAATAAAATGTGTTAAATTATCAAGTCAATGGTTACTTAGACAATCCAGCATTAATTAGACAGCTCATAACATAGAAAGTCATATATGAGGACGATGCGACTCTGAACTCAAAATTTGAAATAAGTTTAATCCTTATTAAACCTATACACCAAACTTTATTGGGTGTACTCTTATATCTTTGTTCATCATTTAAGTGGAAGTATATATTATTACAGAAATGACTTAATAAATTCGAAGATGTATTAAAATTATAAATCCGTAATTCGTAAGGACTTGGTTAGTCAATTGTGTTTTGGTATGAAATGGGATTGATGCTCCACCCACCATGTGCAATTTTTTCTTCCATCGCAAGCAATGCTTCTAGTTATTGTTGTATTGGATGGATCATTCACTAGCAAATTGGATAGGAGCTGGGCCACTCATATATATATATATATGTGATTTATCAATCTAACTAAAATGAATAAGGACGTCGACAACAAGCCTCTTAGCGAGACGGGGAGTTTGAAGACACTAATAGAATACTGGGTGAAGAAGAAGAAAAGAAACTTCACCAATTTCTTGTACAAATAAAGGAGGCAAGAAGAATGGGAGTTAGAAAGAGTAAGTGACGATTCTAACTCATCCTTAACGTAGCTGGCATCAGATCATTACTCGAAAACGGCGAGGCCGCACATAAAAATTATATGTGGATATTTACATATTGCAAAGTTTAGATTTGAACTTATTTTTTTCTAATTATTTTGTACTAATACATCATTGATAGCATTAATGAACCTGAATTTTATTATAATGTGTAAATTTTCATATTAGAGAAAGACTCAGAAGATTAGTTCAAGTTGTATCACTGATCTATTTTTGCTTGATTGCAAATCGACTGCGCATATCAATTTTTTAATCACAACGTACAGTAGATAAAAACTACTCATAATAGCTATAACTTTGACGCTTGTATTAGTGTTTTAATTAATGCATGGGGTCAGTTGTGTTGATTGTTGTTAGCGATTGATGTTTACACGCCCCAATAAAAGCGTAGAACACGCGCCGTTTAAAAGGGCTTGGTTGTTTAATTAATCATCACATCAAACAGAAACCCAAATAGCATATTTCATCATCATCTCATCTTCTCAAAAAATGGCTCACGAAACCCTAACCATCGCTATCATATCTTCTTTTATTTCTTAGTTTTCGGCCCTCTAGCAGGCTCATTATTTAGTTCAACGACCTCACTTTTCCAAATTAATCAAGATAATCATACACAAATGCCTCAATCGCCAATGACAGTGTGTACACGTGGACAAAAGCTCAGCCACCCACTTCATAAATCACATTTAAGACACCACCATTAGCACCAAAGAGGTGAGAGGTGTTAGCCAAAAACAAAAATGCGCTGGTCCCCCCACCACCTTCACCACTCAAGATTTAACTCTCCACAAAGTGCTAATAGGCTAATAGGCTAATAGCTCTACCTCTTCCAAGAAGTGTACAATCTGTCTTCCGTGTGTTTTTCTTTGCATGCATTATGTTGTCTGCATGCTTTTGTTGATGGATACTTTTGGAAATAGAGCCATTTATTGGAGTGTGCCCATGAGTGCTCGTGGACCCACTTTTTGGAGAAGAATGAAGTGGGTCCCCTCACAAAATCCTAATTTGGATTTAAAGGGGAATTTGCTTCTTTGGCATTTTTCATTGGGTAGGGCTTTCATATCTATTAATTTAGTGAAATTCTTTGGGAGTTCTCAGTATATACAATTTTATTATTTATCTGTTAAAATTTTGTCATATACATGTATCCTTACATTAAATAAGGGAGATTGTCAATATCCCCTTTATGTTGTCAATATCTCCTTTATTGAATATATATATCACTTATCTTTTTATTACTCTAGTAATAATCATAACTAATAACTTATCTTTTTTATTTTTCTAGTAATAATCATAATTAATAACTCCCTTAGTATCATAATTTTACGATATTATCTTATTTTTAAATGTATTTTTATTTTTATTCATTATAAATTAAATAAATCATAAAATAAAAATTTAATATTACAAATGAGAAACATATTTTGGCATGAATAAAAAATCAATAATAAGATTTTTTGTACTTTTATTTTTTAAAATATTTTTCTTATAATAGATTTATAGTTTATATTTCTAAAATAAATTATCAAATAAATGACCCATTTATCCCTCTTTTCTTTTAAATGTTTTGTATCAAGAGAATTTTTCAATACCATGAAACAGTAAGGGATAAGTGATACGTACATATGTATTTTAATTTCAATGGGAAAAAAATTTGACAATTAGTCTCTCCTTATTTAAATAATTATGTAACAGTAAATACATGTATGACAAAAATCTAAAAAATAATTAAACTTATCTTCATATGTTACATAGCTTTTCCGTCGTCTGTAAAATTGCCTTCCCAAGTAAAATTATCCATTTATATTATTTATTCTCGACCGATACGTATAAAAAATATATGGAAGAATTTAAAAAAAAAATGGAGAAGGGGAGATATGAAGATGAGTAGAAGCTTTCTAAATAAATGAGACACCAAAATCTGAATCGAGTTATATGGATTGGTGGGATTGGAGCTCAGAAAGATACATCATTAACTGCTAACGCAACACCAATGTAACAAATAAGAAGACAAAATGGAAACACAATTATATAACCACTAGATATAATAGGCCAAGTGTAGTTGATTATTAAGAATATTTTCTTGTCTAAATTACTAATCAATCCTTTATGGAGATATCACGTTTAATAAATTCGATGGATCTGAAATGAAAATTAATGTTTATTTATATTATATATTTAGGAATAAAAACATTAGCAAGTAGTAAAGAACAATAAAGGTGTTACAAAAGAAAAAAAGAGAATTGATCAATGAAAGAGCAAAGTGAAGGAATCTTAAGCAAATAAAAACGTTATTCGAATTTGTTCAAAATAAGAAAATTATCTTAGAATTGGAAAAACTAAGAAATTTAATTTTTTTTTTCAAGTTAAGAATACATCCATATTAAAAATATCCACATAAGAAACTTGAATGAAGTTAAGAAGCCTCGACCTAATTCAAAAAAGGCCCCAATAATTTATGGGCTCAACTTATACGACCCATAACAAGCCATATATTTTTGTTCAAGGGAGGGGGAAAAAAATCGTCATAGACCCCACTTTCTCGCCATCAATTCCCACTTGGAAACCACAATTGTAATAAAATGTAAGCATAAAGTATAGACAAGCAGCTATTGATAAGTATAACTTTGCTTGAGACGAAAAAAGTTAAAAGATAAAAGAAAAATAGATTTCAATGTGCTGTTTTTTTGTTGTTTAGCGTATTGAAATTTGTATTATTTTTTATTTTTTTTATTCTATTTGCATAAATTTTTGTGCAATCCGTATCTAAATATGATTGTATAATACATACACACACAAATTTTAAATGTAAAATTAGACGTATTTATGAAACACTTTAATGTCTTGCTTTAGAAGCATTGGTATACAATAGTAAAAATAAGATTATTCGTTTTGTGATTTTATTAAAACATTACGTGAAATGTAGCCAGAAAATAATTGATGATTTTCATTCAATAAAAAAAGGTTATTATTTATTTATATACAAGAAACAACACAATAAAAAATAAGTTTTATTTAAAAAATTATATCATTAGTTTCTACTTAAAAGATTGAAAGTAGAAGGAGAGTTGTACACATACAAGTGTGAATAAGCGATTACCGATTGCTAACTCCCAAATTCTCTTGAGCAGTGACTTCACCCTCTCTCCTTCTCAACCAACTTCTCCCTTTTTCTCATTTTAATGATTTTATGAATTCATTTTTCGACTGTCGAAAGGTCATCAACTCCAGAAGGCGTAGTAGTAGTGAATAATGAGTGTTACAGCTTACAGGAGGGAGAAAGATTGGGATCTAAGGCACGGTGGCATGCTTGTTCTTCAAATGAGAGAATTTGGAAATGCTTCTTCAGACCTACGATCGAAATCAAGGTCTCCCATGGTTCTAATATATGAACATGATATAACCTTACCAGCTTTGGTAATCCTCCCCAAGTGGTATTTTCTTTTCCTTGATTTGGTAGATTTTTTCACTCGTGTTAAAAATTTTCCTTTTTTATTTATTTATCTAATTGTCTTTTTTGGTTTATAAAGAGAATAAACTATTATTTAACGTCTGTTTGAAATTGAGGTTGGACAGCTGTAACTTAAAAATTACAACACTAAAGTATTTGATAAATAATATCTATCGTAGTTTGAAACCTATATTAATATGATTTTTTATTGGTATGATGAAAAATATATTATATCTTTAATAATTTTATCAAAATTATTATTTAAAAATTATTTACTACATATTATCAATTTTTGTTTAATAATTAAAGTTTTTTTTTTCTCACAACAGTTATAACTTTTAAACTACAGTACCTCAATCATAAATATTACCTTAATATACAATTGCTGCTGATGGTGATGCAAACCACCTAACCTACCTTCTACATTTTTATGTTGGACGAGGTATTCACGAATTGGGTAAATGATGGGAAAAGTTGAAAATTGGGAAAATGTCATAAATATTCATAATATCCATTAAAATAGTAATTAAAATTGCATTTTGTTCTTCAAGTGTTGTCTGGTTCGTTAATATCTCGAACACATCTACATGCGTGCTCGCTACAAACACGAAACATGATCCTCTCTTGATCTGAGCTATACTGATCTTTTAAATATCTTCTGTCATGTGTCTTTTAGTAGTAGTGTATGAGTAAGATTTAACTTTTTTTTATTTTTTTATTTATTAACAACCAATCAGTAATTAATTGGTTTGCTCAGAACATGATCAGATCAGGAGAGAATCCTGATCCTACAAACACATGGGCTCATTTGAATTTTATTATTAAATTACTTCAATTATTAAGGTATATCAGTTATTTTAATTTATTCGTATTCTCAAGGGGGACAGTATGTGTAGTCCAACCAAAGTTTAACTTTGTCTAAAAAACACACATATTTTTGTCCACTCATTACTTAAGAAGTATATTACTTTCACACTTTCATCTTAACACCATTAGAAATTTTAATAGAATATTAACAAAATAATAATTTTATCCTTAAACTTCCATTTTTAGAATAAAAATCAGAAATATTAACCAAAATTAAAAGCAAAAGGGTATTTTTTTTTATAAAAAAAACCTGTACTTACAAAATCAAATCCCTTTATCAAATCATAGTCTCATAAATCATAACCCTAATCTTACAACTCAAATCCTAAAAATCAAAATCCCTTGAATCCTACCCATTGTCTTTGAAAGAAAAAAAATCGATCAAAACCTGAAAAATGAAAACCCCAAATAAAAAAAAAAGTGAGAAAAACAAAGGGAAAAATCATGAGTTTTTTTTGGGGAGGGGGGGGGGCGGTATTTTTATAAAATTTCTTTATTTATAAGGGTAATATCCAAATTACACTTACGATGTCATTACATTTTAACGAAAGTTAACTCTTTAGTGAAAAAGTAGTAAACTTTGCAAACAATTGGTGGACAGCCGAGCAAGTGAAAAATTATTTATGTATTTTTTAAACAATGGTGAAAATTTACTTAGACGGTGGATATTTTTCTTATTCTTAAAAAAATTAAACTTTATAGCAACCAAAGGCATCATAATAAAATAATTAATATAAATTACGAAAGAAAAGAATCATAAAGTTTTTCCATGAATCAAAATATTGTATCAAATCATTATATTATATTGAAATCAAACTTGAGATGATTATATTGTGAATCAAATTCTCTAATTTTGGAAAAAAAAAAGTAAAATTCAAGCATTTAATATTGTGTTTTACTTTTTTTATTATTATCAAAGTTAGAGAGGGTAAAGAGTGAGAGAGGCTTAGATAGAGAGTAAGGAATTGTGGCCGAAATGAATAAATTAAAAAGTAGCAAGAAAACACAAATCAATAACAACATTATCAAAAAGGATGGTGATATTCTCCTCCCACCTCCCTTTCTTTTGTAATGGCATCTCACTTAGTTGATTAAAAAAAAATTGAATAGAAATTTATAAACTAGTTAAATTTATCTAACTCTTATATATTAAAACATTGTCATATTTTAATCTACAATATTTTCCATTTTTCTAAAAAGAATAAAATTATTTTTTTACAAAATTATACAAAAATATGTGGCATCTCTATAATGCTTTAAAATATTATCCTTTAATCTACATCGTATTAAAAAATATTCCATAATGCATTATCATTACTATGAATAGGATAATAATAATTCTTTCAAGGAAAATACACGTTGATATTTGATTACAATATTCAATATGTATTCTGTAATAGATAAATAATCAAAAGTAGAAGAGAATTTCTATCCATATTCTATGTAGATAGGTATTAATAGAAAAAGATGGTACATATATTATAAGGATAGGGGTATGTTACAAACAGTGTAAAGTTTTAATGCGGTATATTTACGAATGGGGTGTCAGTATACATAAATGATAAATGTTCCCCCTTTGTGAATAAAATTATTATGAAGGAGTTATTGTAATTTTTCCAAAATTACAAAATGATTTTGCACCTACGTATGACATCATTTATAAAAAGACGATTAACAACATATTTTAGAGTACATGGCATATTATTACAAGCTGTGCAAATTTCAAGCGAACAAGCTAATCACACAAGCTCAAGATGTGCTAGCCTGACTTGATTCTAAAAAATTTTATCTCTAGCACATATAACCATGGTGTCGATACTAGCATACAAGTGCGCAAAATGGATATCTCAATTGCGGTCTGCGACAATATGTACTCTTGAACATGGTATCAAAAAGCAAACAAAAATGAGGTTCATACAACAGTTAGCACACCATTTAGCACCGAACGTTACGTTTCGAACTACGTATAAATCAGTCACTGTAGCTTCAAAATGGCGCACGCATCGTCAACACACACAAGCTCGCTCGCTCTCTCTCCCTCACCGCACAGCCATGTTCTCTCGCTCTCTCCCTCACGCGACAGATCTGCTCTCTTATATGTAAATTATTGTGACCGAATTCAAAGACTTTGGGCCAGTGCCTAACCCAGAATAAAAAATCAGAAGAAAATCGCATGGCATTGGCAACTTGGTAGCCATGCTTCATGCTATGGAGGAAATCAAGAGTGCTACAATTCATAATTTGTCTTCATATTTGAATCTGACTTGAAAAAATGCATCAATTAATGGTGACAAGATTTGACTTGATAGGCCTAAGTATGAACACCTGCACATGCCATATGCCCTTATATCTAAATTCTCGTGACCGAATTCAAAGACTTTGGGCCAATGCCTAACCCAAAATAAAAAAATCAGAAGAAAATAGCATGGCATTGGCAGCTTGGCAGCCATGCTTCCTACCATGGAGGAAATCAGGAATTCTATAATTCATAATTTGTCTTCATATTTGAATCTGACTTGAAAAAATGTCGGGGGGGAGAGAGAGGGAGTCGACGGTGAGAATAGTGAGGAAGAACAGAGCGGTGAGATTGGTAGCTTGGTTAGATCTGTGTCGTGAGGGAGAGAGCGAGAGAGTGTCTGTGTTTGTCAACAGTGCGTGTGTCTTGCCATTTTGAAGCTACAGTGACCAATTTATATTTACTTCGAAACGTCCCATTCGGTGCTAAATGGTGTGCCAACTGTTGTGTGTATATCGCTGTTGAAAAGTAAAATAATTACAAGTGATACAAGTTGAAGTAGTATTAAAAGAAAAAACAGAATAAGGGATAAAATAAATGAACTAGTCTTGAACATATTATCATGGTATGAGTATTCTTTGCAACAAACCCGTGAGGTACATAAACAACTCTTGCCCGAAAGTTACTAAGTAAGTCTTGGGCTTCTTGACTAACTAAGCGAAGATGCTTGCGGAAGAGTTAGAGAGAAGAGTGAGCAATTGAGCCAAAGAGAATGTATATTATTCACAAGAGTGTATCATGTATGTGTACAAGAGAGCTTTGAGAGCTTGCTCCCAAGTGCTTGAGTTGCTCTTGTTTGTTGATGAAATGGCAAGTGCCAAGCTGTATTTACGGGGAGCCTTGCCTAATTCTAGAATATTCTAAGTCTAGAGAGCTTTTATAACTTGGTGAGAGCTCTTATGTCTAACAATATCTAGAGTGCTCTAAAGAATTCTATGTACCACATTTTACCACTCTCTATAGAATTCTGTACAAGTATAGAGAAGGTGCTAGAGATTACTCGAGCTGGAACCTTCTAGAATCAAGCTAAGCTAGCACACATTGGCTTATATATTTAACCTCTTCCGCTTGGAAACTTGGCGGTCCGCGACAATATGGAGGCATTGTATCGTATGTATGACGTTGTCCTAAAAATGAAGAGTCTTCCTTTTAGATGCGAGTACTAGTAGTTAGTCTTCTTTGGCTCTAAGATACATTCGAGCACGACCGTCAGAGGAATAATGTAAAACACCTAATGTATAAACATTGTCATGGTTGCTCTAACATAATTTTGACAATGTAAATGAGATCGAAGTATTTTTATTTCTACCATTTTTTAAATTATCATTAGCTTTTTTTTTAATTCATCTTAGACAAAAGCTAAAATCATACGCTAGTCACTACAATATAATTTCTATTATAATAATTTCGATTTTTATTTCAACAATTATGACTTGAAGGATAAGATAAGGAAGTTGCAAACAACTCAACTCAGGAGATTTGGTAAAATGCAATTTAAGCAAGACAACAGTTAAAGGCCGCATCCGCATGTTATCTGACAGTTTGATCAGTTAACACTTTCGATATCGCTAGATACTCTGTTCATAACACCCTTCTGATTCTTCAAGTTATAAAATAAGTATCCGCCATGCTTCGGTTTGTCCCCAGCCTCGCCTCTAAATTCAGGTATGGCGCCATCTGAATTTTACTCGCATTATCTCGCTTTTACTTTTTGTTTTTATTTTTCAGTTTCTGTCTGGTTGTTTTACGTAAGAGTCACGATGGGCTGCGGATTGACCAAGAACAGCATCCAATTCCAGCCGGTCAGATTTTCTTATTTCCTTATATAATATATGTAACTTCTCTAGTTGTTTAATGGAAAACTTTTGATTTTTTCCCCTTTAATTTTAAAAATCGGATGGGTAGTAGGTTGAATATATATGCGTAGAAGCTATGGTCAGAGTATTGTCCGACAAGTTTATGACGGCCAAAGAATTTTTGTTATCGAACACGTTCATTTTGATGAGCGCTCCCTGATGGTAGTGACTGACTCATCTGATCCCCCTTTTTCTGCAAACACATAACCTTAGTTGGAATGCTGGTTTCAAATGTAGGTCCAATTAATGAAACGGAATTGTCTTTATTTATTTATTCCTTTCTTTTTCTTTTTCTTTTTTTCCGTTTTGAATTTTTTAGAAAGTATTTTAGATTGTATCATGGTTTAGAAAGTCAACCAGTTAGGCACGATGGGCTGCCGTGGATGGCAGTACCTTTCTCTTAAAAACCGATTTTAAATTCAGGGTGAGTTTATACACCTTGGTTAGTAGAAAATGGACTGGTATATTTTTCGTCTCTTCTTGAAGTATGCACATCATTTTCGTTTGAATATTTAGCTCATGTGGTTTTCTTAGTTTCTTCAATTCCATCAATAATTTCAGATTGCTTCAATATCTTTGTTTAATTTTATTATTTACGCTGCCGCAGGATCCTAATGTTTACAGTCGAAAGTTTTGTGGCTTTTACTGTTGGAAACGGTGGCTGTGCAAGATTTATCAAGGAGGTTGCAAATCCTGCTTGTCATGCATGTGACTTTGGTGTTTGCCTGGTACTTTGCAACTACTGCTTAAAACCGTGGCTTCTGCCATTGCCATGTTGTTTGCAATATTATTTGGCTTTCTTTTTTTTGTCATTAGAATCTCCCACAGATGACAGATTTGCATGGTTACCTATTTAAAGGTTGATATATAATTTTGCAGGCATAAAATATCTACCAGTCTTGTTCAGAGCCTTATTAATTGGAGCATTAAAGGCGATGAAATTAGGAGTGGATATTCACGATATAATGAAGGGGGTTGAGGATGGTTTTCTCGTAGTTAAAAGAACTCTTATGTTGCTTAGCCCGATCGGTCAAGTCATATGAACAGATTTCCCAGGTTTACCATTTGAGTGCTTAGTTCTGGAGTTGGGAGATTATATATGTGGACTTAAACTCTCTATGTTGTTGTCTTTGTTTTTCACACTGTGTTGGGGTGTTTGCGATCTAGGTTGGAACAACATCAGCCAATGAGATCCTATATATTGATTGGTGACCTCATAGCCGATTCTATAGAGAAAGCTGGAGACGATGTTCTAATTCGAATTTCTGTATGTTGCTTACTGAGTTTGTGTAATCGATTCCTCTTTTTGTTTGCCATTAATATGTTTCCTATTGAATTTCCCTCCTCCTCGTTTGAGTTTTCTTTTTTAGCGGTGGAATGAACTTGGAAAAAGAGTGAAGTGTAGGAATTAAAAAAAAAAAAAATTAGTTGTTAGAAAATGAATCCTAAACCAATAAACAAATCAATGTCTTCAAATCCGGATTCGATTTGTTTAATTAACGAATCAAATCAAATTCACCTATTTATTAAACACATCAATTTTTTCAAATTAAATCTATTTAATTCGCTTCTAATTGAATCAAATAAACGAATTTTGACCCAAATTACCACCCCTAAATGCAGCCCTGCACATGCACTAATTCTGTTGAAAAATCTTTAAATAGCTTCTAACTTTTCATAAATTTTTGAGTTGTTCAACTATCTAACAATACGATGACTTTGTTCTCCATCAAAACTGGTGCAGGATGAGGAAAAAGGGGACAACGAATTAGAGTTTGTTAATGGAATGAAGCTAGACCGGGGCTATGCATCCCCTTCATCACTGACAAAGAGAACAAAACATGTGTAAGCATTTTAATATCTATAAATTACAATGCCCTTTTTTTTTTAACTTTTCACTTTTGGTACATTGTTACTAATCAGTAAATTGAGACTGTGCTAACATAACTAATTGTTGTTTTTTTTCCAGGTTTTGAATAATCCATTCGTCTTAATCCATGAGAATAAAATGACAAACAAGAATGTCCTCAAGCAAGCAATAGAACAAATTTCTTTTCTAAAAGAATATGTATGCAAAAAATGAAAGTTCTAAGTTCATTTATTACTGCTTTTAACTGAGAGTTTTTTTTTTCCCCCCTTTTTTTCCCTTTCTTAGAGACGACCTTTATTGATTGTTGCTGAGGATGTTGAAATGGATGATGTGATAGAATTTCTTATCCTAGATAAGACTTGTCTTGCAACCCAGGTAATGAAAGTTTTTTGGCAAAATACAGAATTGTTAAAAGTAGACTGGACATGAGAATTAGCTTTACTTGGTGTTATATCTACATGCACTTTTTAAGATGTCATGGAAATTTACTAATATCAAACAAAATTACAAGAGAATACATAAAAGATTTACTGACAAAAAAGGACATAAAATATCGTATATAATTCAATTTTTAGTTTATTGCACAAAATGTTTGTATCGTATGTATCTAACTATGTTATGTTTTTGAATTGGATGAGGGTTTGTGTTGTCAAACCTTCTACACATGAACTAAATAATAAGAGGGATATCCTACAAGACCTTACCGTTCTCACAGGAGGCCAGGTAGGTATATTCAGCAACTTCCCCTCTTCTTTTTTCATTTCGATGTGATACGTAAATTGGTATTCCTGACTTTATTTTTTAGGTTGTAACTGGAGGGTTTGATGTTAAATTGATGCCGCGAGTACTTGGCTCTTGCAAAGAGGTGAGATATTGAATGGTATATCTTTTAAGTCTGCGTCATTGTTGTACCAGTGTTCGCTTTGGACCATGTAAAGGCGTGTTTCATTCTAATATTATGTGGTTTATCCCTTGCCGTTATTATGGGTTACAATATCAAAGGAGGATTATATGTTATTCTTGGATGCGGTAAATCAGAAGACATTAAAAAGAGATGTGAAGAGGTTTGTTGTGGCTTTTTCAAACGTTCTTCCAACAATTCATCACTCTCCCTTATATTCATTAGTTACTGGGGTTGCTCTTGTCATTGCTTTTACAGCTGAGATTACAGTTGGGATCCACAAAAGAGTCACCACGTTGTCGAGGTTTTGGGCAAGACCGTGATAAAAAAGTGTTATTATAAAAGAGGGTTCGGATGCCTTCCTGTGGTGCTGCTGTTTTTAAGCCACGGTTTTTTGAAATTTGAACATTTGTTTTTTCAGTGTTTACTATTTAGTTTTGGAATCTTGACCTTTTATCAGGGTTTGGTTTTAGAATCTTGACCTCTTATCCGAGCTCTTATAGAAACATATTTTCATGAGTTTTTTTTCGACATAAGCTTGGTGGAGCTAGTGGAGTAAATTTGCACAAAATGAATATTACACTTGATAATGCCCGCATTGCTGTCAAGGCTGCACTTGAAGAAGGAATTGTTCCTGGTAAGCCTTTGTATTCTTTGTTTTTTGTTCTGCCCTTCTTATTGGGTTGATGGATATCATTATTCCCTTATATATATGTTTTGATGTATTTGCAGGAGGTGGGGTTGCACTTTTACATGCCTCTAAGGTGTTGAGCATATGTTCAAACCTAAAAACACTTATCAGCAAATTGGTGTTGAGATTTTACAGAATGCTCTTGAGGTTTCTGTTTTTTTTTTTTTCCTTTTTCCCTGACTTCTATTGAGTTTGTTTCTTCACTTATTGTTGTGCATCGAACTGTTCAATTTTCATTATCTTTGATTTGAGTCTGATCTATTACTTAAATCAACAAAGCAGCAAGGAGATTATAATCAAAGTGAGGTATTTACTAATGGTTTTCTATCTTCATTGATTAGAAATCTTTTCCCTATTGAACTTGGATTATAATCAAATCAGATGAGCCATATTTTCAGCTTTACTATAAACTGGATTTGTGATGAGGAAGCAATGAATTTTTTTAATATGTTGGATATATTGTTTTCAGTTGAAATTGTTTAGACTATTAATTTTTTCTTTTTCTTTTATGATAAATTGATATTCCTTTTTTATTTTGCTTTTAAAAGATAGGCTGGTGGGTAAAACTCAAATGGATTTTTTGAGCCCCTACTTCTTTCAGAATTTGAATTCATGTGACCATGGAAATTGTAAATTATACTAATTATTCGATGAACTTTTAAATGTTATTATTTAAATTTTTTACCAATGATTTGGGCTTTCATTTGCAGACGCCTGTGTTCACAACTGTTGTCTGCTGCAGGATTTGATGGCTCAATTGTTGTTAGAAAACAACTGGTTCAAGATAATCTAGTCTATGAAAATGTTTTCTTCATGACTAGGCTGGTTCAGCTGTATTTGAGCTACGAAGGAAACTGTTAGGACATGTGAGCCTAGTCATAATAGCCTTTAGTTAGCTTTTAGTAACCTTAGCAGTCTGTGTGTTCGGTTTTTTCATTATTTGTGAGTTACTTTCTTGTGGTGCAGGCTGTTGTCTTCACTGATATTAGTCTAGATAAAGCCATAGAGTTCAATGGCCTCTGCCATCACCAAGGCCGAAGTTAGGGGCAGTTTTGGTTATGTCTTTTGTGATTTTAGTCCTGAGTTTATAGTTGTCAATGTTGATGGAGAGAATCCACACAGGAGCAGTCCCACAGGTGAAATAGCCCAAGGTGTTGAACTTTAAGCCACTGAGTCAAGCACTAAATGAAAGGCTTGAGTGCAGCATGGGGGTAAGCCATATTGGTTCATTCTTAAAGCAAACACTGCCTACTACAATTATGGAACCGAAAAGTTGGATTTATGCCATTGAGACATGAAATACAACCTAGTTTATATTAAGTATAAACCCGCAGAGATGGCAGTTGGACTCAGAAATTAGTGTAGGATGCACATGCTCAACTATGACTTGCTGTTGTTGGTCATTCTCCTCTGCTGGAGTCGTCTCATAAATCATAACTCTTCAAATTATATCCGACTATTCCCCAACTGCAGCTCCAGATGCTCTATTGGATAAACGATTCATGCTCTTGGAGTTCGAATATATAAGAGGATATGAAGAACCAGGGCTGCCTTGCATGTAATGGGTTCTGTGCAGCTGTGGTACTCCTCGTCACCTTGAGACCCCTTCTACCCTGAAGTGGAACACAAAAGCATGTTGACGATGAAACTCACATATGAAGGAACAGAACAAGGCATATGAATTAATGCAGTATTATGCGATTTAAAGATGACGAGAAACAAAAACGCGCGTAGGTCCAGTTTACCTTTGATCGCCCAATTACTAATGTTTCAGATTTCGGTGGTGATAATAAGGCCTTGCTATTGAGGAGGTTGGGGCAGCCGTCATTTAACTATTTACGTCATTGCAGGTTCAACGAGTACATCATTTTTTCAGATTATAGATGAGCAAAAGCAAGGTCCTTTAATACTTACAGCTCAACAGGATTTTTTCCATCATTCATAATCTGAAAAGAAATGTGGCTGAGAAGCTGCTAACATCAGGAAGAAATCCTGTAGAACACAACTTTGACTCCACCCACAATGATGACATTGTAGCTGAAGAGATTGATCAAATGGATGAGTCTGTTGTTAGTTCTATGTAATTTTTTCAATGATTTAAGAAACAAGTAACCAATGCTGATCTCATACACACACACACTCTCACATATGTTGGCTTGTTAGTTAGTCCTGTATATGTAATTTTGTTTTTGCTCGTTATAATTTGTTCTCTTCGATGTGAATAACTGACTGCAGGCAAATAGCTTTTTGTTATCTTGTGCCAATACTTCAGTTATACGAGTTAATGCTTCTTCAAGCTACTACTCTGTTGGAAAATGAATACATCAAACTGTCCTTTTTTTCTTCAGACAACATATATATGATGGTTACAACATCAATTTCGAATTGCATTACTTCATCATGATCCCTACTGTTAATAACACAATATTACAAGTACTCTTTAGGGATTTATCTGTGGGTAATTAACTGTTGTCCGCTGCGTCTTTGCTGTGGGAGATATATGTGTTGTCTTATTAGTTCACTGGTAGACTGCAAACACTTGACGACACATGCACATGCTTGAATTGGCAAAGTGTTTACTCAAATAGTATCTGTCTCCATGGTAGTTAATTCATTGATACAGGATGAACATGGTTGTTCCAAGACAATATGCAATACTTTCTTTAATGCAGAAATAATGCATTAAAGAGAATTGATGTCTTACGTTAAATGAAAAGATTCTTTGGGTATGTACATCGCATCATCTTTGCATTCTACTAGAAGTTGTTGAGAGCAGGTAAGTTCTTTTGAAACTGAGTACTTAAAGTCTTCAAGATAATATTATGATCATGTGGTTTCATTTTTCACTTTTTTTAACTCCAGCTCTGTGAACGACGCCCTGGTTCCATTTCACAAGAGGATTTATAATGGATTTGCTGCGAATCTCACATCTAGAGCAACAAAAGATTGCGGGTAAGTCAGGGGGGAAACTTTAGCTGCGTAAATTTTTTAATAGATTGAATCGGTAGTTTATTTACAATATGCTTTGACATCATTTCCAGGCATGGATTAGTGTGAGTTTTTCCAGGAAAAATGATTCAACTTCAGATGACTAGATAACGAGACTTGATGGGTTTTTCGGAGGCTGTTAAAAGAAATCCTAGAGTTGAAAGTGCTGCTATAATCGCTGTTGACAGTGGAATACGGCCTGAATTAGAGAGCTTTAACGTTGAGGATCTCGGCACTATCTCCCCCGTAGAAGTGGAAGGGTGCTTGTGAACGAGGGAAAAATCGAAGACAAGGGTTTCTAAGTCTAATGGCAATTCTCTCGAGTAAAAGTTTTTTCATGGATTAAAATTGAAAATCTTAAAGAAGATACTTCTCGATGAAGAATCCGAGAGCAGAGCATTACAATCATTTTGCTAACGAACATTTCATGTTGCTTTCCCTTCGGTTTTCTTTACAGGGCGGACAATCTTGAAAACAAAATTGAGTATTACGTGTTTGCTGGTTCGTCAAATTAAAATACAAACAGCCTTAGTTTGCAATTTGTAACCTTCTTGTCTACTACGAATTTATACATTTACATACCCTTTACTCTGGGTGTATACAGCCGTTTCCTATTTCTAAATTTTAATCTTGATTTGGGCATCAAAATTGGAGTGCTTTTTTTTATGAACACCGTTGTGTCTTAGCCTTATTCAACAAAGATCGATCGTCTCTGTAAATCTACAAAATTCGTGCTTCAACATAGCAAAGAGATCTTCAACAACAAAAGAATAGAACCCCAAAATTCAAGTGTGATGAAAGATTGATCCGCTTTGTTTCTCTATTGTGCCCTGTTCTACTGGCATGTAATATTATTGGGATAATATCATGCAATGAAGCTTTAGAAACTTGTAATTTTGTTATCATTTTCCATCACAGTTGGTTCCAAACTCCAATCAGTATAAGTACACATTCAAACAGAATAAACTGAGATGCCAGAGGCCTAGAACAACCAACATCATATCAAGCATTTTGATCTAAACTTGAAGAATGGAAAAACCTCTTGAGGCATGATTCATGGACAAGATGCATAAGCCCGTGTGACTCAGCTATGACTTGTATTAGTCAGTCAGTCTCCTCTGCTCAAGTTTGTCTAATAATTCATGACTCTTCAAACGATCCATCCATTCGAGTACTCCTCATAAATTACAACTCTTCAAATGATCCATTTGAGTACTCCTCGCCTGCAACTCCAGATGATGCTCCATTGGATAAGCGATTCATGCCCGTGGAATTCGAATAAGAGGAGTATGAAGAACCAGGGCTGCCTCGTGTGTACCGATTCTGTGCAGCTGTGGCACTTCTTGTCACCTTGAGACGCGCCTTTCTACCCTGAAGTGAAGAACAGAAGCATCTTGAGAATGAAACACATAACAAAGCATAAGGAACATAATAAAGCATATGGATTAAAATGAGAATATGGGAATCACAGATGATGAGAATTAAAAGACTCACCTAGCAATAATATACATACAGTACTACAAATGAGAATTGATATATTAGAGAGGTAATAGATTGATCACCTTTCCCATGCACTTCTCTAAATGAGGAGCAAACCTCCCCGCAACAATGGAACGGCCACAGTTCATGCATTCAAAAATTTCATTGGCAACAGGAGGATGAGTTTGTCCAAAGATATCAACAACATACTTGCTATTGGTTTCACCATTATTACTCGAATCAGCTACCCTGGCGCGAGCTTGCGCTGACAACCTCAACTCCTCCTCCTCTTCCTCAAAATTTCGATCAAGCCCCAACCTAGCTACCCGGTGACACTCAGATGCAACATCAACAATTATCGAATCCAATAAGTCCTCAAAAAAATGAGACGAAACCTGAAATCACAACTCAACAAAATGAATAGCAGCAAAGCAAAAAAAAAAACATCTCCATTCACGTCAACAAATCATAACCCAAAACGTTATACCTGAGAATGAGCGGACATATTATCATCGTTTGTTAAGGACATGAGAGAGTTCAAATCAAGACAGTGTGTGTTGAATTGAATTTGAGTCGAATCACGTGTGCGAATTATTTTTGCAAATATTACACAACCTGCAGCGAATGACTTTTAGAATTAAAAATCAAGACCAGATTCAGCATTAATCTACCAACAAAAAATTAATTAATTCTCTAGAGTACTAATATCACAGTGATTGTAATTGACTGCTAATTTGTTCAGCTGAAATTAAAATTGAAGGATAAAATCGAAAGAGAAACCTCCGATAATTTGGCGATTAATTGAGCGAACGGCAGATGAGAGAGGGAGGGAGAGCTTACCTCAAAACTGAAGGGCGGAGGGAGAGTTGCAGCAGCGAGGCTGAGAGAGAGAGAGATCTTACGTTGCCCCTATCGCGTCTTGCTCCCAATTCCCTGCGCACAGCCTTGTCACTCCGTTTTACTGACAACTAATCCGCGCATGCCACGTAGAAATTTTCTTTTCCTTTCCTTTTCGTTGGGATATTATCATTCGTGTTTGTGGCATATCAATTTATTTCTAAAATTTCTTTGAAAACTACATTTTAATTAAGCTGGTTTCACTTTATCATCAAAACATTAAAAATAAATTAAATATTTAATAGGATATAAATTAAAAGTTGATTTTATCATTTTGAAAGAAAGAAATTACAAAAAAAACTTACAAAACTACGCCATAAAAGTAGCCATTAGATTAAAAAAAAAAAAAGCTACTTTTCTGATTATATAAATCTGCTGTTGTACATTCAAATATCAAATTCGAACTTATACAAGCTAAATACTTCAATTTTGATAATATTATTTAGCATCACCCGCAACCACTACAAACACTATAATGGCAAGGCAAAAACTCCAAATTTAACTTTTTATCATTTAACAACAGCAACTATAAGCCAATGCAAACACTATAGTTCATTCAAATACAAAACATCTACCTCCTTGCAATCCTTGCAATCTTCATTCAAAACCAAACATACTTTCAACCTTCACACATATAAATCCAAATAAAACAGTGGCCTCTAGTAGTAACTCAAGTGCCAATTCTAGAAGACTAAATAGGCCAGTCGGGAATGGCTCTTATGCCTTGCTTGCCAGCGGAAATCCCCTTATTGATCTTACTTATTAGGTCAGCCTAACAAACCAACAAAAATTACTTGCTTCCTTAAATATTGTAATTGTGGAGTGCAAGCATGTGCTTTGGTATCTATTACATTAGAAAACTCCTAATGAACTATTTTGGATATGCAGTTTGAAAAAGTATAGTTTTTGGGAATGAGCAGCAAAAGAAGATGTAGAAATGCGTAATACCACATGTGCTCATGACTTGAAGACGCAATAAAGATAAATGAAAGGTTACGATGCATTGAAGCAAAACTAAAATTAGTTTTAGTTTTTTGTTTGTGGCTTTGTGGTAGGCATGTGCATGAGAAAGCAATAATATAGACATGAAAAGTCTGTAACATTAAATAGTTGCAGTTTAAAATCTAATGAAAATCAAAAGTATTTTCATTAAACTTTTCTGAATAGTTAATGGACTAATAATTGTATGTGCTTTCCAAATGTAACATAATATTGTAATGCAATAACAGTTTGTGCATTCAAAATACATAATAGTCTATCACTATACTATTAGTTTTTACATCTATAATATCTAATAGCCTAATGCACTAATAATAATTTGTGCATTCAAAATACGTAATAGCCTAAAGCACTAATAAGAGTTTGTGCATTTAAAATATGATAATATTAACACCTCATTAACCATCTACGATCTGTGAAGCTCATGAACCTTGAGTTGGATTTTGAAAAAGATTATCACTTTTATATCGGCGTATACAAAAAAATTATAACTTGATAATCTAAGACAAGTATTAGCTATTTCCTAATATCAAACATCAATGTTAGAACAATACATTTTCTACCTCTAGCAATAGTAAATAAAGAAGCCCCTCTTCCTCTATTACCTCATCTTCTTTATTAATAATAGAACTCTCCTCTGGACCACCTATAAAGGAATTATCAAGAACAACAATAAACTAAAAATTCTTCTATACTCAAATCAACATTTAACATTTTTTTTGTCCTCTTTGAAATATTTGCTGCATTAGAACTATCTCTCAGTCAAATAACACCCTATTTAAATTTTTATATATAACAATAAAGAATTAAGCTCAATATAAGCATAAGTAATTAAAATAGTACGTACAATAGGTTGACACTTGATTTTGATCTCTTATTTCTCTTGTTATTGATGACCTTAATCGACATTTTTTGACATTGTCGATCGTCCCACTACAAAAAGAGCTGCAAATATAGAATGATCTAGTTTTTTTTTTTTCATTGCCTCAGTAGCTGCTCTCTTCCTTAACGTCTTTGGTCTTCCAATCTTCTTAGTAATCTCTGGTGGAGAAAGTTTTGGCCTATCGCAAAGATCTCTGTAACCTGATCATATATTCGCTTAAACATTACTGTAAAACCATGTCCAGGTTTCAATGTCCTCTTTCTCACACACTGTTAATGATAATAGGCCATTATTAGTATTTCTACCTACAATAGCTAATAGAACTCCATTATATTTTGATTTCAAATGACGTCCATCTAACCTAATATATGGCCTATAACTATTGTGTAGTGCATTTCTATGAGTTAGGAAGCAATAAATAATCTTTGAAATAACACTTTATCAAGCTTAGTAACTGCATCGCAAAACACTTTACAAATTGCACTATGATTATACTCGTGAATCATTACAAAATATTAAAATAGGTCCTCATAACATTTGAATAATCTTCATAAATATTTATACTTGCCTTCTCTCTAGCCCTATACAGTTTCAGATTCTCTATCCTTAGACCAAAAGTCTTACGCGTGCACTTATGAAGAATAAAAATCTTTGTATGAGCACCCATAGCGACTTTACTCCTTATTTTCTCTACTAATCATTTACTAGTCACATTTATTGACTTTTCTGTTTGTTTACAATCATGTTTTTTTTGCAATTGTTTGATTATAAATCCACCCTTATCTTTCTTAGGGGGTAGGTGAACCCTCATAAATTCTATAGCAATAGTCCTTCAAACTCGAAAAGTAATAACAAAAATGGCTAACTCAATAGTAAATTTCGCAGCTGCCACCGTTAGAACCAATGAAGCATTTTACAGTTGTCGTAAAATCTCCTAAGTTGTACTCCATTGTAATATTAAAGCCTGCATCTACCATCATTTCACCTAACACATATCTAAAGTAATCACTATTATCAAATAAATCTTCTAACTTTTACACCATCAAGTATGTTTTGGTAAGTTTTAGAACTATTATCAACAACAAATTCCTTGTTAAAATCTGACAATCAATCATCATCATCAATCTCATGCCCAATATTCTCATTCAGGTTTGTTGTGCTACATGTATGTCTTAGGTGGTACTTCATCATCATCATCATCATCATCATCAATCCCATGCCAAAAAAATTCTCATTTAGGTTTGTTTATTGTCCATGTATGCTTCCAATCCTAGATGTTAGCTCATTTCCACTATCATCACCCATGTAATTTGTTTTGCAGATAGTCAATCTCCTAAGTTATATAGCATGGCTTGTAGCATTCCACCAAATAGTAAATTAGGCCTTATGTTTAGCAATATCGTTGCTTAAACACTATTATTTCCAACGAGCCATGTATAATGAGCTGAATCTACAAGATTGCCTCAAAATCTATAATAACCATTTACTCGTTCTCTAAGTTGGTGACAAATAACTACACATTTTGAAGAGTAGTTAAGTCATCTTCACTTGTAATCTTTATTACCTCATTCTTCATTTGTAATAGAGTGTATTCATTAAGTTCAATCAACGCTCTATAATGTCTTTCCTCTTTGTAAATTATATTTAATTGTATTAGTAACATGATCTACAAAATTAAAAATGAGAAAAAATTATCGCTACTAGAATATGAACAATAACAGAATTCACAACTTAAATATAGAAAACCAAAGCAATATACATTTCACAATGAGCAATAGAACTCAAATTCACATCAGCTAACAATTAAAAAGAACAATAACAGAATTTAGCCTAGTAAAGAAAAAAGTTGGAAACGGTATGTTAACAAATTTTAGTATTTATGTTCATATTGAATGTGACTTTTTTCCCCCACAATTTTCAACACCATCATTATCTTTTCAATGTATTAAAGTCGGTTACAACGAAAACCCCAAAGTAATTCATATAATTATACATTACTAAGCATGTTAATGTCTAGGGTTTTCACAATCAAATAATAATCATCAAGAACACATATAAAACTGACATATAATGACATGCACGAAATTTATACACTTGTAATAGTTCAAAAGTTAAAAGAAAACTTTGATGAACTTACCTCACATCAGTAAACTCAAAACTAAACTCCATTTCATCAATTTGATGTGTTCAATATGTCACAGCCATTTCAAGTTTGGGCCTCACTCATCTCATTTAGCATTAAAAACTTAAGTTACTTTGATTGTTTTGCTACTGAAAATCATAAGGGAGCATGAAAGGAATAGTTTAACATACGTTGAAAATGGCAGAACCACCAATTTGATTTGTTAATTTCACAATTGAATGATGCATTTTGGCTTCAACGTGGAATTCCTTACATGCACTTTATGACATTAGCAAATTTTTAACTACGTTAAGTAGTAAAGTGATAACAATTTAAACATTAGGTGATAAAATGTAGTTTTCAAGAAACTTTGATACTAATTAATATATCAGAAAACTTCCGGTAGATAAATGACAATATCCCTTTTCTGTTTTAGTTTTCTAATATTGTATTTTATTATATAAGATATTATTATTTAAGTAATTTAATTTATTCTTTAAATTTAATTATACATAAAACCTGCATCACTTAAAAATAAATATTAATAGTGGGTTGTTAATATAGTAGTATATATTAATTGAAAAATTTTATCAATATTCAATATAAAGAATAAAACGATAACTTTCGGATATTAGATTTTTTTTAACACAATGAAAAAAAAAAGTTGTAAAATTAATATGCCTTAAGATAGGATTTTTATTCTTTACATATAAATATATAATGATGTAAGTTATATGAATCACAAAATTTTCATTGTCCTAAATAAGTTTATGATTTATTATTATAATTATGTACTCTACGATGCAATTCAGTAATCGATTTAACTTATATAATTATGTAAGAATCTCGTGCCCTTCTTAATATATTTTCTTTAATGTGAAAAACAAAAAAAAAAATGACATATTTCCCAGCGAAAAACAAACCGACGTACCCGTTCAACGTCATCTCGCGCGGGAGGTGTGGCTGCGATCAAAACTTGATCTTTTATTTAATTAGAGTGTCCTTTCAGAATTTTGAGGAGCACCATCCGCAGACGCACGTGTCGTTTTTCTATTAGAGCTTTGTTTTCTGTGGGTCCATCGTTCGTTATTGAGACGAGCGTTCTAAAGGAAGATATGCGATAAAGACTCACCATGTAACTTTCATCATTTTGTTTGCACTTGTTTTTTTTTGTTTATTTATTTTTTTATCTATTTATTAATTATATGATAATATTTTTGTTTTTAATTTTCTTCGTTGAGTAAATATGTAATTAATTGGTTTCTAATAAAGTGCTGCAGGGTGTGAACAATTGTCGATTCTGTTGAAAAGAATTCTAAACCCATCTTGACTGGCTCCACCATAATGAATCGAACCACTTTTGTTTCATTTTAATACTGGTAACATACTAACATTCACTCAGGATTGGCAGGCGGCCAGCCAAGCAAAGCAATTCTGCCATAATTCACAAATTAATTACAAGTGGTTTTTGCAACCAAATTGAAAGGCTGAGACGAACACAGAAGAAAGAGGGTCCAGCTCACAGGCCACAGCCGCCCACAAAGCTTATTCCAAAAGAAACAACAAAGCCTTTGTCTCGACATCAATCATCTATCTAATATAATTATATCACAAGATGAACATAATCGTTCTTGACCTTCCAAAAGCTTCTCAAAATAAAACAAACAAAAACATAGTTTTGGTTTTGGTGCACGCACAAATGCAGTCATGAAGAAAGAAGAGACGTGGTCAGCTGGATTGTCACCAGCAATGGCTCCAGGGAATTTTCCAAAGCAGCCAGAAGATGAGATTGTGTTCATGGGAGATAAGCGTTATGGCTTGCATGGTGAAATTTTGATGCTTGTTCTGGTTCTTGCTTTTTCTGTTTTCCTTGTTTTGCTTGTTGCTCTCCCTTGTATTAAACGCAGTACTAGCAGAAATTCTGAGTCGGGCTCCAGCTCGGGGGTTTCGGCACCTTCTTCTATTCCGCTTCAGCAGAAGAGGAAATTTTCTTTTGCTTTCCCATGGCTGAGGACACCTGATGCCTGCTGCTGCAAGAGAGTGTCAGCTACAGACTAGTAATGAAATTATTAGCAGAAAATTTCCATTGCATAATAGCAATAGGGTTTTGTTTTGCGACTCGAGGGATGTGTAATTATTGTATGTATAGAAACACTAATGAAAATAGGACTAATTAACAGGGTATTATTATTTGTTATATTTGTACGTGACAACTGATATGAATCTATAATAAGAATATAGTTTGATTTTCTGCTCTGTTTTTTACTTTGGCATATTTTCTTTCTTCTTCCCCTTGAAAAAAAAAAAACACTATTCATAACTAGTCTGATGAACATCTCACCAAGTCCAACATTCGTGTCTCAATCAGCACTCAACAGTGCAGTCGAGTGTACGCGTTCTTGAGTTCTTACCATGGACACGAAGGAAAAAATTGGACCAAATTGAGAAGAAAGAGGCCATAACGGGATGAAGTTAGAAGGTCGTTTTTCTTCAATAAATGGACAACATTTTCACAGATTCCTTCCTTTTTGGATATTATTTT
This sequence comes from Citrus sinensis, assembly GCF_022201045.2. Classification (NCBI taxonomy): domain Eukaryota; kingdom Viridiplantae; phylum Streptophyta; class Magnoliopsida; order Sapindales; family Rutaceae; genus Citrus; species Citrus sinensis. The sequence goes on from NC_068563.1 coordinate 30,167,065, forward strand.
CAACGCATGCTCTAGACAGATTTTAGGCAGTAATATCAACAGACTTTTAATATAGAAACACAAGAAATTCTAACAGATTTAGACTGTAATATCAGCAGGCTTTAAATGAAATTCCCTAATATAGAACGCAATAAATTTGTGCGAACGAATTTCTGCTCTCCATGAAGCAAAATGCCCATCACCAACTCATAGACCTTCAGTACTTTCAGAACAGCAACAGCATTAGTGGAATCACCGCTACATTTTGTTAAAGTGTAAAACATCTTACAATGACAATAAAGATACATCATTAAAACATGAATTGGCCATAAAACAAATAATTGCTCCAACAACTTGGCCATCATTAATTGCTTCTCCTAATACTAGAAAACAAGACTGCCTACCGCCATAGAAGTTATAGTAATAGTAAGGTTGTCATCAAGCTTAGTGCTTATGGGTAGTGATTCGACCAACGCTGAGGCTAGGGACACAACCAAGAATCCAAAAACCAACTCCCAACTACACTGCATATATCCGAATGAGAAGAAATAATACATGAACCTGCCACAAGATTGCTTATCATCAACAAAGCACTCGATTGTGCAGAGACTTTGTCCATCACAGGAAAAGGAATGAAGAAGCCAGGCACAACTTACCCAATAGAAGATAAAAACCCAGCTGATGCCATTGCACAGCTACCGGCTATGGATTTGTTTTGGTTGTAGGGAAGTTTCCGTTTGCCAAACCGCCTTCCTACAACATCAGCAAAACCTAATGCAGAGCAAGTAAATAGAGCTTATGAACAATAATTTATTGCAAATAGATCAGTGAAAGTGCAAATACAGTTCTTTATGTCTAGTTTGCATGAGAAGAGATTAAGATATTGAACAGCTGAAAGGCCAGTAAACAAGGATGATAGAACTGGCATACACAAAGATTCAGTTTCCTTACCATCTCCAGCACAAAGGTTACATATTGCAGCAATTCCATTTGGTGAATTCCTCCAATAAATCACACAAGCCAAAGTAATGGTTATTGCATAGTAGAGTGGTCCTGTCAGAAGTTCCCTGAAGCATGAAGCGAGCCAAGGACAAATTGAAAAATCATTTAAAGAATTAGTATAATCAGTCATGACAAAGACACCAAAAAATAACCCAAAAACCGTGTCATTTTTAAGTCTTCGCTTCAACTGAGCTTTTCCTTACAATTCATACCAAGGCGATATTATCATTTAGTGACAGCCCAGTTGGTAATTAGAGCCATAACCAAATGCTTTTTCTGACAATGAGAGAAAATCAAGTTGATGAATATGTCTAGGTTACACGTAGCTAGGTCAGTTCGATGAAAAAAAAAAATGTCTCTATATAGGATCAAGACCAAGTATATAATAATACTTCTTATTATGTGAACATGTATCTTTAGAAAATTTCAAAATAGGAACCCTCAACAATGTTTATAGCATTCAAAGTTGTAACCTGCGGTCTCCATATCTGCTCATTGACTTCACAGTGGCTTCATCTTTCCACATTCCAGAGCCCACAAGAAGCATCCGTATTATATTAACACCTGGAGTAAGACTTGCTAAAATTGCTCCCCGAGGACCAGAACTGCAATAATCAATAATAGCTGTTTCATCAGGCAGAATAAGAAGTATGATTACATAAAACTTCTTTAGTCATGAGATTTTTACCTGAATAGTGGCCAGCAAAGCATGAAAACTAGCCCGATACTAATATGCACAAGCTTCCTATTCAGTTTCTAAACAAAGAAAATGTAAAGGATAAGAACTTCCTGTCAGTGAACAAAATATATGAGATGTTCAATTAATTGGTTTCTTTCATTTATTAAGCATAGTTAACGAGCAAAATTTCCATCCCATTTCAGCACATTCTAATTTAATCTATGATACTGAAACTTTGCTTTGAGAGACAAATAAATCTATAAAACATCTGGCAGTTATTACACGGAAGACCTTAACAAAGAAATTATGCTAGCCATATACTCAGATAAAACACTTGCTTATGAGAATGCATCACTACATGGAACTTTGATTCATAAGTATAAGAAATGCAAAATCAATCTCCTACCCATCCAAAAATCAGCGTAAGATATCTTGAAACATAAAAATATAAATAAGAAAAACAGCCGATTTCAGATTAATCTCAACAACGGTGCAATAAGAACATAATCGAAATGCAAAATATGGCTTTTAAAAATCAGTTCAGCTATCATTTTAAGCAAAACCACTCTCACATGCAAAACTTTTAGAAACAAAAAACTTTAAATTTTGATCAACACAGAATAGAACTAACTAAGTACTGAAATTGTTTGATAATTATCGCAATTTTTTTTTTTTGGGTGAAGAAAAAATACAAAGAAAAGAAAAGCCAGCTAAGCACGTTCTTCATATCGCAAATGACAAGTCAGCTTTTACTTATAACTTGCAAGCCGCTAGACTAGAGTCCCAAATTCTCAATTTTAATAGTTTTAACTGCAAAAAATAAAATAATAAAATTCATTCTTAAATATTAATTTTGCTTACTAATTACACCTGATCGAAGAGGTCGCGTCTGGCGGTTTCTTCCCAAAGACGGAGACTGGACGCCGCGACGGCGGCGGAAACAGCCGAAGCGCAGACGTCGGAGAGCACGGGATTCTGCGGGAGAAGCATGGCGGCGGAAGGAGACGTAAGATTCGGACGAGAGATGGAGAATTGGGAGAAGCGAGGAGGAAATTTTGGACTGGGACTGCGAATGCGAATGCGACTGAGAAAAATTGAGGGACAAATTGAGAAATTTGCTGTGGTTAAAGGCATTTTAATAACGTTTTCAAAAAAAAATAACGTTTTAAACCTGGTGGTGACCGGTAACAGCTAACTGCGACTCGTATCTCATCCCTCTTCCCGTCCTTCTGACGATTTTTGGATGACTGGCCATTACGAGTTAAGCAAAGTCTCTGGCCAACCTTGAACCAAATCTTTTAATTGTTAGCGGAATTCGGAAAAAAATTTCGAATTTAATTACTTTATTAATTATTACTGACTGATTATTACAGTGGGCTCCGCTCAGTGGGGTCAAATGTCCAGTGTAAACTGTGTAATTGTAAATTTGTTATAAAGTTCTCAAGCCCGTGGCCCACATTCATAAATGTTTGCTTTGGAATTGGAAATGTGAGATAATAATAGGAGAGGAGAAGAAAGCGGAGTAAAAGAGAAGAAATGAGAAGAGAGTGGAATATTTTTTTAATATTTGATTTGTTACGTAATTATACGAAAGAAAGGAAATTTTTAATTTTTAATGTAGATAATTTTAGTATTAAGTGGTAAATATTTAATATTTATTACAAATATAATTCAAAAAAATTAGTCAATAAATTTATTTAATATATTTACATAAATAACTAATAAAAATTTATTTGAAATAACATACTTTTATTTATAATTAAATTTTATTTTAAAAGTTTATTAACAAAATTTTATTTTGTTATTAATTTAGGTAATTATAATTATTTATTTTTTTGTAAATAAATTTTATTACATCTGATCAAGACGATGGCTGATTGAATCAACTTTAATTCCAGTCTGAGAGACTTGACTGGCAACTCGATCAATTCTTTTTCCGAGCGTATCATTATTAACCCAAATAATTTCTTTGAGCCCTAGAAGAGAGAAAAGATTTAGAGAAACATGATGTAAGGAAACTGAAATGTCTTCTAGGGCTCAAAGAAATTATTTTGGTTAATAATGATACGCTCGCCTCTAATTTTCTATACTGAGTATGCTCTACATCCAAACACCTGAATCCCAACCTGTTCCAAACACTCCAAGGCCTTCTTACACTGCTATGATTGCAACATCCACACAAGCCAGCTGTCGCGCATGGTTAAAAAACAGTGCCCTACATGGGGCCCAACACAGACAGAACTGTCAAGCAGGCACATGCTATTAGAAAAGTAAAGCACAACGACTAAGACTTTTACTTCATTTCAAAAGCTCTCAACCAGAGAAACTTCCCCATGAACATCTCTTTTCAATCGGCTTACCAGCTGCAAGATTTTGCAAAGAAGTTACTCATAGGTTTTGACATTCTTCATTTGGTTAAAAACCTATTCCATGGGGCCCAACACAGACAGAATTGTCAAGCAAGCACATGCTATTAGAAAAGTAAAGCACACCTTTTGAGAAAGTAAAGCACACCGACTAAGACTTTTACTTCCTTTCAAAAGCTCTCAACCAGAGAAACTTCCCCATGAACATCTCTTTCCAATCGGCTTACCAGCTACAAGATTTTGCAAAAAAGTTACTCACAGGTTTTGACATTCTTCATTTGGTTAAAAACCTATTCCATGGGGCTCAACACAGACAGAACTGTCAAGCAGGCACATGCTATTAGAAAAGTAAAGCACACCTTTTGAGAAAGTAAAGCACACCGACTAAGACTTTTACTTCCTTTCAAAAGCTCTCAACCAGAGAAACTTCCCCATGAACATCTCTTTCCAATCGGCTTACCAGTTGCAAGATTTTGCAAAGAAGTTACTCATAGGTTTTGACATTCTTCATTTGGTTAAAAACATATTCCTCACCAGTTCTGGAGTTCACTACAAACAAATGTTCTTACCCTATACGAAGATCCCAATGCTTCAACTTCTACACCAATTGTTGAAGATCTTCAGTTTTAGTTGCCATCAATATGCTCGTAATGTCAGCATATTCTGATTCAGAGTCAGTGGAGGTACTGGTTGAGTTTTTATCAAGGAGTTTGGAGGCTACAATATTTTTCTAAATTATACAATTTGGAAAGAATTGAATACCAATAACTGCCTTTTGCATTCCAGATGCCTATTATCAATGGACCGTTCTGCCCTTTGGTCTTAAAGTTGCTCCTTTTCAGGTTGCCCAAAAGCTGTAACTGGGGATTGGATAAAGGGTTTAGAGACAACTCTGGTTTGAGCCTTGTGTTTTTGGAATTATTTTAAGGGTGTGTGATGGTCCAATAGAGGTGTGGTGAATGTTTATGGCAGGTGGAGTAACATAGATTATAATTTTAAAATTTCATTTAAAAACCAAAAAAAAAAACAAAGCCACTATATGCTGCGCTCTGAAGTCGATGCCAGTCGCCGCCATTTCATCTCATATAAGCTCATGAATGATATGAAAATGATCAAAGATTAATGATCTGTATAATAGATCAACTCATTTAGGCGAAAATTTTGATTTTTTTTCTAGATTTGTGGAAATTAAAATGTTTCTAAATATTTTGAAACAATATTTGAAGCTCGTTTTCTCACTCGCCAATGTCATTTTTAAATTCACTTAATTAGAAAAATAATGAGGAGAGCGCAACGTCTTAAATAATCCCTTGTGAGGCTTTCCGAGACGATATTTTCTATTTGCATTCCTTTTTTCCAGATTTGTGGAAGTTAAATGTTTGTAAACATTTTGAATTGAATTTGAACAACATACATACATTTGTTGATCTCAATGGCAATGTAGTAATGTTAACCATTGGTCGATGAGTCCAACGGTACTAGCGGTGAGATTGCACGTGTTAGTGACAGTAGCCATGGTGGCAATCCAACAGCCCGACAACTATTAGATTTATATTTCTATATTTTCATATTAAATAAATAAATAAATTTATTTTATTAAGTTGTTTAAATCATTACTTAAACTTAATTAATATAAAAATTATCTATAATTTTAAATTGATAAAATATTAATTATAACTAATAATTATTTGATTACATTAAATAAGTTAAAAAGTTGGAGGGGTATTTTTGGAAGGTTTGATTTCCAACATAAGGAGAATTTGAATTTTTCACTCTTTGGTATGGAATTCAAATTATACATTATGATAGATATTAAATTACAATAAAAATTAAATTCTTATATATTATGTCAAACAAAACAATGAAAATGAAAAAAGAATTCAAATTACTTTCATCTCCTCCATCCTCTCCTTTCAACCAAACACCAACTTAAAGTTTTAAAAATTAAGTTTAATTTAACTATATTGATGAAGTTGTTGTTAATTATTAACTAAATAATGTCACTAGTCACTAGTGCATGAGCAAATTATCAACTAAATCATTAATTACACATCTTCTAGTCATATATATGATCTAGTAAAAATTAAGAGTGACAGGTTACAACCTCTCTACTGGTAACCAATCACCAATGTTTGACCTATATAATTTGTAATAACATCAACTTTATTTCTTAGTTGTCTCTATCCAACCACACAGATATCAAAGTTATGTAGTAAAATAAATTTAAAGATGATTACTCTTATAATCACATTTGTCAATTGAATATATATTGTGATTAAAATTACGGCATCAATACGGTAATTAAACGTAAATTACGTAAATGAAACATAAGACATGTAAATTTAACATAAAACTTATAAATTAATATTAAGCGAAAAATAAAATATAAATTATGTAAATGAAACATAATACTTACAAATGTAAGGTAAAATAAGTAAATTCATAGAAGTGGTAAATTAGTGTATTATTGGTAAACAAAACAAAACCTTACAAATGTAATATAAAACTTGTAAATCAATATTAAGTGTAAAATAAAACATAAATTATGTGAATGAAGCATACGACTTATAAATAGAAGATAAAACAAGTAAACTAATATGATGGTTACTGAAAAAGTGGGGGAAAACTTACAAATGTAAAATAAAAACTCATTATAATAACGATTCCTTATATGTTCACTAATTTTGTTTCAAAATTGAATATTGATAGTTTTGGGTTTATATAATACATATAATGATAAATGTGAAATTTTATAAAGGATCAAACTAATTTTCAAAATCGAATTTTGAAAAACTATTATTTTCATGTTTTTCAAATCTATTATAAAATAAGGTAATTTTGCATCCTTCCCAAACTCTTTGACTATAGTCCTAAATGTTTCTTTAAGTACAAATAAAAAGTAAAATTCAAAACTATATGAAGTATGTATAAGAATGAGAATTAGATTTAATTTTATTGATATATCATATATCTCTAATAATGTAAGAATATATTTTTTATTTTGTTTTAACTTAATCCACATCAAGAAAAATAATTTTACTTAATTAACCTGTGAAGTAAACAAATATTATAATAGAAAATAAAAGAAGTTTATATATATCCCAGAATGAATATTAAATTTATGGTTATACTAATTCAATAAAATTTATTCCAATTGTTTTCAGTGTAATTTTTTTATTTGCTATTGATGAGTGGATTTTATCTTTGTTTAATTAAAGTCTTATGCTATTTTTACAAGTATTTGTTTTCTTTGCAATTTTAAAACACCAATTTATCACTCTTATATTAATTTACTTATTTTACCTTCTATTTACTAATCTTATATATAATTTACAAAATTTTTGTATGTCACAACATTGACACTGTAATTTTAATCACGGTATCATAAATTTTTCCGTGTATGTGTGTGTATTAAATTGTGTGACACCCATTTTTCCATATTTGCCAATGACATCTGGCACATATTTAATAAAATTTCCTAGTTCATTAGTTTTTCATGCTGCAGGCGACACTGTCCAAATGGGATCCTCTAAATCACCTTTATTATGTTTCTTAATTATTAGATAAAACCATAAGGATATGCATAGTTTGTACAGTAAGGATACTCAAATAAGCGTTTTGATAGAAAGACTAAAAACCCCAAATATTACGCTCCAAAATTGACCAAATCCATCAATATTTGGATAGTTTGGGTATTTACACTTGTCCTTACATGGAAGTGCATATAAGAATCTCACATTTGCATTGGTGGCAAAACGGGAAACTGGAATTAGCCGCTTGATAAATGATAATGCATGGGTTTGTAGTAAAAATAACATCTATGAAAGGCAGAGATAAGACAATTAATTTCATCACTTGCTCTCATTTTCTTCCTTTGTTCTTGTTCTTGGGTAAGTATGCGCTGAAAATTCAAAGCGTGTTTGATATAGTAATTTTATAATTAAGCATAATACAATCGAGTGCTTTAATTCGTTTTATAGGTTCAATGGAGGGTATTCAGAAGAAATTTGGCAATGGACAGGGGCTGCCTCCTATTCCATTGCCATCTTCGTTCAGTCGCAAAAATACTGGCGATGATGCTGGCAAAGAAGCCAAGGCAACTGCAGAGCCTGAGACTGAGGATCGTGAGCTGGAAGCCAAGAAGCTGAGACGGTGGATTAATCTTTACTTACGCTCTTTTTTCAAGATTAGTTAACATTTTTTTTATTAGATTCTCTTCCTAATTAGCCGAGTTTTTGCCCTGAAGGAATTAAACATAATTGATCGCTAACAAGAATTCATACAAGTGTAGAGCATGACTATGTACATGTACAATAAGTAGTGAACGTGTCATAAAGCCTTTAAATTAAGCTCACGTAAGTTTAAATTATGAGAGAATCTTATTATATATAACTCTTGAATTTTTTTTTTTTTCAATTTTGCATCATGTATATGTTCATCTTCATCATTAATTTGGATAAAACTCACTTTGATATGAGATTGGTTCCGGAAAAAGTAACAATAATAAAAGAACATATCTTATAACCATTGTAATTAGATTCTTTGAAGTTCAGGAAAGTTGAGTTTGTGAGAGAATCTTGATTCACATATATATTACTTTTTTTTGTAAGATTAATTTTCTTGCATTAATTTGTTTCAACAAAATATAAGGGTTTATATCGGAAGATTTCTATTAACGTGTTTGAAAAAAAAATTATTTCTTGTGTGGCAGCGTTCTTGCAAGCAGGCAATATTCTCAGAAATATAGACTCAAGCAGCTTCACTACATTATGCAACTCGAAACAGAAGTGAAAGCTCTCCAAGTAATTAAATTTAATTATATATTCACCGCAAAGCATCTCTCAGTTTTTTTATATATAAACACAGTTGTTTTGATGACTCTAAATGAAATCTGTACATGTGTATATATATTTACGTTACGCAGGCCGAAGTAGCCATAATGTCGCCTCGGATCAAATATGCAGACTGCCAGAACTCATTGCTGCGTGCAGAAAATGGTTCGATGAAGCAAAAACTTTCTGCCTTTTCTGGTGAACTTACATTCAAAGAAGGTCCTTCTTCTTCTCTTAATTTGTCTCTAATCATCATATCGTATGAGCGCCTTTTCTTTAAAATCTTTTCACGTTCTATTGTGTTGCACAAGTTAATATAAACCAAACCCCTTTCTGCCCTTTAATTTGACCAGGACTGGAACCCTACATCTCTTCTTTTTCTCTCTAATATGTTAAATTTTTCTTTATAATTCTTGGCAGCCCTATTTGGTATATATAGCATTTTTATGCGTATATATATTCTTTTGTTGTGTGAATATTAGTGTTCCTTTTTTTCAATATTTATTATCTACTTATTACTATTGGTGTTAGTTTTACCATTATTATCTACTTGTTACTATTATTATTATTATTTTAAATCTTGAGAGGGATTTCCAACAGAAGTGACCAATTTGATGATTTAATTTATAACTTTTGCAGCTCAATATGAGGAACTGAAGAGGGAGAGGCAGATATTGAAGCAACTTTGCATAATGTATAATCAACAGCAAGAACAGCCAAAGTTGGTGAACAATCTGAATCAAAGATTCAACAAAATGTGATGAAATAATTAGTTCTTTTACCATCTGCAGGAATCAACTCTGCTGTATCTTTAATTATTAAACAATTTCTGGGTTTGTGCGGCATTTGTTTCTTTAATGCTGTTTGGGTACTGGACTTTCATCCTAGTTTTCTATCAGTTGTTCTCTTTTATATCGCCATTGGAACTCATGAAAGTGAGAATTAATAATAATAGAGTGGCCTTTTCTCTTGAAATTAAAGGGTAATTAATTTTCAATGCATTTGAATCTTTTCATACTTTTTATAAAAATTTAATAACCTAATTTTTTTGTCAAAATATAAATGGCTTGTTATTGTTGCATAGTATACATAGTGACGTCTTCTTGCCTTTATGAGGAAGCAAATTTCCCACTTTTTTTTTTTTCTACAACAACACTTTCATAAAGTTCATCATCAATAATAACAAACGTGCAATTTGTATATACCGTATATACGTAGAAACGAAACTAGTAATTGGAATATGTTATCAAATTAATGATGTATTTAGTATCACTGATTTATTCGCTGTATACTAAATCAGTCAAAACACACATTAAAACTGAAGGATAATTTAATGCATGTGATTGATAAATAAAATTATTAATCCAGAAAATAAAGGTGAAGTTGCTAAGAGGCTAAGGCTCCATTTGGTACAACTTTTCAAGTATAACTTATTTAAGTAGAACTTTTATAAATAAAACTTTTACTTACAAAATTTTAGTTGTTTGGTTGTCAATGAGATTTTTTTTTAAAACATAAAATTAATTTAATAGGCAAGTTTTTTTAAAGTTATATTATGAAAATAATAAAACAACATTGTCAAATAAGTAGATGATATTTTAGATAATTTAACATTTAAAAAAAACTTTTCAACCTCTACTCTCAAAAATTAAAAATTTGAGATTTTACTAGTAAAGGTAAAATAATTTATTTAAGCTTCGAAAGCTCTACTTAAAAAAAATAAAACAACAACCAAAATTATAATAAGTGTTTATGTAATTAAATAAATACTTATAACCATTAGATAAGGTATACCAAACGTATAATAAGGGGCCGCAAGCCTTGAGACTTTGATCGTAAATCTCTAATGCCAAAAAAAAAATAATAATTGATATAGATATCATACCGAAAAGTTTATCCTTTAAAAGTAGATTTTTTTCAATGATTTGACCCATCTAATTTTAATTATTTAACACTCTACTCAATCAGTTTAATTCTCTCTTTTAATATTACGCTTTAAAAGTTCAGTTATATAAAATGTGGACCCCTAAAATTTTAATAAAGCAGCTTCACCTTGCTAGAAAATAAATTTATCTAAAATCTAAATTTCAAATGTAAAATATTCCATCATACATAATTACGAAACATAACCATTAATATTTTTGTTTTAGATACGTTTTTAGTATCGGTGGGCATTCGGTTTGGTTTTAGCCGAACTGGACCGATATTTGAAAATCAAATAGATATAAATTTAATTCAGTGTTTACAATGTCAAATCAAATCAGTAAAAAAAAATTTAAAAAAAAAATCTGAATACCGAATCGAATCAACTTGAATCACATTAAAATTCGGGTTCAATTGGTTAAAATCTCACAAAATGATTGAATTTGACTCGATTTTGTAAAAGAGTACGAATCGAACCGAATTGCCCACCATAATTTTTTATAGTTAATAGAATATGCAATACTTAAATATTCCCACTTACCATTGAAGTTTACCTACAAAAAAAGATGGTTGATCGAAATTTGAGTATGTAAATTCTACATACACAAATGTAGAATTAATTCAATTTTGGATTATTTTTTCCCGGGTGGTTTTGCTTTTCATGCTTTTAGTTGTGCTAATTTTAGCTAGTCTTTCCCTATTAGTAGAATTTTTAGGCTTATGGCGCATTGTCATCCCCCTCACTAATTGTCATTTCTCCGTTTTTTATTTAATAAAATTTTCCTAGTCCCATTGGGGTTTACTTAAAAAAATATTATCATTATTATTATTGAAATTTGGCTCATTTATCAGATAATTTTATATTTTGGCCTTTTCTAAAATTTTCTTATGACTTCCTAAGTTTTTAATTTCTTTATTTTAGCCCTTGTTGAATCAAAATCCTGGTTCCACCACATTAATGAAACCTAAAAATTAATATTTAGTAACTCCTCGTTCACTTATAGTTGACCACATTATATCATTCTACATGATGTCATTTGCTTATATATTTGATGTGGTAAATTGATTTCTCACTTTCTTTTTTCCCAAGAAGGCTTTCAAATTCGTTATCAGTAACAAATAATGCTTTAATTAATTGTATAACTTTTGTATTTAACATGAAAAAAAAAAGTGATAACTTGAATATATTATCAAATTAATGATGCATATGGTATCACTTATTTTACCATCACATATTAAATTAGATAAAAGACACATTAACTGAATCGTATTTATTTAATCCTAAAAAGGTGCTAATCGACAAAATACTTTAATAAATGTGACCGATGATAATAAAAGTAAGAGCAAAAAGACAATAGTAAATGTAATCTACGAAGAAAATTATTGTTTTCAATTAAGTATCAACTTATCTAGAAATTAGATCACAAAACGTCAATATACTAAATCATAAATATATAATTACGATCGATACACATCTTTTATGATGTTCTTTTGGACTTAGATTTGAAGATCTTATGATAGAAAATCTCCACCTACATCAGACAATTTTAAAATCTAAATTTCTTGTACCACCGTAAGATATTTTATAAGTTAAAACCCAACAACAACTGCATATGGGACATAAATTAAACTTAATGTAGAATTAATCCTAGAGTATGTCAGCTAGTACACGTGGCGATATTTAGCTTACACATTGCCTGTACAATAATCATTAGGGTTCCATACTTGGCAGTAAATTCAGTTTCACAAGTCCAGTTTCTTTCTCGTGCATTCAAATCACTTGCATAAGCAACAGCTATCAAATTTGCCATAAAATTGAGTGTTTTAATGGTCTTAATTAGCTTGTTAAAGATAAGAACGAAGGATAGGAAATAAGAAAACCAAGGTCATGAAGCTTGGATTTTCTCATGAATTTACCAAAATACTCCAGTTAAAACCAATTATAAAACATTTTTTGTCATTTTATTAGAGTATTTTTGTACTTTGGGTGAGGTTACCGGTTATTAACCAAGGCCATCATAGGAAAATTCATTGTAATTTTTTGTATAAGTAGAGGGCCAGAGGAGCAACTTAAACTCGCTCGTATTCATTATTATTACAAGCATATAGGGTTAGTACATGAATAGAAATTAGTTCCTTAATTTTTCTTGATAAAAGTTTTTTCATTTTCTGGTTTTGCTAATTTTCTTATTATATATGCAGGTGATTAAATAATATTTTATAAATGGAGGGCATGAAAGATTCAAATGAAAATAACAATAACAAAAAGAAGCCATTCTCTTTGATGGATTCATCTTCCCTTCCTTTGGTTACTGGTTCATTTCAAGTTTGGAAGAAACCCTACTCCATGAACTATGGTGACAATTGGGCCAGTAGCAGTGGTACTAAGCCCTCTCACCCTCCGCCACCGTCTGATCATTTACCAATGGTGAATGATTTTGATAATAACAAAACAAGTGGCAACCGCAACCCATCTCCTCCGTCTGAGCATAAGATGGTGATTCCCAGTTCTGGTGATGACACTGCCGCTGTTAACACCCGCTGGAATCGTAACGCTGAACATAGCATGGATCCCAAAAGGCTTAGACGGTACATGAAGATGGAATAATTATCGTAATTGATTAGCATATATATATATAGATAGATATAGATATCGAGAAAAATCATTTTTTTTTCTTTTTCTGCAGGATCGAGTCGAATCGAGTGTCTGCTCAGAAATCTAGAATGAAGAAGCTTCAGTATGTTACCGATTTGGAGAAAAAGGCAAAAGCGTTGGAGGTAACATAAATTTTCTCATTAAATATTTAACTAGTTACTGTGAATATATTAATCTACCAAAGTTTTAAGCTAATTAGTTATACTATAATTGCAGAATCAGATTGCAATGCTGACTCCTCAAGTTTCACTCTATCAAAACATGCAAGAATTTTTGCAAAAGGAGAAAAGAAGCTTGAGTGAACGTATGACCACTTACAACAACAATAGCGTGTTCATTAATGGTACGTGCATAACCATAACCAGTAGTAGCAAATAAAAACCTTTCTCTGTTTTATATCGAATACTAATTAACCATATAATTTTCCTTTAATTTGCAGCTGAAATCGCAGATAACAAGGCAGAAGTGGCTAGACTGAGGCAACTTCATTTGTATCAACAACAGCTCAAAATGCTAGAACAAAATGGGTTACCTGTTTGGGACTGTGGGTTAGACGAATTGATGAATTCCACCTGGTGTCCGACTCCCGGGCCAGGACAAATGGTTTACGCAAATCCAAACCAAGGTAATACAAAATAAACCTGCGTTATGATATTGGCATTCCTTTGATTTGATCTTTTGAAAAGTTAACTTGAATCTCTATGTTAATTCTAGTGTTTTGATAATTTGTCGGTCAAATCAATTTTTTTTTAGAATTTAAGTCTGAATAATACATTATTTAAAAATTGTGGCCAAGAGAGAAGTCGCGCATGATATTCAATTTTACTTCCAATAGTAAATCAATAAATATATATAAAGAAATTATGTAAAAATCAAGAAATTAATTTGATGTATTGGAATTAATTCCTTATCCAGTTTTTTTTTTAATCTTATAAACCAATAATATTACTTCGACAAAAAATTGGATTACAAAATTTTGACAAAGGCGTAAAAAGACTAAAATATCAGGATAATTATGCACAATTTAATTACTTTTGTCAAGACATTTTAGTCTTTTTATACTTTTTGTCAAAATGTTGTAACCTTTTTTTTTATGAAGTAGCACTTTTCCTTATTAAAAAATTAAAATAAATAAATTATAATAAATATATTAAATTTAGTAGGTATCAGTTGATTCAGCCAGTAAAATTTCTTAGAAGAAATGGCACTCATTTAGGTGAAAATGAATTTGATTATATCACGCTATTTGCAAAATAATAATAATAATAAAAATAAATAAATCTTAAATATTAAGAAAGAATTGAAAAAATAAAAAATAAACGAGAGCATGCAATATAATTAATTTCCATTAGTCAAAGAGTCAAAACACTCCTGCAGTCAGCGGCTGGTCAAAGAAAATGATTAACTTGTCCAACGGTTACTTCTCTTTGTCTTCTTATAATTTGTTTAATTAAACTTAATTTGAAAGTAATAATGACTTCAAATCCTATAAAATTAAAAAAATATATACTCAACTCATCTATTTGGTAAGCAATTAACTTCATAACAACCAATTTTTACTTAGTAGACGATATGGACAAAGTTTGTTACCTCCTCATCTTACTATTGAGATATTCAAGAGTCTTTTCACAATAGATTGTGAGAGTAGATTATTTTCTTATATGATTAATTACATTCAACGGCTATGCTTTGGAAGGCGACCCATACAATGGAGAAAGCATTGAAGAAATATTGCGGCTGCATCAGCATAAAATGAAGCAAGTTCCAGTCCTATGTGTCGATGATAATCACAATGCAGAAACAGATATGCTGATGGTGCCTGGCTGGGGAACGGCGGCGGGGCATATGCCAAATCCAAGCTGGATTGTGCAATCCGGGCCGCCGGAAAATGCGGATATGATGACCGACCCAAATCTGGGCGGTATAGAGCAGATCCTCAGCTTGAATAATAACATGGATGAGCCTGCAGCAGGATTCCCGTAATGGCATCATATATATGATTTATTAGCCTAATAAAACAGTTCGCAGATCCTTATGTGCCTTGATCTGTTTGCATGTATGGTTCAAAAAGTTTATGTTCAGTCATTTTGCTTTCTTGGGATGTGCATCTACAGTTTGAGAACGAATTAAGGTTTAATCATAATACCGCCTTTAAATCTTGGGAAAGGCATTTATATTATCTTCCTTTAACTACTTGAAAATACAAACTAAGATTTTTTTTTTGTTTTTAACCTCTTC
Source organism: Citrus sinensis (assembly GCF_022201045.2). Lineage (NCBI taxonomy): Eukaryota > Viridiplantae > Streptophyta > Magnoliopsida > Sapindales > Rutaceae > Citrus > Citrus sinensis. The sequence goes on from NC_068563.1 coordinate 30,182,740, forward strand.
CATATGACTCACTTACTAAAACAAAAAATATGTAGGAATAGAGTTTTTGAGTGTGTATATATAGTAATGACTAGACAATACTATGGCAAAGTTAAATCTACTTTAATTTTAGAAAATTTTGGTTGCTCTAAGTATATATTCTCTATTCATGCATGTCTTTCAACTAATTATGTAAAAGTAATAAATACGTTCATGGCAAGAATTCTATAAATAAAATTGTATGCACATAGCAAGAATTGTCAAATGAGGAAATATATATAGAAAAAAAAAGTCAAAAAACACTATAGATATTTCACTTTTTCAAAATAACCTTACTTTTGAATAATTAATCTAGCTATACTTAAGCAAAATGAATGAAGATATAATACTAAGCTCATTAAGAAGATACGCAATTGAAAGGAGAAATTAATCGATGACATGACATCTCAGTACTACAGAACAATAATTTTAATATTAGTCATCCTCTTGTACAAGTACCAACAAGATCTCACTAGAATTCTCTCTAATTCATATAGTCAGATTCAGAGTACTCGCCAATTTAGGATTTATTATATCATCACCTTCTTTCAACCTACTATTTTTCTTAAGATTCATAGCATAAATCTCCCTAGTTACAGTAGAAGAAGATAAAGAAAGAAGTAAATTGCTTGCCACTTCTTCTTGATTATCACCTCTAAGTGCTTTTCTCCTAACCTCTTCTTTCCTCATTTTTGTACCAAGTGAGAGGCTCAAATCAAGCTCATCATCTTGAGCTTTCCTCTTTGATCTGCTTTGCTCTTCTGAGTCATTGATTCTCCAATTTGAGTTCGGAGCAGTTGGATTTGGATAGTAGTTAACGCATTTCATTCTTTCTTCGGTTCCTCGCCATCCGTATGGTAATTGAAAGTCCTCATGCCGGTCCGTTGGTTTTCCAATTCTTTGTTGATGAGCAAAGGCAAAGTTATTAGTCCTATAGAGAGCTTCATTCCTTATGTTTGAACCAATTCCTCCATGGATATTCCCGTTAAGAACCGAGCCTTGAAAGCAAGCCACGGTTCCGCCGATATTCATATGAGGCTTCAGCATCCAGTTCCCATGACCAATCAAAGAAGCATCACTACATTTACCAAATGAGAGAAAAAAGAGAAAGCGATGTCAATTGAATGATATTGAGTGGCAAGCTTGAATTTTAATATAGCTAGTTTCATCATATACCTAAAATTGGGTCGACCAATCCTTTTGTTTATGCTTTGAAACGTTGAGTGGTGCCAAAGATTGTGAGAAAAGTGATCCGCAGTTCCCATAAGATGCCCCCTGGAGTTAAAAACTGTTAAGCAAAAACAGTTTCCAAGTTAGAGCTAGTTACTTGTAGAATACAAAGAAATTAATACATAAACACTGCCTAGCTAATTCTAAGATTTCAATTAATGTAATTGGCAAAAGTTGAGTACCTTGACCATGGTCATCAATCTTCTTGCTTCGATACATCTGATCCCAAATATCACAAATATAAAAAGAAATTTAATTATACTGCAGTTATGGATAATATATATAACTTTTAACGTTACGAGTGTAAGGAGCCTTTTCTTCTCATAATTTAGTTAGAGTAGATAGAACTTGTATCTTGCCTGTAAATGGCTTTTGACATGAGCAATACTAAGCCCCCTGATGTTCATAAGTTGCAAAACTAGTTTAGGAGTTGCTCCTACATCCAACATAATTAAACAAATTAAATCATAAAAAGCCAAAATAATAATAATAATAATTTAAGAAACAAGAAGTATTGATGAATCTAATGAAGGATCTTACTCTCTTGGCCCCCGAGTCTCTCTACAGCTTGAACAAAACAACGATGAAGATCAGGAGTCCACCGCAGCCTAGGCACTTTTGATCTCACATAAGGCCTCACCCCACTTGAGCTACTGGCCTTCCTCTGATCACCTTCCTCGACTACGCTGTTGCTTGAACTTGCACTTGTTCTAGTCTTGCTTTCATCATCATCTTCTTCCTCCCCGTCCTCCCTGTTATCATGATCGTCTCCTTTAAATAGACTCATCCTCAAACCATCATTGATGATCTCGCTTTCTTTCATGACTTCGGCCCTTTGCAGATTCGATGCTGCTAAGAAAATGAATCAATACAGTTCAATAGAAGTGAGTGAATCTAACTCTAAACAACTTTTAAACATTAGGGTGAGTGTTGTAATTCCTCCATTACTGTATTTTCTTTTCTCTCTTTAGCAAGAGTGGCAAAAGATCTTGCATAGCTAGCTTAGAATTGTAAAGCAAATCTCTACGACTAAAGAAGCTTATTATTGTAGTTCTTTGCAAGAAATGACAAACCCTAATTCTTGAAGTCATATATGGGGATGCGTATAATTTTTTTTTTCTACAGGTGGGACCAAATTAATGACTCCTATGGATGCATATAAACATAGGTACATACATACATATATATATATATTTTAGAAATGTTTCAATTTAAAATTTTAGAATTTTTAAAATTTGCAAAAAATATTAAACTACATAGTTTAAAAACTTTCCTAGACTTTAATAACGCCTAAAAGTTCAGGAGCCTGGACTACACACACACACACTCACCAAGCATGTTAGCATAGGAAAGTAATAATTGGAGTAGTTGTCATTTACGGTTGTAAAAGTTTGAAATGAGCTCATAAAATGGTACTAGACATGCATAGAAGGATAAATCAAAGATAAAAGAGGAAGGCAAAAAGCAGATATTGTCAAAGCACGTGGCTATAAAAATATTTTATATATGTATGTGTGTGTGTGTGTATTCGTAATTATGTTAATGATGACCCTAGTATAGAAACTAATTTACATAAACTGTGGACTAAAACAATGCTACAAATATATATAAGAGGATTCAAATTCAGACGGAAACAAGAGCTCTTAGATGAGCGGTAAAGAAACACAAGAACCCAAATAAATTGAAATAATACCAAGAAACAAAAGGATTCGAAAAAAGACAGAAACAAGAAGTCTTAGATAGGCCAAGAAATAAGGAAACCCAACACTGATAAAGAAGTTGAGAGAGTTTGCACATGGTGGTGTGGAGGCCAGGGCTGTAGAGAAATTTGAACTTAAAATCTCGGTTTTGATACTAATAATAGGGAAATCGTGAATTATCAAAAAGTTTAAGTTGATAGTCAAGAGCCCAACAATAGTATTAACGAGAAAAGAATATAAATTATATAAAGTTTTAATGGAAAGAAGAATATGTACTAGGAGTACCCAAAATATTTTCAACAGTGATGGGAGGGCCCTTTGAATATTATAGCTAGCACAAGTTAATTAATGATTATCGATTGCTTAAATTTAATCCTCAAGGTTCCAATGGTCATCAGCTTTTACTAGTTTCACTCACTATCCGACAGAAATAAGAAGGCACGCATATGCAAGGGGAGGTGAGAAACAGTACAAGTGAATAATTAAAATGAAACCTAGAAAAGTGAATTATAGAAGATTTAAGCGATCGAAAGCGAGGGGTGGGGAAGACTGTGCCGATGATTCTTGCTGTCGGTGTTCACGGATTTGTCTTTGCTTCTTCCCCTTATCCCACCCATATGACCTTTCACCTAATGACAACAAAAAACTTTTATTTTTGCATCATTGCCTTCTCCAAGATTCCTCTTAACCTCTTCTGCATTTCTGTTCATTTTGTTTCATTTAATTATATATATTTCAATATGGTCCCTGACATGCATTGGATTCAATGCTTTTTTCCCCCCTCATCCAACGGATTTAATCACTATTCTGATGATTTCATGGTCAGTTTCTTTCTTTATTCTCTTAATTACACGAAAATTTCAGCGCCCTTTTTAGTCCCCAATGGTTCCTTTGTTGATTTATCATGTATCTGTGACGAAGAAAGTGTATTAAATTCATCCTGAGTACTCAAATTCTTTTAATGGAGTTAAGTAGCTGATGCTTGTATAAACTTTTTTATTTTTTTTCCTCAAAGTTTCCTTTTATAATTTTATGAAAAAATCATTTAAAAGATGTGGGCTGCATGTATGTTTTCATTCTCAAATTTGACGCCTTACGAATTATAAGTGTATCCAATATATAGTAGATCGATTTATGGCTGAAAGGCAACTTAGGTAAAAAAAAAAAAAAGAGGAATAATCAAGTGTGGGCTGCATGTATAATTATTAGTTAATTAATTGACAGATATATGTTCCGGTTTCCTCTTATGATATTCATACGAGTGTGTGTCTGTGCGAACACAAATGAAAGAAGTTTTGCATAATTAAACACTCATCATTCTGATTTATAAAATTAGTAATTAGTTTTTCAATTATCGAACACTATAGAAACAACGCCTAATCGTTGCATATATGATATATATCCTACTTATCAAATACTGAAAATTCCATTAGCCCTAGCTACAACCAAAGAATTACATGTCAAAATTCTCCATAACAGAAGATAAAAAATGAAATAGTTAGGTCACACATGTTAGTAACGTAAACCTCAAAGATTATTAATTGATCACCAAATACACTAACAAATGTTTATTGTGATTTTCTTCTTAAACTGAAATTAATGTATGCCCCCAAAGCACGGAAGCGACCATACCAACATTAATATATTGGATCATATAAGAATTTTGTAATGAATTACGCTTGGGCAAGAGCAGGTTAATAAAAATGAGGTGATCTCTTGATAAGTCTTTTTGCTGCTGCATCTCTCCCATTACACACACACCACCCAAAAAAAGAAAAAGAAAAAAAGGTGGATCCCTTACCAAAATTCGAATAGTTAAAAAACAATAATTAAGGTTAGCGGAAACTTGAGAGAATTAGGCCTTTTGTAGTTATCAAAAGGGTGCGCATAGTATAGCGTGTGAGTTATTTTATATCCTAAATTGTTTTGTATTGATCTGCTCAATATGTTATTGAGACTTGAGAGGAGCTCGAATCACTGTCAGTGTAAGGTCAACTCCCAACAACTTGTTCTATTAATTTAAATTAATTAATTAATTGTATGCCTACACCAAACACAATTATGATATAATTAATTATTGCATGAGAATACGTAGCCCTATTTATGCGGATCAAATCCCTATTCCAAGAATGAGCATGTTTGTCCTTTTTCTATCTGTCACATTTCCTCCTCCTTACCTCTTTTTTATTAATAATAATAATAATAATAAATCCCCATACACTGAATGATGAAACCCAAAACATGACCACGCATTGCGAGGCCAGGCATGCTTACTTGCATACATAAGGTAAAGTAGCTTGATGGTACCGGGCCTTTTGGCCCAAACAATGACCAATTGAAGAGTCGGGCTTTTGACACCCCTCAGGAGTCCCCGTAACACCGCATTCCTAAAAATACCCCATTTACATCATTTAAAAATTAAAAATCATTTTAAATCTAATAAGTAGTAACACCACAAATGTGTTTCAGAACTGCCCTTGAAAATAGATTTTTCTATAGAGTAATGATATAACCATAAACTCTTGTATGAATTTATTTTGTACAAACTGATGTGGTGTTAATTTATTAGTTGAATTAAATATCTCTTAACCCACATGATTTATTTCTATTATTTTATATTTTCATTCAACCAATGAATTAATGCCACATCAGTTTGTACAAGAATTTATAGTTATATAATCACTTTTCTCCATATTCATTACTTTTTTCCTAATAAACTCCTTGAGTTATTCTACGTCAGCTAATCTAATGACACCAGCTCTCCTCCTTGCTTCAAATTATGGTTCATTCATAAAGTTCAGAAGAAAAAATTTTGGGCTCCAAATTTTCAACTTCTCAGGACTCTCTTTCATAGCTTTATATTTGGAAAAATGACCTCCGTTTTTGGGACATCTTGGCGGATAATATTGGAAAAATGACCTCCAAATTTTGAAACTTTTTGTTACAGAATGTATACCACACTTTGGAAAGAATCTGCAACAAACTTGTCTCTGTCCTTTATTGTAATTTAAATCAGGGGTAAAACTGTGAACATATTAAAGGGGTTTTATAAGAACTTTTCCGGAGCGTCCAAAGCTCAACTACAATATAAAGGCAAGGCATTAAATTTGGGCTAGGACCCCCATTAGCACGAAATTTTAGACCCATGCATGCAAAAGTTGCTTTTCCTTGCTTATTTTTGAATTAATTTAGATGACCAATGTATCCTTTTTTTTTTCTTTTTAAAGAAAAAAGCGTGAGACAATATGTTATGTTTTGATAAGAATAACTAGTAATAGTTTAATTACACGTTGTTATGTTTTGATATGAATAATTAGTAATAATTTAATTAGACGTTTAATTGATCTGGATATGAGATTTTAAAAATTAAATCAGATATAAGAACAACAATTGTTTAGTTATATAAATAGGTATCTCTTTCTAAATTAGGGTTCGAGTCTTCTTAAATAAGTAATTTCTTATCCTAATTTAAATGGGCTTTGAGGTACTATATTTTAATAATTTAAATAAGCATCCAGACTGTGAGACAAAACTACAAAACCAAACAAATTAAGGTTTAAAAAAACGTTAAAAAAAAATTATACGTTACATATGAGTAGTCTTCATCCGGACACGTGTTCACTTGTTCGAGTGAAAGGCACATTCTCACAGACAGCGTTGTCTCTTGCTTCTTGTTGGTGTCAAAGGACAGCCATTTGGGAATTGCAATAAAACGCTGTTATTATAACGAATCAAAACCGTTCTATCGAGTTCTTCAATTACGGCCTCGTTTTGTTTATCGCACAAAATTTGCCTTTCATTTACACTTACAGTACCGCACGGTTTTTACTTTATTATTTCACTCGTTTCCTTACTTGTAGCTGTTTTTAAACATGGGTTCTTTTTTATTTTCGTTCTTCCTTCATTTTGTGAAAGAAAAAAAATGGAATTTAAATTTCTAATTTTAGGTGAAGATATGAAAGTAGAAATCTGAGTCTTGAAATTTTGATTTTGTAGATTATCAGTGATAAAAATCAAAGCTTTACTTCCTTGGCGTCAGTTTTTAGGTTTAAAGATTCAATATTTTGGTTTGTTTTGTTTTGTTTTGTTTGATTGTAGCAGGCAGCTTCTAAACACTATGTCACTACTTTGTTTCTTGTTTTGAATTGGAAGTGTTGTTAGAATTTAGGCAATGGCTTCAGTTCCTGAATTGGGTTTTGCATTGTCTCCTAATTTCTTGCTTCAACGGCATAAGTTGCTTGTTCCTCAGCTTCATGGCAGTTGTTTGACGAGACCCCCTCCTAGAATTTCTACAAGAATAAAAAACTACCAAAATCCTAGCTTTATAGCCACTAAAGTGAGTAAAATTAGAGAATTTAGGTTTTTAAAGTCGGTTGAATTGGACCAGTTTGTGACCAGTGATGATGAGGATGAAATGAGTGAGGAGTTTTTTGAGGCAATTGAAGAACTGGAGAGGATGACAAGGGAGCCTTCGGATATATTGGAGGAAATGAATGATCGATTATCGGCAAGGGAGTTGCAATTAGTGTTAGTATATTTTTCTCAAGAGGGGAGAGACTCATGGTGTGCACTTGAGGTTTTTGAATGGCTTAAAAAGGAGAATCGGGTCGATAACGAGACGATGGAGCTTATGGTTTCGATTATGTGTAGTTGGGTTAAGAAGTATATCGAAGAGGAACGTGATGTTGGGGATGTGATTGACCTTCTAGTGGACATGGATTGTGTAGGGCTGAAACCGGGATTTAGTATGATTGAGAAGGTGATTTCATTGTACTGGGAGATGGAGAAGAAGGAAAGAGCAGTTTTATTCGTGAAAGCAGTCTTGAGTCGGGGGATCGCTTATGCCGAGGGTGATGGGGAAGGACAAAAGGGTGGCCCAACTGGGTATCTTGCCTGGAAGATGATGGTAAGAGTTTTTCTCATTTTTTATATATAGTATCCTGGCAATTGTGTTTTGTTTTTAACAATTAGAAATATGATTCTAGCTCTCTATGATATGATTAAATCTAGAATGAATGAAATTTGGCAATTGCTTTGCACTGCTTGCCATATTTAGATGCAGTGTTCTTTGTCTAAAGGGCAGTTCTTTCTTGATCATATCATCGTGCTAAAATTTTATTGGTGGAGTTGTTTGAATTACTTCTTGCTGTTAGTTGAAGTTTGTTTTCATGATGTGCTTTTGATGCCTGTATGTTGAAATTTGTGGCGGAACTTCATGACTAAGTTTACAATCAGGAGGTGCATCATTGAGCCAGCAGCATGGCAAAATTTACTTGGTAGTGGATTCTGTCTAGAAATTGTGAATCAACTTGACCGATGTTATAAAATAAGTAAAGCAATGCTGATAGCTCTATTTGAAGAATAGTTTGTAGTTAACAATTGGAATAGCTCAGCTTGTTTATACGAATTGTTTTGTATCTGTTTCAAATAAAAATACTTTAATTCTCTTTTGTTAGGTTGAGGGTAAATATGTGGATGCGATTAAATTGGTGATCCATCTCAGAGAGTCTGGATTAAAGCCAGAGGTCTACAGCTACCTTATTGCACTGACAGCTGTGGTTAAAGAGCTAAATGAATTTGGAAAGGCTTTACGAAAGTTGAAGGGTTATGTGAGGGCCGGTTCGATAGCTGAACTTGATGGAAAAAATTTAGGGCTTATTGAAAAATATCAATCAGATCTTCTAGCCGATGGGTCACGCTTGTCTAGTTGGGCTATTCAAGAGGGAGGCTCGTCATTATATGGGGTGGTTCATGAGAGACTTCTTGCTATGTATATTTGTGCTGGTCGTGGACTTGAAGCAGAAAGACAGTTGTGGGAGATGAAGCTTGTGGGTAAAGAAGCTGACGGGGATCTATACGACATTGTTTTAGCAATCTGTGCTTCCCAAAATGAGGGCAGTGCTGTTTCGCGGTTGCTTTCTAGAATAGAGGTTATGAACTCCCTGTGTAAGAAGAAAACCTTATCCTGGTTGTTGAGAGGTTACATTAAAGGAGGCCATATCAATGATGCTGCAGAAACACTCACTAAAATGCTGGATTTGGGTTTGTATCCAGAGTATATGGACAGAGTAGCTGTACTGCAGGGACTGAGGAAAAGGATCCAACAATCCGGGAACGTTGAAGCTTATCTTAACCTTTGCAAGCGTCTCTCCGATACGAGTTTGATTGGACCTTGTCTTGTGTATCTGTATATAAAGAAATATAAGCTCTGGATTATAAAAATGCTTTAAGTGGCTGGGATGAAACAGCCATGAGATTCTTGAACCCAGATGTGTTCCAAAAGGTCAAGATTTTGCAGGGCGATTATTCTCCGGAGCCTTTCGAATGTGAATTTTGTATAAAGAATATAATGTATACGGGTATAACTAGTTAATACTAAAGCATGTATATGCTATAAATATGTGCTTGAATAACTTGTTCTTCCTTTTGAGTACCTGCTACATAGTTAATACTCTTAAGACAGCTACCGTACTGGTTTTGCAAGTATGTTCATTTTTGGAATGCACCAACACCAGGTATATTTTGTTTTGTCTGTTTTGGCTTGAGGTTGACTTGATTTGTAGTGAATATATAGATTTTCTTTGAAGTGGGTGCCATATTTTTTTCCTAACTAAAATTTTGAATAAATTATGGCTGATATTGAAGTCTCCAGCATTTGGCCAACACCCCAACTGAAGGACATTTGGTTCGGTCTGGTCACTCAAAACCGAATGGATTAGGAAATGTAAGCCGATCTGTTTTTGGTTTTGTACTAAATCGAATTAAAGATCAATCAATTTAACTTTAAAATAAAAAAAAATCAATTTATATATATGATAATTTTTTTTTTTACATAAAACATGAATAATTAGTGATTATAATTAAATTGAACTAACAAAATAATCAAATTTAAGTGAAAAGTATGAAAATTTAGCTAATATAAAAGAAAAAAAAAACATTTGATGAATCGAACCCAATCATATAATTCACTAGTTCAGTTTGGTTCGTATCCGGTTCATGCCCACCTCCTAAGCGCGACAATATAGCTGTACGTACTCCGTATGCATTAGGGTAATTTTTGGAAACCTCTTGGGGCTTAACCTTGTACATGACTTATAGTAAGCCGTTTGGTTGTTGAGGATAGTTAGGCAATGACAATAATTATGATGTTTAAATCTTATGAAATAATGCAGAGTGACAGATTGGACGAGTCAATTTACACATAATTTTCCTTCTCTTTTCTCTTCATCACAATCCTCAACCCCTAGCCACCACAATCACTACCAATGGGTCTTTGGTTCAATGGGAGAACCCTTACACTTAGAATAATGAGTGCAAGGGTTCGAGTCTCCATAAAAGTATTTATGAGACTTATTTACAATCTTTCCTCAATTATCAAATAATTGAGTGGAGTCAGTTTATTCCTCACGAAATGTGAGTAGAGTGGACAGTCCTCGAATATTTGAGAGGGTTTGAAGAATTTGGGCAGCGCTTCAGAGGAGTACATGCCACGAAGAAGGTCCCAATTGTAGAATCTGTTTATAAATATTAATTGTAATACAGACAGTCCTGTATAACAATATTCAAAAAAAAAAAAAAAAAGCCACCACAATCACTACCAACCATAACCTCTAGAAATCACTACGTGAGCACAAATCCTAGCTGCCGCCGTCTTTGTCAGCTTGCAAAATCCTTGATGCCACTGCTAGGCAATACCCACAAACCATAATGCTGCCCCTGCCCACAATCAAACCGCACGCTGCAAGTTCCCCCACCTACCACCAGACGGTACTCAGCACCACGCCAAGCCACAGTCGCAGCCGCGTCTACTGCATCAATTGGTACCGCAACAGAAGCCGAAAAATAAACAAGTCCATACCGGCCCACTTTGTTTTTTGTTCTTTAATTGTTCTATATTCTTTTTCATTTTTGTGCATATTTTGCTGCTGTTCATAGGCGTTTAATTCGGATGGATTGGAATTGAAGAGAAGTGTATTGAATTTGGATTCCAATGATTGAATTGGAGATTAGATGAGGATGATGTCAGACAAAACAAAAAATTGAGAATATTGAGGAAATAATTTTTTTTTAAAGGAGTTTCTGGTTGTATTTGAATAATAAAAAACTTAAGTTATATATTTCTATTTGGGAGTCTCCGAGTTACTTCAGTTTGATTTCTGAGAAAATTAAAAAACAAAATGAAAGAAAGTAATGAATTTTTTTATGATATTTGTTAATTTGGATTTTATGAATAAAAAATTTCCCTATTTTGGGTGGTCCAAACAATTTTTTTTTTCAAATCTTTGTAACATGCAAGGGCGAAAATGTTGTCAAATCTTGCATTTGGTGCAGGGATACTTTCGAGGGAAATTTACAAAAACAATCCTAAAATTTTTAATTTTTTAAATTTAGTCCCCAAACTTTTTCCTGTAATAGCTAGTCAATTACTAGTTTTTGGATAAATAATCCTCGTCACTTTAAACAAATTTACAAATAAATGTTATTCTTACAATCCACTCACACTCTCAATAAATCACCAAGCCTCATTACTCTCAATAAATCACTAAATCACACCAAATAAGTATTATATAACTGAAGATATTAATCTTCAATTGAGAGTTGGGAAACTTCTTAAAGCTAGTGTATAACTCTTACACAATATGAACTTTTTATGTAAAGATTAGTGTTTAGATTCAAAATTGACATAGTTTTGTTGTAAATATTGTTATTTTTCATTCACAAAATAATGTAAATTTGTTTACGTACCTTAGTTTAAGTAGAGAAATAAAAAAATAATTAAAAATACCGAAAATTCAAAGTAAAAATAAAAACCTAGATTTAATGAGATAGACTAATTTCTCATTATCTGTCTTACTAAATCTGAGTTTTACTTTGAATTTTTAGTATTTTTTTTTTTTATTCCTCTAATAAAATTAAGTATTTTAACAAATTATATTATTTTGTAAATAAAAAATATCAATATTTACAATAAAACCATCTCAATTTCGTGTAGGAGTGACGTGTAATATACTGTAGGTTCTCCTAAGTGAGTTGGGCCGGACCTAGGGGAAGTCAAAAAACATTACCCGTATACGTGAAAGCTATTTATATTTTGAGCCAAAATTCGTGTTATGTTGTATGATATTTTATTAAGCTATTAAGACATATTGACAGTACTATCAAGACCTAATTAATGAGAGTAACATCTTCATTCTTGGGTGGGCCTATTGATAATAACATCGTGATTTTTTGGGTTAATATCTAATGGGAAATTTATAGTAATAACCAAAAAAAATTCCCTTTTTTTCATTTTAACCCCCAAAAAATATTTCTATCAACATTAGCCATTAAACAACATTTGAGACCAAAATACCCCTCCCTCATCTCTCCCCCAACACTCCATTTCACTCATCTCTCCCAAACCGATCCAACTCCCATCATCGGCGGCGACATCAACCCTCGTCGGCGGCGGCTCCATCTCTCACCGGCATCCGATCTACGATCTACAACCTTCAACAAAATCTAGGTTAGTCATTTTTCTTATTTTCATTAATTTAAAATGAGATTTTAGAATAATAATAGTTATAGCTTGAGATTAATAGTGGTGGTGATGATGTTTGTGGTGGTTGGTGGTGTTTGGGAGTATTGTTTTCGATTTTGGAGTGATTGTGCTTAATTTTGCGGGTGGGGAGGGAGGGGAGCAGGGCGCGCGCGCGCCCATCGCTGGGCAGCAGCGCGCGGCACGCTGTTGCACCAAATCTGGTGCGACAGCAGGCGCTGTCGCACAAGCTCGGGTGCGACAGGCGCGCGCCCGTCGCACAAGCTCGGGTGCGACAGGCGCGCGCCCGTCGCACAAGCTCGGGTGCGACAGGCGCGCGCCCGTCGCACAAGCTGTGGTGCGACAGGCACGCGCCTGTCGCACCAAAGCTGGTGCGACGGGCGCGCCTGTCGCACCAATTTTTTGGTGCGACTGGCCCTGTCGCACCAATTGTTGGTGCGACAGGCTTGCCCGTCGCACCAATTGTTGGTGCGACAGGCTTGCCCGTCGCACCAATTGTTGGTGCGACAGGCTTGCCCGTCGCACCAAAAATTAAATTTTCTTAATTTTTTTTTTCTGTAAATGTAATGTAATAATTTTATAAATATTACAGATACATGGCGAAATCAGAATCACCGGATATTGAAGTAGGCAAGATGTATTTTCGTTATGCTGATCATTTTCCTGGTCGAATTTCGAGCATGTGTATGTTATCTTCGGTCGTTAAAGTCATCGAGGAAAAATTAACAAACCGGCAGTTGCGTATGTTCAAAAAGGATATATTTGGACATTTCTTGGAGTGTCGAAGTTTTCCATTTAGTGGGGTAATTTTGCACAATCTTCTACTGCGGCAAGTGGCCCATGAAGAAGATAGCCGTGAGGATCAGTTATGGTTTCAAATTGGTAAGCATGTGATTCGCTTGTCAATTGTCGAATGGTGCTTGGTTACTGGACTTTCATTTGGTGTGGATACCAATCAAAAAAATGATGAAATGGAGCAGAGGCTACGGAATACGTATTTTGGTGGTGTGCATCGTAAGATTAATGTGAAGCAATTCGATGCAGTATTTAAGGAGTTGAAATTCGAGGAAATGAACGATATGGACGCATTAAAGATTGCACTGTTTTATTTTGCGGACAGAGTACTAAATGCAAGAAAAAATCACTGTCAAATTAATTTCGATTGGCTTGACCAAGTTGATGATATACAGTACTTCCGAAAGCGTCCATGGGGTCTATTGTCGTGGGAAATTATTTACGAGAGTCTTGACAATGCACTGTTCGAGAAAGACGAGAAATTTAAGAAGACTCGGTTGAAAAATTCAGATCATAATATTGAAAAATACAATCTTTACGGCTTTACGTGTGGGGTTCAGGTGCTATTTTTTTTGTTTATTAATAAGTTTTATTGTATTAAATATTTGATAGTTGTTTTATTTGATTTTTCACTTTGGTTGTTGTAGGCTTGGATTTACGAAGCAATCGGAGGGTTGCCATCAACATGGGTCGTCAAAACGAAGAATAAGATTCCCCGCATTCTGCAATGGAAGCCCATGGCGTCGTCGAGAATCAACTTTGCGGAGGTTTATTCGTTCTTCAACGACGAATCTCGTCTTGTAAGTAATATGTATTACTTATTTTTTAAACTTTACTAAATTTAAGTTATGTATACTTACTTAAAATTTTCAATTGAATTTATGGAAGGGGGACGTTTTACAAACCCTTGAGCCAAATTCAAAGGAGAGTAGCAAAAATTATTGGCTCTCTGTGAAGGATTACTTGCCAAGCATTCCAGACTGGGTTCATAAGGTCGGTATACTCTAAGCACTAAAAATTTGTTAATCGAAATTTTTGACTTTTCATTTACTAATTTTAAATGATACTTTATACAGCACCAACCCTCAATCAACGCGATGCCGTCGGTTACAAGGCATTCAGACGAGCATGACGATCATGACGACATACCAAACCCAATACCAGAGCAGTGTCATGACACTTTTGCGGATGAGGTGGGGCATGACACTTTTGAGGATGAGGTGGGTGTTGATGACCACCAGCAGCAAACAGACAACTCTGATGACGCACGGGATTCTGAGGTTAGAAATAATATACGATATTTTTTTTTATAAATTATTAATTTTTTATTGTTATTCTAAAGTATTATTTTTTTCTTTTGTAATAGTCGAGGACAAAGCAGTTTAATGATTACGTACGACGACGGCTGGATAAGATTGATCGTAACGTGTATGAAATAAAGTCAGAATTAAAAGATTTTAAAGAAACCGTTGTTGGTTTCATCGACACATTTTCTAAACGTCCAAATAAGGATTCTCCCACTGCACGCTCGTATGCGGTAAGCTAATTTAAATTTGATAATAATGTTCGTTTAACTTTTAATTTGATAGTTATTTAATATGTTCTTTTTGGCGAATGTACAGGCCCCGGATGACGTTGGAGTGTATACTGACGTGGGCAATGAAAATTTGTCTACGCCCACATCATTGTATAGTTTCTACGGGGATGTAAGTGGGGAGAGCGTGCAGGTGTTCACAGAGGTGCCTCCGGGCGTTAGTAAGTTCGGCCGCGCGTACATACCGTCGTATGTTTATAACAGTCCGTACATGATTCCTCCGGTCAGGCGAGGACAGCACGTCCGGCCTTTACCTCGACCCCAAATCATGGAGCATGCGATTGACATGAGTACGAGTGTGGATGTAAATCCACTGAGAGGATTGGAGGACTCTAGTCTGTTTGCTGAGTTTGATCAATGGTTTACTGGTGATAGCAGAGTCCGCCGGAGAGTCCAGCACCCGCGGTCATTCTTTCAAATAATTTTGGGGACAGCTTCGATGGGATGGTTAGGCGATGAGGTATTTATAATTTCCTCGTGGTGTATACTGTTGTGGATTTGTGTATAAATCTGTTTTTAAAAACTCGTAATATTTCTGTTTCTCTACAGCATATTCACGAGTATCTCCGCTTGATTAGCGAGAAGCAACGGCAGTATCCAAATGCCTTACTCCAACGTGTCACACATACTGACACATTTTTTTGGGTAACGTGCCGACAAAACTTATAAATCTTATGTGGATGTAAAAATTTAAGTTTTATTAATTTATGCATTTCTTGGTTATCTATGTATTAGGTGTTCTTGAATCAGTTATGGAATAACGGGAATTGTGCAGTCGATTCAATGGTATTCGACGACCGCGTGAATAGTTATCTTTGTGGCCGCCAGCACACAATGTCTAAATCAATGACGGATGTCGATATGGTATGTATTTTATTACATTTCACATGCTATCTAATGAAAATATTCAAGTTGTTGCTTTTTCTTTGTTGTATTGTATTTTAATTTCATACATAACGAACATGTTTTTCAATTGTTATATGCAGCTACTCATCCCTGTTAACTTCGACGGCGCGCATTGGGTACTAGCACGAGTTGACTTTCGGAAAAACAAAGTCTGGATTTATGACTCATTACTCACAAATCGCGACGACAAAAGGTACAAGTTGAAATTCAAGCCACTTGAAGTTATATTCCCTCGATGGTTGGAATACGTTGGCTTCTACAATATCCGACCGGAGTTGCAGAGTGAAGACCCGTGGAAAGTTATCGCAGTTAAGAGCGCGCCACAACAAGAGCCCGGAACTGGCGATTGCGGTGTTTTTGTATTGATGGTTACGATGTATTTAATGTTCGGGATTAGATTGGAGTTTAACGCTAGTCATGTCGAGTACTTTAGAAAGAAGATTGCGGTTGATATATTTAATAACGATATTCAATTGTAAACCTATGTAGTAATTCAAATGTTGAAATTTGAATTTTTTTTTACTTCGCACACTTAAGTTTATATAATTTTAATGCCTCACATTTTAAATTTTAAATAAAGTTTTATGAAATATAAGTGTACAATACAAAACAAGCAGTAACAGTTTTAACCAACGAAGACAAAACAATAATAGTTTTAACAAACTCATAACACACAAAATACAACTAACTTCGAGTCGACGCAATGGGATTCTTACATCTCTTACGATTATGGCCTAGTTCATGACACCGACCGCATCTAACAGTCCGCCGGTCAACGTCCTCGCCAGCCGAGGGTATTCTGAGCTCTTTACGACGGCCAGGTGGTGGTGCCTCAACTGGTGGGTATACATGCATTTCCTGAATTTCATCTGGAATTTCCCAATCAGCCACATCACCAACTGGCTCTACTGGTTGTGCATAAGCCATCGCCAACGATTCTGTAGTGTAAAAGTCCGAGCAAAGGTTAATAAAATCCACCCGGTGTGTTAGACACGCCGCGATTGCATGAGCACACACAAGCTGATCAAGCTGGAACACTCTGCAGGAGCAAGTTCTCTTTTGCAAGTCAACTAACCCTTCCTTAAGCCCACCGCCTATAACTTGAAAGCGATGCGGAGACACCGGCCGAACTATCATTCTTTCAGCTATAGTTCTCCTCTCAGTGACTATTTCATCCGCCCATGTTGTTAGCCGAGTAGTCATTGATTCAGCCACAATTTTCCTATCATAAAACCATTGCTGCAATGTTTTCCTAAAGTGATCAACAAGATGAGTCACAGGAAATTTTCGAGGTTCCCTCATGAACGCATTAACACTCTCCGCGATGTTCGTGGTAAGAATGCTGTACCTCCTACCTTCAAACTGCGACCTTGCCCAATTACACGTACCGACATTATTTTCTAGGTAATCAGCCGCACCCGAGTGGATCATCCACAACCCTTCAAGTTGTCTCTTAAATTCCTCGTGGCCATATGCTTTTGCTGCATTAATAAAGGCAGGCTCAAATTGATCCCAAAGAGCTTTGGACATTCTAAACTGAGACTTAATGTTACCTTTGACGTGGTAAAAACAAACGCCATGAGTTGCATTGTGAAAAACTTTAAGAACGGCTCTCCTTATGGCAGTGCATCGATCAGAGATAATTACCAACTCAGGTCTATCGCCAATCACTCCGTGTAACTTCATCATAAACCATTCCCAAGCATCGTTGTTTTCTGAATCCATGATCCCAATGGCTAACGGATACAATTGATTGTTACCATCAAGACATGTTGCCACGAACATGCTTCCACGATATAATCCCTTCAGATGAGTACCATCTACAGCAATGACAGGCCGAATGTACTGCATAAAACCCTTGATGGAAGATCCGAGTGCTACAAAATAGTACAAGAAATTACCATCTCCATCCTGCTCGAGGTGAGTGACTGTACCCTCATTCGCTGTAGTTAGTACGTGAGAGTATTTAGGGAGCAAGTTGTATGACTCTGCAGGGTTGCCTCGAACTATTTCAAGACCAACTTCTCTCGCCCGATATGCCTGCTGGTATGTTAACTGAACACCGTATTCCTGTTGCATATCTGCTCTTATGTCATTCGGAGTATAAATCCTCTTGTCTTGAATATATTTTTCTGCGATAATATGACCGACAACCTGGCTCCTGACTTGATGACGTCCATCAACCAATACCTCATTATGACAAGTGTGTACATTGTCAATTCTCTTCACCACCCACGGAATATTTTGCTCGTTCGAACATCTAGTTGCTCGAATACGCCATTTACATGATTCTGAACAACAGTGAGCCTCGAAACGTGTCGTAGTAGACCGTGCAATCTTGAAATCAAACTTGTCTCTAAAGGCAACCTTGCGTAGTTGTAATATAAACTCATTTTTCTCAGCAAATAGCTTACCCACACTGATATCATCTGAATAACAACTGCTAACAAAGCTTGGAGCAACCATATTCGAAGGCAAAGTTGGAGCAACACTTGTAAGGGGGTCAATTCGCCTTCTCGATCGAACCATAGAAGGAATAGGTCTATTGCCTCTGTTATTCACAGGAGTATTGTCTTCACACTCATCCTCATGCTGAAACGATGGAACATTTGAAGGACCGGCTCCTCCATCATCACCATCATTATTGAAACGCGTGCCCCCCCTTGTAGTATTAGAAGGTTCTGCACAAACATTATCCCCCTCTGTCTCATTATGAAAATCATCATTGTCCCGAAAAACATTGTTGTGATACGGAGAATATCGTTGCTCCAACGACGTTGTTATTGGAAATACTGTTGCTCCAACATCCTGTAACGTAACGCCATTATCATCAATGTTGTCATAATTTTCGTGGATTGGAGAGTAATATTGCTGCAACGATATTGTCCTTGGCAACACCTCTTCATCATTATCGGGGCCAGACATATTTGCTCTAAACGAAGTTTCTGTATCGACATGTGGCTCAATACCTTCGCTCGGAACTCGAGGTGATGTGGTCACGAATATAGGAATGCATCCAAAATTAGCTACGTCCGATGCCATATGCAACACAACCCTCACCATTTCATCATCGCATATATCCATGGGCATTGCACATATACGATATAATGTGTTACTAGACCTCAAAGTTGTCTTCATGGTGATACTATAGTCATTAGGGTTAATTTGTAACACCTCGTATACTCTTGCCAATAACTGATCAAACAGATAATTTTTTCCAACCAAAAATGCTCGATTTTTACCATTCACGTACTCCATACGGCTATTTTCTAATGTCTCCCACCAACCATCGTAACACAATTCAAGTACAACTGAATCCATTAAGCCTGAAATTATAAAAAAATATTATTTCAGCCATATTAAAATAATACAGTTTTAATGATGTATTTCATGGTGGGTGCGACAGGCAACCTGTCGCCCGAATCTTGGTGCGACAGGGTGCCCGTCGCACCAAGGTTTGGTGCGACAGGATGCCCGTCGCACCAAGGTTTGGTGCGACAGGGTGCCCGTCGCACCTTGCTTGGTGCGACAGGCACCTGTCGCACCAAGAGTTGGTGCGACAGGCACCTGTCGCACCTTGCTTGGTGCGACAGGTTGCCTGTCGCACCAAGTTTTGCTGCGACAGGCAGCCTGTCGCCAGATCCAGATTTAGCCCAGTTGTTCAGAAAATAACTCATACCAGTAACTGATGTCGATTTGTGTTGGATTCGGGATTCGGATGTCGATTTGTGTTGGATCCGGATAAATTATGATCGGATATCACTTTTATCGTTGTCCTTTGCGGTCACCGTTGACTGATGAATCAAGAGCGAAAAGCTGCTTTTGGTTTGGCGATATGGGAGAAACGACGTTGGTTTTGTTACGCAAAGAAGAGTAATTTGGGAAAAAAGGCTTGTGTTTGGCTAATGTTGATAGAAAAAAGTTCAGAGGGTTAATTACAAAAATAATAAAATAATAATGGTTATTTTCGTAAATTTCCCATATCTAATACATCTGCATGTCGATGTATTTTTGGAGGGTGCGTTGGCATTGATTTTCTTTGTCTTTCAAACCCTTTTTCAGACTCTGTTCTGGAGATGGGTCCAGGCTCGAATGATGGGACATTAAAAATTGTAAACTAATGGGGTTAGTATTTGTTGATTTTATAGGATACTGAAAATTAACTAGACTTGAAAAACTCGCACAAAACTTTTAAAAATTAAAAATATTATTAAATTCAAACTTAGAGTTTATTTTAAAAAATAATCAAAGTTTGTAAAAGTATAAAAGGCACTTATTTATTATAACTATAATTTAATTAAAAAAATTTATTTTAACAAGACTTATACTTAAATTTAGAATGCAACTCAAATAAGCAATGCATAAATAATAAAACTCTAAATAATTAACTAAATTAAACTAGAATATAAATTAATTAAAATATTATTAAATTATATAAATTTCATTCTAATTAGAATTTCTTCACCACAAACATACTAAATGGATGTTATTTTCTAGTACCGGTACCCCCCAGACATACAGCGGCTTCAACGTTACACCGTCAATACGTTTACTTGTTGCACTTTACAAACTTTTGCTTATGTCTTACGACAAGAAATTGTAACAAAGAATTTATACGGTACAATGTTGGGGCTGCTCTATAAGCTCTCCCTCCAAGTAAGTTGCTGTTCTATAGCGGTGGTGTTTGAGCTAATCTTTTGATTCTACAGTCCCTGGACATGTGCACAAATTGCCGCAACTTGACCTGCTACTCTTCGCTTTCTCACATGGGGTCTTAGATATGTGATAACTTTTCTGGGTGCTTTGCTCCATTTGAGTCCTTGTAGAAATGGTACATATTCTGTTTTGTCTTTGCCTCCCTCTCTCTCTCTCTCTCTCTTTCCCCTTGCAAGTTTTTTTTTTTTTAATTCTGATATATACAGATTGTTACTGATATTAAATCAGATATTACAATTACAATATTTACAATCGTATTAAACAATTGGGACCGCCGCTATACATTAACCCACTGAAACACTTGTCCAAATACTTTAAACCTTCTCTAATATTCGAGGGGTGCCTACTCCACTCACATTTCGTAAGGGAGAGACTGAAACTAACATTCATAATACTCTTATGGAAACTCGAACCCTTGCACTCAATATTGTAAGTGTAAAGTTTCTCTCATTGAACCACAAGCCCATTGGTTCTTTCCCCTTACAAGTTGCAACAATGTTTTGTCACATATAGGAGATGTTCAACCAAACAAACACGAATAGTTTTAATTTAGCCTTCCAAATTCTAATCAAATGATAGAATCTTATTGTGGAAGGAAGGAAAAAAAAAAACCTAATTTAATGTTTTGCAAGGTGTGCTTAGATCTAATTCGTACCTACCCATCAACAATTTGGTACACGAGCCCCCCCTTATTCATTTTTAAAGTCAATAATTACCAACATATCTGGACACATGCATGTGTTTCTCTTCTCTAGATGTGATCTGTTTGGTTCATTAAATTACATTGGTGGTTTTGATGGAGAGGTTCCTTATTATCTTAATAATTTAATGGGCCATTCTCTCTCTTCATGATTAAGACATTTCACCAATGAACCAATCTCAACTATTTCATGACAATTTAGTGATCAAAATTATATCCATGATATAATGCTCTTATCTTCTTCTTTTTACTTACAACAAGCACATTGTCTTATGACACCAATGAGGCAACAATTATGATATAATGCTCTTATCTTTATCTTCTTCTTTTTAGTGTAATATTTGGCACCCTCAGTTAAAAATCTGGTTGGTGGGCTCTAATTACGATGGTTTTTTTTTATTTAGACGAAAACAACTCATATTCATTTTCCAACTATCATAACATAACTGAGTCCCAAATAGTTAAAATAAATACTATTTTTTAATTTATACAAATACTTAAAATAATTGAATCAAAAAAGTTGGATAACACTGTAACGTAGTCATTCTCATGGATTGCTTCAGTTTTTTCCGTGAAAATCTTCAGCTCATCCCGCACAAGCTCTTTCTGACTTACATTGTCTTGAAAACCTTAAAAGATGTTTCCTTTAACTGTAGGATCTTTTTGGTAATGATGAGAGGAAAGAACTCACCTTTTTTTTTTTTTTTTCGAACTGAGGAAAGAACTTACTTTATCAGGTCATTTTCACCTTTTCTTAACATACAATTTACCAATTAATTAAGGGAGCTTAGCACTTGCCATTAATTAATAATCAACAATTATCTGGCTGTAAAGTTGAAGATACTCTTTCAGAAAGAAAGGGCAAAAAAAATTAAAAAAAAAAGGGCTGAAGATGCCTTAGAAAATCATCAGAAACTAACGAGCCATTTATGATATGATAAACCCAGTTGACCAAAACTCACATATCTTGTGCAGCTGATGTGGCAATAATGCAGTGGTTAGTGGGGGGACTGAAACTCTTTTGCATTGGAGTGAGTCACCTAATCAGAAAACCGAAAGCTCTGGTCACCAAACTGACAAAGTTCAGAATAAAATAGGACCCTACTGTATCTCTTTGAAAGATATACAGAGAGAGCCACCTAACCTAAGAAGAATCTATTCCACCATGGAAGTAAGAGTGAAAAAAACGCTATGATAAGGTTCTTCATTCTTTTGCAAATTTTCCTCCTCTTCTCCACGAAACAAACGCACCCTCTTGAGCCTCTGGTCTGCAATAGCCCCATCCTAGTTTCATTTCACGCTTTCTTGCTTTTCTGCTGGTGTTTGCACTTTCTCGGCCAGAGGTAAACAAACTTTTCATTAACATTTTCATTGCCTTTTTTTTTTTTTTTGGCAAAAGACTGAGTAAAAAAACTCATTTTTTTCAATTATTATTATTATTATTACTATACTACAGATATGTACACAAGGTAATGCATATTTGATACAAAATGCGTGGTCTTAAGTTTATAGAAAAATTTAAGAGTACCCAAGTACACGCATTAAACCAACAAGACGCCAGCAGTGGCGGCTGTAATGGTTGTGCCAATGGAAGCAAGCTTAGCAATCACAAAAGGACCAAATTTACTGGGTCGAAATCAAACAAGTCCAAATCTGGCTCAGTAGCTCAAGCTCTGCTTCCTTACGGATTACCCTCAACTGACCTCCTTGAGCCTTCTATAGACCCTCACCTGAAGCCAATCCAGTGTGTAAAAGCCTTAGCTGATCTTTATAGAAGATTTGAAACTTGTCTAGAGTCGGATAAATCGATGCTATTCATAGAGCAGTATGCATATTTGTGTGGCTTAGGTGATGCCAAGTTGTTAAGAAGGTGTCTTAGGTCTGCTAGGCAATATGCTGGAGATTTGCATTTAAAGGTTGTGCTCTCAGCTTGGTTGAGGTTTGATAGGAGAGAAGATGATCTTTTGGGTTCATCATCTATGGATTGTAGTGGGTTCATTCTTGAGTGTCCCAAGGCTGCATTGATATCTGGGTGTGATCCTAATTCTACTTATGATCACTGCAAATGCTCTGAGGAAAACGCAAAGTCGAATCTAGGACCAATCGTTGAGAAATTTGTGTGTTTGAGTTTGGAGGAGGATGACGGTGTTACATTTTGTGTTGGTGACAAGGAGATTATTTTTGTTCGCAATAAAATTGCATCACTTTCAAGCCCATTTAAGGCAATGCTGTATGGCGGTTTTGTTGAGTCCAAAAGAAAAAGGATTGATTTTTCACATGATGGGGTATCTGTTGAGGGACTGAGGGCTGTTGAAGTGTATACTAGGACTAGCAGAGTGGATTTGTTCTGTCCGGGTATAGTTTTGGAGCTACTTTCTTTTGCAAATAGGTTCTGTTGTGAGGAGATGAAATCTGCTTGTGATGCTCATTTAGCTTCATTAGTTGGTGATATTGAAGATGCATTGATTCTTATTGATTATGGTTTGGAGGAAAGGGCAAATCTTCTTGTAGCCTCTTGCCTGCAGGTGTTGCTAAGAGAACTCCCAAGTTCTTTATACAATCCAAAAGTGATGAAAATATTTTGTAGCTCTGAGGCTACAGAGAGATTGGCCAATGTGGGACATGCTTCTTTCTTGCTGTATTATTTCCTGAGTCAGGTTGCTATGGAAAAGGATAGGGTATCGAACACAACAGTGATGTTGTTGGAGAGGTTGGGGGAATGTTCAACTGAGAGGTGGCAGAGGATGCTTGCTTTGCATCAATTGGGTTGTGTGATGTTTGAGAGAGAAGAGTACGAGGATGCCTGTCATTACTTTGAGGCAGCAGCTGATGCAGGTCATATTTACTCATTGGCTGGTCTTGCAAGAGCCAAGTACAAGTTAGGGCAACAATATTCAGCCTATAAGTTGATGAACTCTATCATATCTGAGCATAAACCAACTGGGTGGATGTACCAAGAACGGTCATTGTATAATCTTGGGAGGGAGAAGATTGTGGATTTGAATTATGCAGCTGAATTAGATCCCACACTTTCGTTTCCATACAAATATAGAGCTGTTGCAAAGATGGAAGAGGGGCAAATAAGGGCAGCTATCTCAGAGATTGACAGAATCATTGTTTTCAAGCTTTCAGTAGACTGTCTTGAATTGCGAGCTTGGTTGTTCATTGCAGCTGACGATTATGAAAGTGCTCTGAGAGATACCTTGGCTCTGTTAGCTTTGGAATCCAACTACATGATGTTTCACGGCAGAGTGAGTGGAGATCACTTAGTTAAGCTCCTCAACCATCATGTTAGGAGCTGGAGTCCTGCAGACTGCTGGATCAAACTGTATGATAGATGGTCCTCTGTAGATGATATTGGCTCTCTGGCTGTCATAAATCAGATGCTGATAAATGACCCAGGAAAGAGCTTCCTAAGGTTTCGGCAATCTCTGCTTCTACTGCGGTAAGCATAGATGACAATATGCTTGGTTAATTTCTTTTATAAGCACAGACCATACTTTTACATAGAAATCCTGCAATTTGCTAAGATCTATGTTGCCTGTTGTACCTGTAATGCTGTGATTTATAATATTTGCGACATTCCCTCTGAATCGTTACTGTAGTTCTTTTCCATGTGAACTGTGAATTATGCATTGTGACTATTCTCTGTGTATGTAATAGGTTAAATTGTCAGAAGGCAGCTATGTGCTGTTTACGTTTGGCTAGAAATCATTCTAGCTCTGAACATGAAAGACTGGTTTATGAAGGTTGGATTTTGTATGACACTGGCCACCGTGAAGAAGCTCTCTCTAGGGCTGAGAAGTCCATTTCAATTGAAAGGACTTTTGAAGCATTTTTTCTTAAGGCCTACATTCTGGCAGATACGAATCTGGATCCAGAATCTTCAACTTATGTTATCCAACTATTGGAGGAAGCTCTTAGATGTCCTTCTGATGGTCTTCGGAAAGGGCAAGTGAGTTCTAGCAAATAGCAATACCGCTGACATTATCATTTCGCCACGTTACTTGCTTGAACATGTTTCTAATTTTGCAGGCATTGAATAATTTAGGGAGTATCTATGTGGAATGTGGTAAGTTAGATCGAGCTGAAAACTGCTACATCAATGCACTCGACATCAAGCATACGAGAGCACATCAAGGGTTGGCACGTGTATATTACTTGAAAAACGAACGAAAAGCTGCTTATGAGGAAATGACTAAGCTACTAGAAAAGGCACAATACAGTGCATCAGCTTTTGAGAAACGTTCAGAATACAGTGATCGTGAGATGGCAAAGAATGATCTCAATATGGCAACACAACTGGATCCACTAAGGACATACCCTTACAGATACAGAGCAGCTGGTAATTTTGTGGCCACACTCTTTGTAATTTTGATTCTGATTGGTATTCAATTTCTTTGCCTTTTCACTTTACTAGTTCTTATTTATAACCTGGGAAGTCCAAAACTGGTACTAACTTGGAGAATTTTTAATATCAGTGCTAATGGACGATCAGAAAGAAGTGGAAGCAGTGGAAGAGCTGTCAAAGGCAATAGCTTTCAAGCCTGACTTGCAAATGCTTCATCTCAGAGCAGCATTTTATGAGTCAATGGGGGACCTCACCTCTGCCATCCGGGACTCTCAGGCAGCTCTTTGCTTGGATCCCAACCATATGGAAACACTTGACCTGTATAATAGGGCACGAGACCAAGCCTCTCATCAACAGAAGTGAAGTGAGGTTCACTCCTATGCTGCAGATAACGTTACCGTCTTGGGGCTTGATTCTCGGGTTTCATGCAGAAAACCATTGGAAATTCCTTAACAGTTTCATGTTTTTCCTGGCAATCATAATCTCAACGAGCTTCCAGCTTCAAGGCAGCCACAGGATGAAAAGGAAGTGCCTCAACAGAAGAGAAGAGCAGCAGACGGATATGTATGTACAGGCGACCAGCCGACCACTCAAGACAACTTTGGTGGTATGACGATGATCTCCTCGTGTTGTCATAGAAAGGTAGTCACAAGTTTAGTCTCACAGCTGTGCCATTGTTCTCAGCAAGGGTATAGGGTTCACAATTATCTTCTTCTAGGTGACAATTTTCCTTTTTTTTTTTTAACAAAACAAAATCTCAGTTCCTCTTGTACATAAGAAATGCTGCATTACAAGCTTACAGTTGTTGAAATATGCTCCTACTTTTTTGGTTTTCCAATTACCATAGTATAAGCCATCGCGAAAGAATGCATGTTCATCAAGGTACAACCAAAAAAAAATAAAAAATTAGGTCTTGGTGAATGTTGGGAATATCAGTTTGATTACTTTGATATCTGCTCTTTAGGCTTCCAGTAACTGGCTAAAGTGATTAAACGTACCAAAATATTGAACAGCCATATAAAAGAAAAACACAAACATATTCATATATATCCTGTTATTTATACAATCGACATTAGCAGAGCGGAAAAAAAAAGAAGCGAAAACGGAAACAAAAAGAAGAGAGATCAAGCAGAAGATTGCAGGCCTTTTCTCCTGGTTATCTACACCAAAAAAAAAAAAAAAAAAAATCATTCCTCTACCTTCTTACATCAAGCAGCATAAACTCTACATGCCACTGCTTCCAAGCCCATAAACAGAAACAGGGAAAAAGTAAGTAGATATCATTTAGATTTACAATGAGGCTAAAATTTCACCTCAACTTGCTTCTGATGACAATATTTCAAGCTCTGCCCACCAAAGAGGAGATAGTTTGGGCGTTGCTCCATCAGGTTCCATTGCTGTAATTTCCTTCAACTTAGCTGCAATGCCTCTCATTGATGGTCTTTGTTTAGGATCAGGGTGGACACAATTCTTGATCACTTCAAGCAATTCCTCAAGCACATTCTCCTGGAAAGATTTTAGAGTAGGATCCACTATATCTTTTAGCGGCTGCTCTCCTTTCAAGTATTCTGATGCCCAGTTCTCCAGAGAGCCATTTTCTATGGAGTACGGGATCCTACCGGTTATCATCTCGAACAAAATAGTCCCAAAGCGATAGACATTGCTCTCTAGATCTACTGCTGAGGTTTCCAGAAGCTCCGTAGCAGCTGATCCAGTCTTTGCTGCAGTTGTATTGTTCCAGAAACTGAAGTCTGATATTTTGGCTGCATAGTCTTCAGTCAGGTATATAGACGAAGATTGTAGATTTCTATGGGCAATAGGTGGTGTCAACTGGTGCATATGCTCAAGGCAGTAGGCCATGCCCATTGCTATTCTCAATCTCATTGCCCAGTCCAGGTGCTCAGCTTCTTGTACTGCAAAAAATCCATATTTCAAAGTCAATAAGAACATAGAACAGAACATTTAGCTTCGTTTACTCAAAGTTTGATGCTTTTATAGACATGTTTTGTCTAAACAAATGGGTTAAGAAGTTTAGCACTTACTGTGTAGATGCTCAAACAGTGATCCATTGGGAGAATACTCAAAAACCATCATTCTTGTGAAAGGCTCATCTTCTTCACAATATCCAATAAGGTTGACAAAATTTTTGTGGTTCACTTTCGATAATGTGTCTATCTGCAAACAAGACCAAAAGTGACATTCAGAATTCCAACAGCTTGCATGAAGTTTATCAAATTTGGATTTCAAAAATTAGAAGTACCTTCTTTCTAAATTGTGATTCTAAATTCTTTGACCAGTCTGCACGAGATTTAACTGAAGTCGATGTGACGGCTATTTCAACCCCACTTGACAAAGTTCCCTTATAGACAGTGCCAACTGTGCCATCTGAAAAAGAGCCGATTATATTACTGAAGTCTTCACAAGCTGCTTCAAGTTCTGATCGCTTGAGCTTGGGTACACCTGAAAAGAAGGCTCTTATTCATTAGCATTCAAGTGTGTAATGGCACAACACGCTTGTGAGAAATAAAAGAAGTACCTGTTACAAATGCTTTCTGCAGCTGCCCACTTAAACCTGTTACCCAAGGTTTGACAGTAACCACCTTACTGCTTCGGCAGACCAAAAAGCCAATTGCTGAAATCAGAATGAGTGATAAGCCCCCAATAATTCCAGCCAAAACTAAGACCGTATGATGCTTGGACTTGTGGAGACTCTCATGAACTTGGCTTGGAGTTGAAGCAGCGAAAGACATTGGAGCACTGTGCAAATGTGGTGGTGAGGAAACAATGGGTATATTTACTGGTGCTGGTGGTATTATAAGTGGGGAAGAAACTGATGGAGACTCTGAAGGAGACGGTGAAGGAGAAAATGACGGCGATAACAATGACGACATTGAAGGGGAGAGTGACGGCGAAACTAGAGGTTCTGGCGATGAAGCAATAGATGAGGACGATGATGGTTCAGAAGCCTTCCTTTTGGCTTCAAAGCCATTTGTTACCTGCTGCAACATCCTCCGGAAAGCATTATCTCCAGGTTGGACCTTGTTCCTGACATACAGAATCGAAGTCACTCTGAAGTAGAAAAACTTTTGCATAACGAATGTATATGAGCATTATTCAGCTAATGAACCCACACCACACGTTCAAGTATGCTGAAATTCAATTATGCAGACCTCAGTGAGGAAGGCTCTTAGTCAGAAGGATAAAATTAAAACTAATGCAGTTTCTTCCCGTTCTGCAGACAGTTTTTCCTCTTTCCGTGATGCAGTCCTAAAAATCTCTACTAATGGCAACAACACATTGCTTCTTCACAGCATGTGGAAGATTTCAAGATGCATAAAATGGTATCAATTTACAGATTGAAGATGAGCTAAGACCTTAATTTTTAGTAAACAGGAATCTAGTTCTCTTCAACTACAGTTATAGTTTCCATAGTTAAGATGTAACTAATTATTCTAATTTATTCTCATTACAGTTGGCTCAAGTCTATTTATAAAGTCTTTTCGTAGAGATTTTTTTTTTCTGTTACTACCCTTTTGAATATCTTTCTATTTCACGGTTTTAACAGAGCTCGTCTAAGGAAGCAGTGTAACGAACTTCAGTTGCTTACCAAGTAAATAATCCACTGTTACATGATGCTCTTGAAGCAGCATTAGTTAGCCAACTCTCATCCACCTGAATCTCAGAAATAACCTTAAGCACATGAAGTTCAGGAGATATGCCACCAAGGTACTGGTTGTTGTCCAATAAACTGCCATAGGAATCAGATTAGGACTCAATCAAAAGCTTCAAAAATATATATATATGTGTAAAATGACAGCTAGAATAAACAGGAGGATTAACTTACAGAGTAGTCAAGGAAAAACTATTGCCAAAATCAGAAGGAAATGGTCCGCTAAAATTGTTAAATCCCAAGTCCAGGATCTCCAGTTCCTTCAACTCTCCAATCTCTTTAGGAATAGTTCCAAAGAATGAATTGTTGCGCAGAATACTGTTAACACATAACATTCAAAATAATGTATAGAAGAAAACAGTACTAATCAAGAGAAATTACAAGCTAATTACATAGATTTTAACTCAGACAGCTGCCCAAGTTCAGGTGCCAGCATCCCTCCAAGACAAAGATCCCTCAAATTCCTGGAAAAAAAAAAGGATGAAAAGAAGAACCCATCAGCAGTACTGTTATCCAAGTGATATGACAGATCAGAAAAGAATGGGGAGTTATGCAATTACAATCATCAACATCACAAATGCAGCATTAAACATTTTGTCATCTTGTCACTTTCAAAAGTCTTAAATGTCACATTCAATTGAATTTCTTCATCAACAAAATCAAATGGGGCTGCAATAAATCTTCTGTCCATCCATTTAAACTTTAATCAAGAGCCTTACCCTTCAAAATTAGATCTTCAGCCAAAATCAATAATTGACTCAACAAACACACCGGTAGCAGTTGAAACAATGGCAAGTGTCATTCATTAATAGCACACAGGTTTTACTTTACACAATGTAATTAATTACCATCTCAAATTGATTTTCAAATTCGTAAAAAAAGAAATACAAACAATGATGACCATGTGACTCTATTAAACAAAGATTATGAGATCTATACACCCTCTAGTGATCAAAAACAGATTCAAACGTTGTGGATTTTCGCACTTAAAAATTTAGACCAAAAGTAGCTCATGAATACATGCATTACGCAACAAACATATATGATGTCAATTAATCATTTTCAGAAGCAAAAAACATGTTTTATAAAACAAATCAATGAATGAATCACTCACAAGATAACAACTTTCCCATCTGAGCATTCAACACCGAACCAAGAACAAGGATTAACATTATCTCCGACTCCGTCGTTATCACCCCATTTTGATAAAGCACCAAAAGGGTCTCTCACCACTCTCTCTCGGAACCTCAACAGTGCCATCCCTGCAAGTTCATACAGTTATTTGCTTGAAAAAACTCTATGGAGGATATATTATTAGTTATTACATGCAAAAACAAATTTATATTATATATATATATATATATATATATATATATATATATATAATTGATATTTAAATTTCTTATTAATAATACAATACCTTCGCTGTTCAGACACCATGCCAGACTCAGATTCTGAAGAAACAGCAGCATCACCAGCGTCAACGCCGCCATGTTGAGCCTCAACTGGTGAAATCTCCAGGGTTGATTCATCCCGAGATGATAATAATATTGATAACATATAATATGCAGCTTTGTCTGAACAGGTGTTTGTAATATTATTATATCAACTACCAAACCTAACTTGAGACTCGAGAGAAATAAAATGAAATGAAAAAAGATATGAAGAGAAAGTACGTGCGTTTGTGGAGCCAAACGAAATGCTTTTGTTTCCAAAGAGTTAAAAGAAGGATCCAGTGATGTTGGATTTGCATTTGTCTTCTTGTAAGAGTCTTGACTCGCTCTTCGCTCCATCCTCAATTTAAAGCGCCGCCCGCTAAATATTGTTCCACGTGCATAGCACGTGCTGCTTGCTCTCCTCCACTCCCATTCACCTTCTTCTTATTAATTAGTTTGTGGCAAAATAGAAATAATTTATCCAATTTAAGAATTCTTTCAAAAATCTGGTAACTCTTTCTGAATAATTGTTTATACGCATCCAAGATTGAGTCCATTTGGAAACTTCATAAAGTGATTTTAAGTCCAGTCTTAAATGGATCAGGATCCTCTCATGATCTGATTTTTATCTGAGCAAATTTTGTTAATATAATTAGTAGTTAATAAATTAAAAAGAAAAAATAATTAAATCTTAATTATTCACTACACAAATACAAATGGTTTAAGATCTGTAAAATATCAGGAATGCTCAAATCAAGAGAGGATCTTGATTCGTCTTAAATTGTCTCAACCGATTGTTTTTCGATTCAATATTTGAGAAATATTTCATTTTTCTTTTATGGTATCAAATTTTGAACTTATTAGAAGAGTCCCTAATGCAATGAAAAGAGTGCAAGTAACTTCATTGCCCAAATAATAATATATTTCCATAATTAAAATGATCAAAAGAACTTAATCGATTGATGGCAATTTCCCTTTTGTTTCCATGGGCTGCTTGTTGAAGAGGTCCACAACCCATCACTTGGGAGTCATTTCATTTGATTTCCAGCCTGCACAAAATTAAACCAATTCCCATAACGATTAGCTTTATACCCTCTACCGACAATTGATAAAGACAATCTGAAAATACAATAATTCACATATAATTTTAAATTTTTGTCAAGTTTTGCCAAGTGGGTCCTCAATCGTTTATCATTTTTTTTCACTCTCAGTTTGGTTCTTTGCCATGTGTGGATCGCGTACATAATACAATTTGTGCTGCAAAATATATGATAAATTAATTAAAAAATGTATGTGAGAGGGCATGGAGGTCACTTGGAAGGTAAGTAGCAAAGGTGGGGAGAGGTATGATTCTTCAATCATGATAGTGAAGATTAAGAAAATGATGTTTCATCTTCCCCAAATATGATTTTGGGATGGGATGTTAATTTGGGCTGATATTTTGATGTTTTGTCTAAACAGTAATTTGAGTAAATGCTTTTTCGACAATAAATGCTTATGCATTGCTTACTTTTCAATTATTTTACACCTAATTCTGAGGACATTTATCACAAGTATGATTTTACAAGCTACGATGACAGTATGACACTTTTATAGTTCCTTCTCAAGCTAGTAAAAAAGAAAAAAAAAAGGAAAAATCCTTTTGTGGTGGTTTCTTTAATATAAATAATTTTTTAAAAAAATATATATTTAAAATTTAAAATAACTGCTAATTAGGTTGATCAAGCACCTCTTTGTCTCGACTTTGAAGATGATAATTTAAATCTCTTCATAAATTTGAGAGTTTATTTTTATATTATTATTTTTAGTTTTCGATTTCGATTTCTAGATTGACTTTGAGTGGTTGGGTTTTAAGTATATTTCAAATATATTTTGTATTATCTCTGTTTCTATTTTACTCTCAAGTATATAAAATTCAAAAACACTCACGATAATCCTTTCAAATTTACCAAAATGGTTGGGGCTTGATTTACAAAAATGTTGATCATTTAAATAATTAACTAGAAACTTTGTTGGTCTTTATTGAATTTTGATAAAAGTTCATTTAATTGTGAGTGATTCAACGAACATTAATTACATTTTTTTTTTTCTAATAAAAGAGAAAGAGAGAGATAATTAAATAAAATGCACTTGTAGATATAATTTGGATTATTATTATTATATAAAAGTTATACATTCAACATTAAAAAGTTTGATACAAAGTTAGGTGATTCAATGGAGGATGATATTAAGCCATTTGGTGCAACCATATATGTGACATTAGATGTGACAAAAAATTGACAATCCACCATACGAAAACATATGCACTAACACTTTGTTAGTACACGTTTGGATGGAAACATTTAACAACAACAATATGTGTATGAGTATATGTAAAATAAGTAAATGATTTTGATGATCTTCAGCTAGGCGTGGACCAGAATTTAGATACTTGGCCTCGAATTTTCGTTGATGGATGGACTCATGACTCATGAGCGGAAGTGGGGCTCAATGGATAAGCTTTTGAAGAAACAGACAATGCAGCTTCCTTTCCTTTGGAATTAGAAATTGGAAAAATGGCTTGCAACCTCTTCATAGTGGGACAGTAAAGCAGCGAGCCAGCAGTATTATAAACAACTAATTCAAGCTCATGTTACTTAGCTTGAGATTCAGCTACTATTTTATTAGCTTGTGCATGTTTGGTATCTGATTTTTATGGTTCCCAGTAGTAAGCTTTACGTTTTCGATTCTTTTTGTTCAAAGAATTCTTACTCTTTTCAAAAAGGCTATCTGGCAATGTTTACAGTTTCATAAAACATTTTGGATATGTTTGGGCCTCCAAGTCCTATTTCCCCGGTTTGTAATAATGAATCTGAATTCTTCCTCTCATGGAATCACCATGGGATTCATTCAAACTCAAGGCTGCTCACTAGGGCATTTTTTTTTTGTAGCTAGATATAGATACGTACATTTGGAAAGGAATACACTCTCACCGCTAACATTAAGAGATATTTGAACCCTTCCCACTGCCAATGAGTTCTCAGTTGCAACAATTATAAGAATATTCAATTTCTTGCGGCAGTTGTTGCTTGTTGAATGGCAAGTACACACTTCCTCTATACACTTCTTTTCCATTGTGGTTCCCAGAAGTCATGGCTTTGTGGCAGCTCCAAGGAATGTCCGGGCCACTGTAATTTTAAATTTTCCCTTAGTTTAAAGTATTAGCTAAACATACCCATTTTCATTACACGGCATATCCTAATAGTAAAAAATCTTTCTCAATAATTAAGTATTACAATACCCATTAACATTTTTACATCAAAATCTCTTTCCAAATTTTACCATCAGTCTTGAACAATTCACAAGTTTGAGCAATGAGGAGCTTTCGAACTTACCTAACCCCAAGAGTTGGTAAAATAATGATTAAAGAATTTCTGCAATTTGCTGACAAGAAAATTTGCTCTTTTCTACTGTTAGCAGGCTGTTAAAATTTTATTTTTTTGCTTTAAAAACAATGCATGACAACAAGAAGAAGCATGCTGTTGTCAGCAGGAAACAGGATTAAATCAATATTCAATCCAATCGCTTCATTTTTTGTCATGTAATTGTCTAGTGTCTTGGCTTTCAAGTCTGTAAGGTGACGATTTTGTTATCAATATAATTTAGTTTTTATCTAATTGATTAGATTCCTAAGCATAATCCTCCAGGATAATAGTCTTAAGATTTGAAACCAATTGGCGATTGAGCTATGGTCCGGAACTTAATTATCAATTCTCGATGGCCATGGATGCAGAAGGGAAGTCAGAAGCTGCCCACTTGGGTATCTTTGTCCGCAAATTAAACTTCTATTTGATCATTCCATGAGCCCATAGAGCTGTAATCTTGCCGGGACTGAAGAAAATCAACTTGCATAACATTTGAAAACCAACTACTAATTAGAAATATATCGTGGCTATATTTGGATCGTTTGAAGCAAGGCTCTCGTATTTATAGCCACGATCAAGCACTAGAAAAACAGATAAAATAAAACAAACTACTATCATGAAAGACGAATCATTCGTACGTTGTCAATCACAATTCACTTTCTCTTACTCATCCCTCCATGCAGCAGCTTTTGCTGCTGAATATTTCACTTTGCATTCAGGCTCGCTAACAAAGTACAATTACGTAATTATTCCAAGTCATTATTATTTGATTGGCCACACAAGCGAATAAGGAAATCAACTTTCCACCATCCAAATGCAAGGCATATTGGGTTCATTAACTCTCTTTAAATAATTTAATAGCAAACTTACCTGGATAAATGGCACTAAAAAAGTAAAAAAAAAAAAAAAGATGCTCAAAAAAATTGTCTTGCGCCCCGCCCTCTTATCCTATAAGTGGAAATACAAATAAAATAACATGATGACAGTGATTATCTTTAGAATTATTGTCGTGTTGATCATCAAATATAATATAACGGAGGTATTCTAAAATTTCTTTGTCGTTAATATGCCTACATATTTGTGAATGTATCACATTATGAATGGACCAACCGTTAATTTATTTGCTATTTTTGGATTTGTTTTGTATAATTTAATCTACACCTGGTGTTTCCAGAAATGAAGGATCCTCTTCTTCGTCAACTTCTGTGGCATCAACAATTAATTTCAAGTATTGTGTGGTTTTATTTTCAAGTGAAATAAAGATTTCTAGAATGAAAAACATAAAGCAGGAACCAAGAAATTAACTGCATTCGCCTTTCAGTTTCTAAGTTGGTCGTAGAGCCACTATCAACAAAGATTGAAAACAAACCCATAAACATTAGGATCTCCATGTTTACAAACTGCAAGCAACTTTGATTGGATGAGTGCATTGGGCTGATGCTCTAATTAATGTGCTTTTACCTGAAGAAATACAGATTATTATTTATTGTATGCTAATTAATAATAATGCAAAGTGTTCTAGTCTATGTCCGGTGTCCATCTTGACGTGAAACTCGAAGAAGCTGCTTTCTGTAAATTTTGTACCACAAATTAAACTAACAAATTAATCTATCTGCATGGCCAATTCACTCAAACACCAGAGATTTCCCACTCCGCAACCAGACTAGAAACTAAGAATTCTCAAGAATGGAGGGTGGCACTCCCGTTCCAAGATATAGATCGTTTTCCAATTGATTGTATTAATTCAAAGGAATTCTCATTTGAATAAAATCCTATGCAAAGCTAAAATCAACCATGGCATTGTAACTATTCACATAACAATGAGGTTCTATATGGGAAAAGGCGATCTTGCACAACTGCCATCTTGTAATCCAAAAACTGAAGTCAGCTTTTATCAGCACCTTCGTCAAATTCAGTAGAACCCATGACTCTGAAATCCAATTGCTTCTGATGCTTTGCACGCCGGCGTTTATCAAAATCATCCCATCCTTCTAACTGTCAGAAGAACACTGTAATAAGCATTCTGATAAAAGTTGGGCAAACTGTGGCACTTGATAAAAGGTAGTGAGATAACTACAAACCTGACGTAGGGCATCCATTGTAATTTCTGTATTATGAAGTTCCAGTGTGGAGAGCTGAACACACTTGCTGAATAATGTTGTTGGGAGGGATTTCAGAGCATTGTTATCAAGCTGCAAAGCCTGAAAGAGATATTTAACAAATTAAGATCTATACATAGTGGCAGATCTCATTTCATGCACATCACGGAGGGAAAAGAAAAGAATTGATCAACCTAGTGATTTAAACTATCTAACCATCCTCTGATAAGAATGTCTTATATTCACTTGTGAAACAATAACCAAGACAAAGCAAAATTATTACTTCTTACAGCAAACTTGAGTTTTAGTATAGAAACAGATAAAGAAGAGGAAAGAATTTAAACAACAATGAATAGAGTAGGAACCTTTAGATAATGCAAATTTTCAAGAGTCACTGGCAACCCTGACAGAAGATTTGATGAAAGATCAATCTGCATCACAAGAAGACCAAGTTAAGCAAGATGATATTTTAATCTATTATATTTAATTGGAAACAGTCCTTGTTTGCAGCACATAAGCTAATTAGCTATACCTCTTCTTCATATTAGGATTTTCTCTTTTTTTTTTTTTTTGGGGGGGGGGGGGGGGGGGGGGGGGGGGGGGGGGTGTGGTGGGGGGTGTGGGGGATGTGGTGGGGGGTAATTGAAAAAAGGAAGGACAAGAAAAGAACAGATAAAACACCAAGAATTCTACCTCAATAAGGGAAGTGCAATTGCCTATACTCTCAGGAAGAAAGCTTATCCTGAGCCAGAAAGCAGAAAATCAAGAACTATAAAGCCATCCACAGAGATACAAATTGAACCAAGCTCAATATAAGGGAAAAGTCTTATTCCATAGCCCTCTATTGCCAATGAAGAGTTTCTAAATATTACCTATTGTTGTTGGCTTTCAAAACTTCAAGTTTACTCAAAAGTCCAATTTCAGTTGGGAGGGTAGTTAACTTGTTGTTTGAGACATCTAGATGCTGCAGGGCAGTCAGATGACCCAATATGCCAGGCAAAGAGTTCAAGCTGCAGAAAATATGAAGTTAATGAATATCATAAATATGCAACAACCATTATAGGCACATAGCAAGTGAACCTACGCTTCCAGGCAACGTCCTCATATTCATGACCAAAAAGCATGCATTTCAAGAGGAATGATTGAAGAAACTCTATGGGAAGTATGTGCACTCATTCAAATAATTATACACGTACATATGGTAAACTCGTTAGCCCAGACAGATTTGAATCTGATAACATTTTTTAATGCTACGAAGGTGTGGGGAAGTCTTAAATTTGATCATTAAAATTTCCTTCCTCTGGTATTCACTATTATTACTACCTTTCATTTTCATTTCTGCTTTCTATTATTTTCTTTATATATATAGCAGCAGCAGAATACACCAAACTACCATTACAACTAACTTTTTAGCAATAACAATTTGAACAAAAGCACTAGCCTATCATGTCATGTTAATTTTAAGATCCTCCACTACCTGATCATCATCATCAAGTCATCATTGGAATAAAAACTGCCACAAACTCAAGCAAGTAACAGGGCAATGTTTCGTATATGCTGAATAAATTCTACAAGACAATGTACACGATAGAACAGAACTACTAACCAGTTTCGGCTAATAGATAGAACCGTTAGATGCTTCAATTTTGCAAGTTGTACCCAGCTAATGGAATCATTGGATAAATCATTTGCGTCAAGGAGCAGTTTCTGCAAAAGAAAATTGACTAGAGGTTGACATTTCTAGGACCTCATAGAAAGGTTACTAGCTGAAGTAGAAACACCAAGTTTGAAACAGATGACTACCTTCAAGCCAGTCAAACCATCAATTTGGTCTGGAACACACTGAATGGAGTTGGTTCTGATATCAAGGACTCTTATAAAAGGTGAGCAATCCCATACTTCATCTGGAATAGCCTTTGAAAATAAAATAAGTAGTCTTTAATCTACCTAATTGATATATATAGAAAAAGAAGCTTAAAAGATGCTGATTGCTTTCATTTTTATCTCCGATAAATAAAAATTTATTCTTCTCATTTGGATTTGTTACTCTATGTTTTGCGTTTAAAAGAAATATAACTTCACACGATAACGTTTCTACTATTGTTAAAAATATAAAAAAGAAATGCAGCGCATGGGAAATTTTGAATGCAAAAGAATTACAGTAAAATGCACACATTATCCCCAAGATTTCTACATATCTGCGGTCAGAACTTGCTAGAATTCACACCCAATCAATTGAATTATTCAACTATGATATACAGATACTAGACTAGTTTCCATTATTAAATAATTAGATTGCATAACTGCATGAAAAGTTGACAATAAGCCAAAAGTCAAGAATGTGATACAAAATGATTAATTAGGTTCTGCAGTCAGCTGACCTGAATTTTGCCTGAAATGATTCACTATGTTCTCAGTATTCATACCTTCAAGTTGTGTTCGGCCAACGCTATTACTCCAGTAGCCTTCCACCTTTCTGAAGAGGTCTTGCCAACCGGAACCATCTTCATGTCTCTCACTCTATCAGTCTTCCTTGAAGTAATAGGGCTCTGAGCTTCTTTCAATATAGGGCCATCCTGTTCACAAGATACATCAATTAAAGGAATCAGGACGTGAAACCATCCTATTTATCGACATAACAAGCTTCCAGAAACAGCATTTCTTTCGAGGATTCCATGAATTTCTATTTTGTTTTACAATACAGAAAGTCAGAAATTAACTCAAAGCTTGTCAATCACATCGTGTACAATCTAAATCACTTTCAACATACAAAAAAGGTCAAATCTTTCAGTTAAATTAACAAATCTTTTTTCACAGAAAAGAACATCTCAATTCAATTAGAGAAGTAAGAAACTGAATATGCTTCCTTCTTTCCACAATTTCCTCAACTGGTCAAGATGATGCGTCAAATAAAGAAAAAGATAGAGACTGATAAAGATACCCCTTGATGCACACCCTGAGTGCCAATTAGCATGAGCTTAACTCCATTTGTAACCCCAGCTACTCCCAAAGTCTCTTCATTCGCCAAAACCTTCCCTTTTAACATGAACACGCAAAAATTTAATCACCAAGAAACAAAAAGAATCAATTTTGAATCATGGGCATTGATTTTATATCGAATGTAACCTTTGAAGATGAGTTTTTGGCCACGAGGAAGGACATTTGTGAGAGGCAAGAGAAGATTCTTCAGGCGTAGAACGGTAGAATCAGGCGAAAGCGTTATTGGTATTGGTCTTCCACA
The DNA here is from genome assembly GCF_022201045.2 of Citrus sinensis. NCBI lineage: Eukaryota > Viridiplantae > Streptophyta > Magnoliopsida > Sapindales > Rutaceae > Citrus > Citrus sinensis. The sequence continues at coordinate 30,222,138 of NC_068563.1, forward strand.
GAATTTCACAGTGATCTTAATTTCATTATCACCCATCTTCTTCTTCTTCTTGCTTTGTTTTCCTTCCTAATGATGACTGGTTTTGTTGCGAGACCTCTTTCTTTCTTTCTTTTTCTTTTTTTTCAAGAAACAAAAAGTATTCTTCTTTTTTGAGAATAGAAAATGCTACTGGAGGCGGAATAGGATTTGAATGTCAGTTCTTAAAACTTCTAGGGTCTATTGATATATTGATGCAAATTTTAGCGGGACTGAGTGTTATTTTCCCTTTTACGTTATTTAATTGGAGATGGGAATTCACCTACGGTACCGCGGTACCGTATCACTGCTTTGTCTTTTGTACCACCGTAAATTTTTATAAAACTCTTTTTACTTATTTTTATTTTAATTTTACTTCACAAATATTAAGTTAATTTCTCCCAAAGCCGTAAATCCTTCAACGGCCGATCAACGGCAAATCGGCTCCCCCGGTGACTGTGGTTGGTCGGAAAAGACAGAGGGAATTATGGGGAACAAAATCGAAGTGGTTCTGTCACCGGAAACCAGCGAAATCACGGTGAATTGAAGCGACAATTCCGTGACTTTTCACTACTTCGATCGGCAGCTTTCCGAACGGTTTCCTGTGATAAGGATGGCATGGATATGACCCGCGTCGCACGAGCTTCCTATCGGTACCAACCTTCGCCGGTATATGGCCGGAAAAGGAAATGAAATCCGGGTCGAGTTCGAGGGTTCGGGTCGAACTGATTATTTTTGCGACAAGGATGACATGAAGATGACCGGCATCGCACGAGCTTCCGATCGGTACCAACCTTGGTCGGAGGAGTGGCCGAAAACGGAAACGAAATCTAGGTCGGGTTCGTGGGTATTATGATAAAGAGAGGGGTATTGTGATGTATGTGCAATATAGAATAAAAATGTGTAAATAATAAATAGTTTAAGGTGCTACTAAAATGTTTATATGGATGCAGTAGAAATTAACTTAATATTTGTAAACCAAAAATTAAATAACATTGAGTAAAAGGGGTTCTATGAAAATTTACAGCTGCGCTGGCACAAAAGACAAAAACAGTGGCGCCATAGCTTGATCCTCCGATGGTATTTATTATAATTTTCTACCCTTTTCCTTTAATTATTAATTTATTTATTATAATTAATTTATTAAGTCAAGCAGGAGCCAGAGCCAACAGATGGCCAATTAAACAGAGAGGATTTGCCAGCTTCGAAGTGTGCAAGAAATTAAGAAATGCTGGCTTAAAACGTTTGCCGGCACGAGCATTAGGGATGGCAAAACATTGGGTCGGGCTCGGGCTTGGCCAAACCCGACCCGACCCGATCACTAAAGAACTAAAGCCCGACCCCAAAAAAGCCCTATCTATTTATAGTTAGGGTCGGGTCGGGCCCGACCCGAATCGGGCCAACATCGCCCGACCCTAACTAAACCATTTTCCAAATGCTGAAATGCAGCTGCAACTTGCATTTCCAGATTGCGACTTTGCATTTCCAGATTACAACTTAAAAAGTTCAACAGGACCGATCGAGGCTGCAGGCTGCTGGTTTTATGGGTAATTACAGAACAAATTGCCAATTCATGAATTCAACTCACTCACCTAGCGGCGTCGCGGATGGTCACGATGGCGGGTCACGATGGAGAGAAACGCGACAGTGAGACGTGACAGTGAGACGCGACGGTGAGACAACACGACGGCGAGACGCGGCTGATTGGCTGGCGTGCGTCGACAGTCACGATGCTGTTGGCTGATTCGGCGGCGGGCTGGGTGGCTGGCTTAGTGGCTTAGGGTTTTTGAGAATTTGAGAGTTGTGTCGTGCGCGTGTTGTGTGATTGTGTCTTGTGTGATGCAGTTGTTTGTGATGTCTGATGTGAGCGTGCAGCGTGTGTGATGTGTGCATTTTTTATTTTTTTTTGTAAATAGGGTCGGGTCGGGTTGGCTTTAAGCCCGACCCTGACCCTAAATTTGTTCGGGCCTTAAAATTGTGGCCCGAACCCAACCCGAAATTTAAAAATTCGAGCCAAAACCCTAATAATTAGGATCGAGTCAATCGGGCTAAAATTAGGGCCGGGCTAAATTGCCAAGCCTAACAAGCATCAGTGCATCACCATATAGATACCTAAACAGGGTGATGCTCGTAGTCATCCATATCCTCACTCATGGGGGCCGGGCCAAAGAAACCACTCATCATAGTCCAAAGAATTGATGCATCATGCTTCATGTGAAAGTGAGTATCTCAAATCTCTAGGTTATTCTATGTTCCATCAATCGATCAGCATGTGGGTTCATTTTTCTTTCACTCTCCTCTACTTTCTTCCAAGGCCAGCCAGCAACCGCATGTGCAACTTTTCAGAATCCACCCACACATCCACTTTCTCTCTGTACTCCTTTTTCTAACTTTAGCTTTTGGCAGCAAATTAACGGTAATTATTACTTTGTAACACATTGACATTGGATCAAACCAATGGATCTCTTTCTCCTCCATTATCTTCTTCCTCGCAAACTTACAGCCGATTTGCAGATTGTAGGTTGGAAGATGGTGGGGCATATAATTTAAAGAAACTGCTGATACGCATATGACATATATGACAGTCTCCCAAGCCCCATTCCTCTTGTGACCTAAAAGTATTAATGAGTTTCATTTCATCGTCACTTTATTTAATACTGAAGTGAGACCCAAGGCATCAGTAAGTGTAGTAGTAGTATTCAATCAACCTCACTCAACAAAAACTTTGACCATGTCTCTTCTCTCTCAAAACACCAAAGAATGGAGAAAGAGGAAACAGTCCCCTTAATAAGCATATAAATGATGACCTCTCATCTAAAATTAGATTAGGCTTAAATGTTAAAACTCCCATCTACTGCTAATCACAACCTCTCATCTTTCTCTCTTCCTCTCTTAAACTTCTGAAAATATATATATATATTTTTTTTTAAAAAAAAAGAAACACAATTAAATTACTTCATTGATTAAACAATAACAAGCCCTTTCTCTCAACTACCTTAACCACCCTACGCATCCCTACCACCACAATTTTAAAACCCATCTCTTGTCTCTCTCCCTAAACTCCTACTCCCTACCAAAACGCACCGCTTTTGCCTCTCCCCTGCAAAGGTCTATCACCAAAACACAAAAAGCAGAGACACAAAAGCAAAAACAGAAACAAAAACCAAAATCCCTTTTTCCCTCTTCTCTCAAACTCAAAATCACACCCTACTAAAGTTTCAAACTTTCTTCATTCTTCCTGTACAATTGCTCTTTACAAACCCAGGAAAAAATAATCAAATCAATGTGGCGGTCGTATATTACATCACCGGTTAAAATTCACAGCACGTCATCACATTCACATTCGTCATTCCACTGCTCGTCCTTCAAAGATATCCAGAGCCTCTGTACAGACGATCCCACCCCCCTTCACAATAACAATAACAACAATAATACATCGAGAAAGCCCTCTGTTTTCCACCGGGCCCGAATCGTCCACGCCTTTATCCGCTCCTTGAAACCCGAAAGTGAATCCCCATTTAAACGCGAGCCCAAAAATGAGACGTCGGCAGACGAAAATAACAAATATTCGCTACAAGTTCAGCAGCAGCAGCAACCGACGATCAGGATCCCGGGAGCGGACCAACGCGTTGTCGTATACTTCACGAGCCTGCGAGTCGTACGGTCGACCTTCGAAGACTGCAAGGCCGTCCGATCTATTCTCCGTGGATTTCGCGTGCAACTCGACGAGCGGGATCTTTCCATGGACTCGAGTTTCTTGAACGAGTTACAAGGAATCCTCGGCGGCGGTGGTCAAAGCAAGTTGACTCTGCCTAGGGTTTTTATCGGCGGCAGGTACATCGGTGGAGTGGAGGAAGTCAGGCAACTTAACGAGACCGGCGAGCTGAAGAAGTTCGTCGAAGGGTTGCCGGCGGCGGAGCGCGGCGTGTGTAACATATGCGGCGGTTATAGTTTCGTTTTGTGCGGCGAATGCGACGGTAGCCATAAGGTTTACGCCGAAAAAGGCGGCGGCTTTAAGTCGTGTAATGCCTGTAACGAAAACGGACTCATCAGGTGCCCTTCGTGTTCTTACGCGCCATTTTAAACCGTCTGATTATTAGAATTTAGAAACCAAAATATATATATTATATTATATTATATTATATTGGCCTTTCGGGTGTTTTATTTAATTTTGGTATTAATCAATTTTTATTTTTTTTTGGTAGTTATGTTTTTGGGTGAAAATCAGTGTGTTGTATGATAAAACCAGAACCGTTCGATTTGTTGCTTTAAGATTTGTATTAGCTCCTTTGGCCCCTGACTCTTGTTGGTATGCTTTTTTAATCTTGTACTGACACTGAAAGAAAGTGAACCATTTGAAATTACAATTGGTTGGCTACGTAATCTTTTGTCATTATTATTCTCTCTCTTAATCTCTTTTTTTCAAAAAAAAAAAAAAAATTTATAATGGCGTTTGATATTTAATGTACGTTTTCAGATCATTTGTAGTCAGTCTCGTAGAATTCTTTGATACTGTAAACTTTAAGAAATTGATATATTTATGTTGGGTTTACGTTTTAGATTGGAGAATAAGAATGATTTTTCACTCTCTATTGAAAATATAGAAAGAGAATGGAAAATGAATTGATACTTTTATTTTTAAATAAAATTAAATTTTTTAATTTATTTAAATAATAATAATAATAAATAAAAGATAGTTATCATTATTATAAATATAATTATTTTAATAATTATTTATATAATAATTATTATCATTATTTTATTTTATTATAGTACGTAATTGTAACTACAAGTATTTTAGTAATGTATAATAATTCATTCCAATTACGAGTAGGGTCCGTTGTGGGTTTACTGTTACTAAACTTACAAAAGAAATAATAATTTACCAAATCAGCATGTGACCCATAGTAAGTTTTTATATTTTTTGAAAGAAATGCGCCCGTTGTGGATTTTAACAATAATAAATTGATCCGCAACTTGCAATTAATTTTTTATAGGTTTCCATATTTAAAATTATAAATATTAAAAAATATTTCAATAATATATAAAATTTTGAGTTATATAATTTAAACTATAAATTTATAACAGTAGCCTAAAATTTCATTATTTTAGATTTTATCAATGTAAATAAAATTTCAACATTAAAATAAGTAAGCAAAATATATCACTCGTCATCAATAAAATCAATGTTTTGCTCTATCTTGTAATCAAAATACAAATGTTATCTATTAATAAGTAAATTTTGTACAACTACCATTAATAATTAATTAAACAAATAAAAATTCACCTCACAAGGTTCAAGCCCCTACAAAAGTATTGTGGGGACTAAAATTTCATTCCCAATTATATAAATAATTGTGTGAAGACATTCTTCTCTCTCTCAAAATAAGAATGGAGTAGACATTTCTCGAATATTTGAAAGGGTTAAAATATAGGCTCTTGTCCAAGTAATTGTCTGATTGTAAATATATTAGTAAATATTTTTATATAATGTGAGTTATAATCCTAGGCATTAGTCTCTTATAATAATAAAAAAAATGTGGGATGCATATTTTTTCTTGATATCAAACTGACAATAGTTTTAAGTTTGAAATATCAAATTCGCCTGCAACTTATAAAATTACTCGCAGCTAGCGGGTTTGTAGATTCGTGGGTAATTTTATCATCCATAATCACAAGATAAAGTAAAAACATCAATGTAAATTTTATTTATTTAGATTCCAATTCATATAGGTCAAATCAACAACTTATTTTGATTCTCATTCCTTATTCTGATTTCACTCTATTTCGATTCTAATATATTTTTATTCTTATGTATTGTGATTTTGCAGAAGTAAGTACACCATTCAATAAGGAAATAAATAAAAAAAATTATGGATCGACCGATTCTTGGTTTCATATTAATTTGCCGCAAGTCAATATTGATTCAGATTTTTCTAAAACGAATAAGAAACTTACAAGTCGCCAAAAACCAAATCAATCCAACATTTGCCCACCTCATCCATCACAAGTTTCTCTTTATTTTCAATCATTTATGTTACATATACGAATTTATGCTTCAACCATACAATCTAAAATAGTGTAAGAAAAAATATTGGATAATTTAATCAAGAAGGATAACAATAATCATAAAGTAGTAAAAAATGAACAATTGAAAAAAAAAAAAAGGACAATTGAAAAGACATGTAATGGGGTATTGTTACAGATTTTTTTTTTTTTTTTAGGTTTTAATAGTATTTGATAATGCAGAGTATGAATAGTATGGTAAGCTCAGTGGGGCTAATCAGTGCAACCTTGCTAATGTGTCAAGTTAATTAAACAGCTCAGCATATGGTTAACAGAAATCGGTAAACATTAACAATGCGTGCAATCTAAATTTTTTTAGATGCAAATTTTTCGTATCTTTGCAAATGTGGGCCGAACTCTGGATTTTTTTTTTTTTTTGCCACCTCTCGCAAAACCTTTGCTGAAGTTGACTTCAATATGCTTAAGGCCTGGCCAAAAATCCGCTCGACGGGGCCACAGATTTTCATTCTCTCTTCTCAAAGGATATTTTAATGAAAAGTCTAAAATATCCTCCGAGGAGAGAGAATGAAAAGTCTAAAAATCCGCCGGACGTGGCCACGTTAGTCATTTTAATGGACGGGACATGGCATATCACTAGCAAGTGCAAATTCGTCTGCTCGAACAACAGCGGATACCGATAGAGAAAATGTCCAAAGAAGCTGAGGTGGTTTGCGTCACCGGCGGCAGCGGCTGCATCGGCTCCTGGCTGGTCCGTCTCCTTCTCGAACGCCGCTACACTGTTCACGCCACTGTCAAAAATCTCAGTTACTTCCTCGCCCTTCAATTCAAAATCCCTTACTCTTAATAATTAATTGATTAATGATCTCAAATACCTCCAATTTCATCTTCACTGAAAATCTAAAAATCGTTTCTTGTTTTGTCAACTACAGGTGATGAAAGAGAAACAGCTCATCTCAAAGCGCTAGAAGGAGCTGACACGCGTCTCCGTCTCTTCCAAATCGACCTCCTCGATTACGACGCCATCGCCGCCGCGGTCACCGGCTGTACTGGTGTCTTCCACTTGGCCTCACCTTGCATTGTCGACAAAGTCGAAGATCCTCAGAACCAGCTTTTGAATCCCGCGGTTAAAGGAACCGTTAACGTACTCACCGCAGCTAAGGCACTGGGAGTGAAGCGCGTGGTCGTAACGTCATCGATTTCCTCTATAACTCCTAGCCCGAAGTGGCCCGCTGATAAAGTCAAAGATGAGGATTGCTGGACCGATGAAGAGTACTGCAGGCAAAATGAAGTAAGTAGCTGCAGTCTGCAGTCTGCAGGCAAAATGAAGTAACACTGACTTTAAACAAGAACTCGTGAATTGTAATTGCTGAACGGTGAATTTCAGGATTATTAATTTTTGCTTAATTAATTTTTGAGGGTTTTGAGTTGCTAATAGATCGAAATTCTGAGCAAGTTTTGTTAAAATTTAGTTCTAAAGATGTGTACTTTTGTTGCTGTTATTATTGTGAGTAAGATATGGTATCCACTGTCGAAGACATTGGCTGAGAAGGCAGCGTGGGAATTTGCAAAGGAGAAGGGTTTAGATGTGGTGGTGGTAAATCCTGGAACTGTGATGGGTCCTGTGATTCCACCAACACTCAATGCTAGTATGTTGATGCTTCTGCGGCTTCTCCAGGGTAATGCTCTCTTGCCAATTTCATCAGCTTACAAGTTTGTTGCGCTGTAGTTCTATTCATGTTGTGCGATTGAGGTTTCATATTAGCAAGATTTCGCTTAATTTAAATCTTTCAGTAGATAGATACAGCGTGTAAGAGGCACTTTTAGTTTTCTGATTTTCAATCACGTTTGCTCTTGTTAACTAATCCCTACGAGTTTTACATTTCTATGGACTGGTTTTCAGAATTAAGAAAAATGCTCAACATGTCACTTTGCCTATTGTATGTAGGTTGCACTGATACATATGAGAACTTCTTTATGGGATCGGTCCACTTTAAAGATGTGGCCTTGGCACATATTTTGGTGTATGAGAACCCATCAGCATGTGGAAGGCATCTGTGTGTAGAAGCAATATCTCATTATGGTGACTTTGCGGCCAAGGTCGCAGAACTTTACCCTGAATATGACATTCCAAGGTAACGAGTTTGACTCACTCCTATACCTACATCATAAATAATTTTAAAAAAAAAATTGCGTGCACAATAGGTTTGCAACAGAAATAATGTTCATGTTTTTTTATAATCCATGAAAAAATATTTGCAACAGAAACAATGTTCATCTCTTTTTATGATCCATGAAAACATATCAGAAATTTGTCTCAAATTTATATAATCATATTGCATGCCAAAGACAAATGATCTAGACATGGTAATGCTGAAACGGGAAGATATAAAAGCTTCATGACTCACTTCTGTTTAGCAATTTATGAACAGCACTTCTGCTTGTTGATCAATGTCAAATATCTGAACTGCTATGCAAGAAGGCTATTTTTGCCGTACTTGATCCTATGATTTGCCAAAGTCTAGCTTTCTTATGTAAAATATGACAGTGCCTCAGCTGTTTTATCACGTGGGTAACCAGTACGCATAGATACACACTGCCTTCACACTGAGTTCTTTTCTTCCTAATCTCTTAAGCCTCTAAATCTTTCTTGGTTTAAGTTCTCTTTTTACAATTGTATTGCTAGAGATCATTAAAAGTTTTAGTCATTATGTCTGGTTAATTATCGACGTTGAAATTTTCTACATGGATTTCAATCACCCTTCTAGATAATTTGATGTTTATGGTGAATTGCAAGTTCTTGATAAATTTATAATGCTTCTAAGCTGTATTTTCCTGCATTTTCATGTAGACTGCCAAAAGACACCCAACCTGGGTTATTGAGGACCAAGGATGGAGCCAAAAAGCTAATGGACTTGGGTTTACAATTCATTCCCATGGATCAAATCATCAAGGACTCTGTCGAGAGTTTGAAGGCCAAGGGATTTATCTCTTGAGTGAAAGCTGCAACGTGTCAGCAGCTGCTGATGAACCCATCCGCTTTATACAAGCAGAGGGCTGAGAGCTATAGTATAATTAGATAATTTAGTTAAATGTTGTCTCTTTGTAATTTTCTGTGAAATATCGTTGAGATGAGCCACTGTCAGGAAGTCGACAACTTAATAAATAAAATATCTTTCTAGACTTCCTCTTTCTGTCAACACCAATGAGTTGTTATTTCTTCGTCTCATCGTCTGAAGCCAATGAGCTGGTCTTTCTATGGTAGCACAATCGGGAAGAAAGTATAATTAAAAAAAAAAAATCTTTTTTATAAGACGAAACACGTCACGAGGAGATAAATAAATTCATTTGTCCACCTGTAAGGTGTATAATTATCGTTCGAGAGAAAAACTACCACTGACAATTAATGTCTCCGTGTTGCTTTCATGCGCGAAAATGTCGTAACTAAACCATTCTCGCACTTTTTCACTTAAGAAGAACGGGGAAAAAAAAATATCCCTAATTTACGGATTCATCTATGGCTTCTTCTTCTTATTCCTCAACAAAAGCCTTATCTCTTGTCTTTTACATTACCTTGTTCTGCTTCTTGTCTGGCTTTGTTTCAGCTTCTAGAACTTCACCTTCAGATGTCAACAGTAAAGTCAAGTTAGGTCTGTACTACGAGTCTTTGTGTCCATACAGTGCCAATTTCATTATCAATTACTTGGTTAAAATCTTTGAAGATGTTGATCTGTTATCCATCGTTGATCTCCATCTTTCTCCCTGGGGGAATGCCAAAATCAGAGCCAACAGCACCTTTGATTGCCAGGTTCTTCTATTTCACAACCCAGATATTTCTATTGAAAAAAAAAAACTCGATTAAAATAATAAGTGTAGTAATAATGAATGTGTTAGAATTCTTGATTGACTCTCTGCAATTTTAAGTATCTAACAAATAGTTGTTTGATGTTAATTGCAGCATGGCCCTTCTGAATGCTTGCTGAACACTGTGGAAGCTTGTGCGATTGATAGTTGGCCTGAATTGGTAAGGCTTTGTTTTTATTGTAATTTGAAGCTTTTATATTGACATCAGTGTGGAACAGTCTGTATAGGAGGTGGAATAAAATTGCTGGAAATTTAGCATGGGCACTACAATTACAACCATACCTTAACCCAGTTAAATAGTAGAACACTGAATTGAAATTTACAGGTTTTTGAATTATGGGAGGATTTTTTTTCTTTATCTTTTTCAACCTTTGTCTTTTGATTGGAAATTCTTGTGAGTAAAGTGAAGTTTGTGGTGCAGAACAAGCATTTCCCGTTTATCTACTGCATTGAGAGTTTAGTGTACGAGCATAAGTATTCTCACTGGGAAACATGCTTTGATAAATTGGAACTGGATCCGAAGCCAATTGTTGATTGCTATACCAGTGGATATGGAACACAGGTAAAGTTTGCTTAAGTTATCTGCGAATTTGCATTTGCTAGCTCTTGTCTAACCAATACCGACACTAAATCAGTATGGCTATCTTCCCAAGAACTGCCTTTAAGTTGCAGTAATTTATAGCATATGTAAGCGCTTGGGTACATGAACATAGAAGAATATTACTGGCGTTCTATTTTAGATTGCCTATAAACCTGGATGCCACTGCATTTAAATATTAACAAAGTGCAGTTGAGTTTGCAATCAGCTAAAATATTAGTCATCTTTCCCTTAGATATATCTGCTTTTCTTGTAACACCAAGCAAAGAAATTTGTTTCTTGACAGTGGACTGCACAGTCAGTGAATATGGAGGAACTACAAAAGTAGTCCAGTGCCTGTGAAATTGTCATATATGATTGATTAATTTGCGATTGGATTTTATATTACTTGCAGCTTGAGTTAAAATATGCAGCTGAGACAAATTCCCTTGTGCCTCCTCATCAATATGTGCCTTGGGTTGTTGTGGATGGACAGCCACTGTATGAGGTATGTTACTGATTTTCTTATTGCCTCAAGTTTGTGGAAATCAGAATAAAATTTGTTCAACAAAAATGTTTGATTTATGAACTTTGAAGTAGAAAGATTATTACATCTAATATTTTGATAAGCTTTTGCATTAGAAATATTGAACGTGGGGGTCTTCAAGAATTGAATTATTTCTCTTGCCGCAGGACTACGAAAATTTTGTAAGCTATATCTGCAAGGCTTATAAAGGCAATGTCGTGCCTAAGGCTTGCAGCAACCTATCCCTCATCACGAACTACTATGGAGTCGAACAAAAGCCTGTCTTTCCAGTTGGCTATAATAAGTAGATAACAACATTACCCACAAGAATTAAATCAGCCATAACAATGTGGATACGCAAGATGAGCATGGTGGTAGCTTCATTGTAGATGCCTCGTAGTTCCATATGCTCTTTTCCATTGTGTTTCTGACTGTTAATGAGTCCCCAATAAGGTGCTGATGACTTGGTCACAGGTTGTTAGTTGTTGTCTAATATGTGTAGTTTTTATTTATTGACTTTAAAATTATGATATTGCATGGAGAGCTATTGGCTTTTGCATAAGTCATGCGTGAGCTTTTCAATTTTCGCGCATATATATAAATAAACCGAGTCCAGCTACTGGCGTCCTCCAATAACCCTTTAAAACCCTTTTGGATATTTTATAACTTTAACCTTCGTTAAAATTATATTACTGGATAAAAAAAATAAGTGTAATTAAAACTTACACTTTATTTTTAGGCGAAAATTCGCTTTGTAATCAGGAAAAAAAAATTTAGTTTGCTACAATTTATCATGCAATCAAAAGAACGTAAGTTCTTAAATTTTTTAATTATTATTTGTAAACAAAGTTTTTTTATTATGTTCAATTGTAATGATGAGAAAGATGTAACATAAAAAAATAAAAAACAATGAAATTGGGTTTAATGAGGAATATGCTTAATCAAAGTATTTTTAATTTTAATTGGCGAGAGAAGAGGGGCGGCAAGGGGGTTTTAGAGGAGTGCCAATAGTTCAACCCATGAAAAAAAGAAACTCGGTGTTTTGGAGATACTCTAGGTCTTTGGCCCATTAATGGCATGCCCATGGGCTATAGAGCTCCTGTCTCATTTGAAACTGCATTTAATTGGGCCGGAAAGGATTAACTGACGCATAATATTAAGAGCAGATTTGGCTACTCCCCTAAAAATTCTTCATCAGCCCCTTTCTTATTGAAATTACTTGAATAATCAAAGATAGAATTTAATTAAATAATAAAATAAAATATTCTTCTAATAAAATTTTTATACTGACTTCATTCTATAATTTATATCTATATTTTAATTTTTTATTTTAAAAATATTATTTAAAGAAAATTAGAAGAGTTTCTAGTTGTGGAGATATAAATAATATAATAAAAATAAAAATTTAAGATATTTATATATATATAAAATAAAAAAATTCAAAAATATTTTTTAGGTAAAATTATATAGAAGGATGATTAATTTTAATATTTTAAATTTGTATTTTATAAAAAAATTAGGAATATTTTAAAAGATAAAATTAAAAAAAAAAAGGTGTTATATGAATTTACAGGATGTTAAAAGCTCCATTCTAATATTAACAGCATATGAATGCTGTTACGAGGGTTGGAAAATGCGGGTGGATGGATCCAAAAATAAGTGATTAGAGACAGCATCTTGATCGGACACGCACCGTTTGTCAGAGACATCTACGGTCCAGATATCTTGTCGGCGAATAGGAGTACGGTTGGTCAAACTTGTTGGGACCCACTCCCCTCGTTACGTCAAATTTATTTGCATTTACTTCGTTGATTCCTCTCTTCACCCTCTTTCTTTCTTTCTTTCTTGGCTTTTCGGCTTTTACTTGCTGCTTTTGCTCGCTTTAGCCTTCAATGGTCCCTCACTGCCAGTACCACCACGTCAGTTCCCCTTGCGCTTGGACTATGGGCCTACGGCAACATTGGGGGAGAGATATGATTAAACTATTTTTAAAATTAAATATTTATTTTATATTAGTAAATTTAAATTTAGTTCTAATAATCATGCGATTAACGATGTCAATCTATAAATGGACTTAACTAGGATTACGTTTGAAAAAAATTATCCATTTATAAAATTTCTTTCATTTATAATTTATTGTAATATTTTTTTATATATTATTTGTTAACTTTTTGATAAAACAAATACATCTAGAATATCTAAAAATATTAATTAAAATTTTGACTAGTTTATTAATTTATGTTTTTCTTTATAATTATGACAAACTAATAACTAGTTTACTTTATAATTAATTTTAAATTAATTTAACTATTATTATTAAGTATCTATGAATAGTTTATGTCTATTTTTAAATATGATTTAATATAGTCTAATCCGATATTGTATTAAACACAAGACAATATTAAATAATCTACTCTATTTCAATCTAATTTAATACAGACCAATCATAATGATTATTTCAATCTGATCATTTGCGCCAAAAGTAATCTTAAAACGATAGTCCTTCAGTAGCCTTAACCCCTTAATAACAATACATAGTGGTATCTCATTAACTTCTTTTATATCATAGGTGACCCTAGTTAACCTCATTAATTTTTATTTTTTTTTATAAAAGGGCTCACGAAGAGTTAAAACAACACTAATCGGGAGTGTGCAACCCCATAAGCATCCTTACAAAATAAGCCAACAATTGCAGGAGGAGGAGATAGAAGAACATGCAAGCCTATAGGATTATTTAACCTCATTAATTTTGTTGAACAATCTTTTACCATTATATATATTATTCATTTGAGTTTTGTAGGATCTCATTCTCCTTTTAATATCTCACTTGTATTGAACCCCAACTTTTGAGCTATAACTAATATAATCAATGTAATAACTTAAATCCTCAAGTTATGTTATCATGATCTAAATTTAGTCTGTGAGACACCCTTAGGCTATGTTATTGATTAACTCCTAATGAATTAGATTCATTACCTAATTTAAATTTTTTTTAAATTTTAAAAATTTTGTGTCGCATGTTTATTAGTATTAATATATAATTAAAATTTAATTATTGTTTTAATTTATTAGCTACTAACTACGCGAGTAAATTTTATTCACGAGCAAATCAGAGGATAAGAGGATCCAAAGAAACACTACTTATAATTCTTACTCATCGTTCAAATTCAAGTCTTGGTTTAAGCCATTGGGATTTGGGGGGAAGGAAAAAGGAAAAGAAAAGAAATTATTGCTTTTGGGATATATATTCATAACAATCTATGGTCGAGGAGTTGTCTATCTATTCATAACAATCTATGCAATTGGCACCGTGTGAATCACGATATGATTTTGCCAGCACTCCCGTCACACACTCAGCCTAGCATGTGCCATTTATTGACTTTATTACTACGAGCACGGCAGATAAATCACGGCTTAATAAATTAAAGAGAAATGAATTATATATACATACGTACGAGTGAAAGTGACAAAACGACGTTGTCTTTGTCCTAGTGGTGTGACTTCATGCCACTGTCACTGTGCATAAACAATTATATATCCTCTAATTCTTTAATTCTAGACTGACGTCGCCCGTAATACCTTAATACTTTAATCTTCCTTCTAGAATTATGTGTCATCAATGATTGTGATAACAGCTAATCGTCTTTTTTTATTTCTATTTTTTGGGAGCTTTGATTACGTACGCCTTCAAAATTTTGATCCCTTTGCCCCACTTTCAATAATTTGCCACTTTCTTTTTATTGTCGCATGACCAAAGGGGCTTCACCACCCTTTTCTGTTTTTTTTTTCTTTTCTTTGTCGTAAGAATAATGTGTGGTTTTGTTTAATTTCTAAACTACATGTATTTATATGGAGTTCTTGAGCATCTATTATCACTGCCACTTCAGTTTTGTCAAAAGTTCATGTAACCACATAAAAAAAAAAAAAAGTGCTTGAGGTAGAGTCGGACACAAACATTGTGGTTTTTTAGATTCTTTTCCAAAGTCCTGATCGTTGGGATTATGCTTATTTGTTGCCTCGGGTGTGTGCTTTGATTTCATCTTCTTCAATTTTAGTTAGGCATGTGTTTAGGGAGGCCACTTCTAATACATAATTTTTTACCAATTGGACCTATGCTCATCGGGTTAGTCAACATTTCTTATGTTCTCGAGATTTTCCGGAAGGCTTATTTGGCATTCTATATTAGAATGTGCAAGATTGTTCCTCATGTCGGACATTAGGATTGATGGCTTTCTTATGCTATTTGATGGTTTTATACTTCTCTTTCTATTCTTATGTACTTACATTTGCTTCAGGAGGTTTTGTTTATTTCTCTCTCCTTATGTATTTACTGATTTACTGATTTATATTTCATGTATAAATCTTGCCTAACCCCCATGATCTTGGTGGTTTCTTTCCAATAATTAAAAAAAAAAACTGTTCTATTTTATATCATTTTTAGTGATTGAAAAATAAGTTTTCATGGCCGACATAAAACTTTTATCCTTGCGAAATAGAAATACAGCTACTTTTCCCTACATGAAAGCTCAATAGATTTAATTCTCTCACTGCTTAAATCTGTCCTTGTTTAAGTAGTGTACTTGATTTTGCAAGAACAAATTATTCATCCACATAAAATGCCACATATTAAGATCATGCAATCAATTAGAGAAATACAAATGCATTACATGCTATGTAATCAAAAACTTGATTTTTAAATTAACCAATGATAATTTAACAGTAAATTCAAATCTTCTTATGGCAAAGGTTGCAAAATGCATTGAATTTATCATACATATCTTCATTTACATATTAGAAATATATAAGCATTTTAACAATAAGACTAGCAAACATAGATATAAAAATTAGAAAACTTTGTACCTATGAACCTTGGAAATTCTCATTCTTTGATGCTCAATTTACTATTTTATCATTTTAAACCATTAAAATAATCATCTTCCTGTAGGGCCAAATAAATATTTAATGAATCATTGCAAATACTTGATGTGGTATATTATTTTGCTCATCTTTATATGATATTGTATACTTCATCAAGTCTCATCATATCTTGAACTACTATGGTTATTTATTATTGAACGAATATCTGGTTCTATTAGTTTAATTCATTTAATAGAATTAATAAATGAATTGGATCAAATAAAAATACGTTTATTACTCGTTTACCCTATAACAAATTTATGATGAATTGAATTGAATATGATTTTTTTTCAAAAATATAATCAATAAACAAAAATTAAGTAAAACAAAATATAAAAAGACCACAAATTTAACATTTTACAAAATACAAACTTATTATCATTTCCAATTACTATATTAGCCTTTAAACTTTAATATTTTACTCATATATTTAAAGATAAATAAATAATTTAATTAAACGACTTTTAAATGAATGGATTGTATTCGATTCATTTATCATCCATTTATATAACGAATTCTAAATGAATAAACAAATCAATGAACCTCAAACCTGAATTCCATTTTCAAATTCACCTGTTTATTAAATGAGTCAATTTTTTTTATAACCAAATCCACTTAATTCGCATCGAATCAAATAAAATAAACAAATCTTGACCTAAATTACTACCCCTAATTAAAATTAAGAAACCCTAAAACTAAAAAAGGTGAACCCGATCCCTCGTCTCTCTCAACTGTCACCACCTGTCAGCGACTCATCTTCAGCCCATCTGCCATGCCAAATCACCGTGATGGGCCACTAATCGTCTCCCTCAGCCATCATCTGTCATCCACCCGTCGGTTGTCACTTTCTATCAGCATGACAATAATCTTCGTTGGTGATGCAACTCCCACCTTAAAGCCTCTCAGTTATCGTAGCTCCCGTTTGACTCGTCTGCTGTTAGCTCCCCACTTGATGTTGACTTCAGCTCTTCATAGTTTCAGCTTGTAGCATTTCTTAATTTTGAATTTCTAACTTATTGAATCTGTTAGTGCTATTACTGATATGATGAATTGATCATTGTGATTTGTGAAGTGATGAACCGTTATTAAGTATTAATGACTTAACATTACTATTACTATTTTGGTTGTTGAAGCAATTGACTGCTACGGTTGATTGGTGACTATGATTTGTGAAGTAATGAACTATTGGTAAGTGTTAATGACTTAAGTTTTTGACACAATGACTTAATGTTTCTAAAACTGTTTTGGTGATTGAAGCTACTAATTTGTTGATTATATTAGTGTTTGAATATTATGGTGAATTAGTGATTGTGCTTTGTGAAGTGGTGAACTGCTATTCTGAAAACTTAAGTTCTATTTTGACTTGATTAAAGCTCTTTTATTTGTATCTGTAATATGAATACTGCAACCTAAAATTGGCACTTTAACCCGAAATTGCAACTCAAGCCATAATTGTAATCGAAATTACAACCCGAATCGAGACCATTAAATGAAACTTACCCAAATTGAACTGAATCAAAATAGCTTTTGAACCGTTTGGGTTGAATTTTTGAATCCGAATGGGTTTCAATTCGAATCGAAAACCGAGAGACCAACCCCTAATTGCACTGATTATAAAAAAAGAAAAAGTAGTTTTTTTAAAAAAATTCCAATTGCTACTTTTTTGGTACTATATTTTTGAATGCAGGGGTAATTTAATAATTTATTGTATTTATATAGTTTTTACATTTTACTGGTTTAATTATCATTTTACATAATTATAATAATTCCATAGGCAAATAGTCTTTTTACCATATATACTTTAACATATTTTAATTTTCTTAACAATAAGGTGGTTAGTTGATTTAAAAAATAAAAATTAAATAGTACAGAGATATTGTTAGAAATTTTTAGTGGCAGCGTGAAGTTGTAACAAAGTTGAGGCAGTGCATAAATAATTGCAATTTAATTAAAGTTAATGCACCAACCTAATGCTCATTATATTGTAAATTCATATTTACCAAATGAAAATTTTCAAAAGGATCTTACCACTAATTGAATGGAATAATATCCTTCTTTGCTGACCTTATGCTTTATTGGGCATCTAATTCTTTGCACATTTAGGTAGTAAATTCAACTTCTCTATAGCATACCAAACTTAGAACTACCAGCCCAAGAATTTAATCTAATTTTCTTTCATCTAACCCAACTATAAAGTCTAGTCAAGCAAACTTTTTGTTGTGATAGTAAAATACTCTTTTTTCTCAAAATTTGAGTCCCTACAATAATAAATTCATTCTTTTTTCTATATACGTTTCGGTGGTAGGTAAATTTCACTTTATTAGTGTGTAAATTTTTCAGCTACATTATAATTTTACAAATAATTTTTGAGTTACATTATAATTTTACAAATTTGACTTTCGAAATTTTGGTAGACCATGAATTACAGCACCAAAAGACTTTTCAAATGAGATTTTACTATTTATTTGAAGAGCCTCATCAATCAAAAGAGTTCTAAGGACCAATTAGTAATGCTGTAACTTTTAAAATAATTATTGTTAGTTGTGTGCCATAAAAATAATTAGTTTTGAAGAGATTCAATTTAATATTTGGTATTTATTTTTAAAAGTACTATAACTTTTAAAAGCAGTCATATATGTTTGGTAAATCTTAGTGTTAGACTACTGTAAAAATGTAAATGACTGAATTGAGTATAATGTTAAATAAAATTTATTTACACTTTTCTAAACAATTATATAAAATATTTTTTATAGTGTGTGTAAAATATTGATAACTAAAATAAATATTTTATATTATTATTTTTTATTTTGTTATCTCAATATAATTTTTAATAATAATAATTCCTTTAAAGTTAATGATTTTATTTCTTATTAATAAACATAATTTCATAATTTTGATTTTTTTAATATACATGAGGATATATGGAATTTTATTAAATATAAAAGCGATTCTCAAAATCAGATTTTGAAAAACTACTATTTCTATGCTTTTCAAAATCTATTGTGGAATGGGCGATTTTGCTAAAACTGAATTTTAAAAAAATTTACTAAACAACAAAATTAGTTTTTAACTTTTCATAAATCACTTCTAAGTCTCCCAACAACAGTTCGAAATAGACCCTAAATGATCCTTTAAATAAGATCGTAATTCTCTCTCTTCGATATTGAAGAGAGAAAAGCATTATCTCATTTAAAGAATCTTATTTTGGAGGGTCTTTTGAAGCTTTAAACTTAGTATTATATTATTTTTTATCTCATTATTCTTAAAGAGAGAGAAATATAATAATTGCTATTATGTAGGTATAAGAAAAAGTTTGACTAAAATAATATAAATTTATTTTTATTTAAAGAGTTTTTGAGAGATGATTTATTTTTCTTACTCTTATATTTACCATACTTTTGTCTCAAACTTTTTAATCAATTATGCTAACTTTCAAAGCAACCTTTAAAACCAAACCTAACATCCAGGCCTAAATTACAATGCTTCAGGATTCTTGCCCTCAATTAAGGATAGATGAGGAAGAAAGTGATTGCATAGCGTGTCAAGATTGAGTCACTCTCCCAGGACAAAGCTACATTAAAACAAAGCTACATTATCTATTGTCATGAAATTCCGGCAAGTGTCAATTGTAATCAATACGGATATGGATTTCAATCGAGAAATATTCCAGTGATGGGATTGCTAGCATTTTCCTCTTAGTACTGGGACACTCGATGTTACAGGTAACAAAATTCTACTGTTCAGTTATAAAACTCATATATAGCTTGGAATTATACTTCATTCAGCGTGTGCCGTCGTTGAAAAGAAAAGCTTATAGTAACAGACAGTGAATTGAAATAATGCCGAGTCCTTCGGTTTTATGCCCAAGTGGCAGAGGCCTACTAGAGTAATATTTAGAGTCCTTTCATTTTCTTAAATTAATCATGACGTAGTAAGCAACCAATGAGTTGTTCAAATCATTGTTAGATATGGTCTAAACCGACTTTAACATCTATGCCTATAAGGCCACGAATCATCTCCTAATTGTCTTTCTATCTTCACACACGCACAAAAAAGTACAATAATTCATATTAAAGTATTTATTGTTAACTTGAATGTGGCAAAGAATTTCAGATTGAAAGCTCACTCTATGTATATACACATACTAATATTGTATGAATTACATTATATTGAAAAAGCCAAATCGATAATATATTTTCAACGAAGGTCAGCTCGGTATCAATCATCATATTGATCACCCATCAGCCCATCACCCCAGAGATAAAATGGGTTCATGTCTATTCTGGAACTAGACGAGCTTTTATTTGGGATACAAAGATAAACATGTTGTTTAAAATACACGGTAGCTGTGACAGCTGCACAGGAACCGCAAAAAAACCGGAACAAATCCACGAATAAACTGACCAAACTTACCGAAAGTAAAAGAACATGCATGTGTGTGTCTCTGTGTGTGTGTACAAAACTCTACCGTACAAGTACATTCATGTAAGAAATACCAGTGCAGAAGTCAATCACTCATAGTCATAGAATGATATTCGATTATCCGGAGACTGCTTATTCAACATGACAAATTATTATAAACATTTATGTTGAAGTGTCCGATTTTAGCTATTAATTTTTTTTAAAAAATTGTAAATATACTAGTTTTATAAATTAATATCTTATTTTACATCATTTTCATAATTTTTCTAAATTAAATTATCGTTATAAATTACTTAGAAATCACTCCACTAATTTTTTTTTTAAATTTTAAGAAAGGGGTTTTGTTATAATTATTTGTTTATTTAAAATTGAGAAGGGAATTAATTCATATAGAAGCTAATATATTATTATAATTAAATAATGGGAGGGGGTAAGGTTTGACAAGACTACTCGGTGGCAGGAGGCTGTAGAAAGTCCCACGCTACGGCCACCCACCCACCCCAAAGACCACAGCCACAGGGGCGGGGCCACGCCAAGCCAACTTCTCTGACTCTTTTTCTTTACTGTTAAATGAAGTGCCGTTGCCTGAACAAATCAATGCTTTCATGTCACGACAAAATACACAGGTAAAAATAAATCCAGTAGTCATTAGGTTTTTTTTTTTTTATTTATTTATTTATTTATATAAAAACTAAATAAAATAAGATCGATTTATAATTGTACGATCATCTTGTGACATATGCCCTTTTTGCACTTGCTATCAATCAGAAATCAGAATTTCCCTGATCCGCTTACTGTGCATATCATGAAGATACAAAGATGATCAAACAAAAGAGATTTTACGTGTCACTTATTAGGGTTAAAATTAACATGAAGAAGAAGAAGAAGAAGAAGAAGAAGAAGAGAAATTTAAATTCTCTTTTTTTCTTTTTGACTTTTGAAGCGTTAAAGTGACAAATGCACCCAAAAAAAAAAGTGAGAAATCAAAGTATTCTAAATGAAATAATTATGTGATTCTACAAAAAGCCACAACAAAAAAGAAGAAAACTGATCTACGAAAAAGGCACAATATCATATTTAAAAATTAACAAACAAACAATACAAGATATATAAAACGATTTATGATTCTATTGGATATGGGTCGAGAGTGAAATTTGAGAAATGGGTTTCTGTTGGTGAGTGAGTGGTGGGTCTCTCTAATCTCTATACGTTATTATAATGATAACAAAATAGAATAATACTATATTTAATTATTATGAGATATAATAAGATATATACAATACAATGGAAGCAAGGGTTGGCTACTGGTCCTTTTCATATTGAGGTGGTGGTTACCCAAAAATAAAATATAAAGAGCAGCAATCAAAAGAATTATTATTATTATTTTTTTCTTCCATTCAATTCATTGATGCTTAGCATGGCACTTCATTTGCGGCCCTTATTTCTCTTTCTAATGGTTGTCATCACAAAGAAATGTTGTTTTCAGAGGCCACAGAGTCGTAATTTCAAAATCCGAAAGAAAAATAAACAGAACCCAAATTCTTTTAAACTTCTGAAAACAAAATCTTGAGATTCAATATATATGTGTGTGTGCGTGTGTGTGTCTAATATATATACATACACACACACACACAACTGAAAGTGTAAAATGTGTTGTTAATCATCAGAGACGCACGTGTGCATAATATGCAGATAAGCCGGGACCAGTTGCACAGTCTTGCTACTGGTGAATGAAGACTGGAGAGAAGAAGATGTAACGTTAAGTGTAGCCCTTGTTGCAAACAAATTACTCCGCCTGCTGTCTCCGCACTCCGAGTTGGAGCTAGAAACAAATCTTACGCTAACAGTAGAAACAAAACAAGAAATGGGCAAAACTATCAACTACTAAATAATTGTCAAATCAACAGTTTAATATTAATGGTCAATTTGATCTCTCGATCTCTAGCACTATGTAGTGATCTCTAGTGGAGGAATTTTCCTTTCACAAAGATTAAATATGTAAACCCTCTTATTGGAGTGCTTACCAAGTCAAAACAACAAATTTTTTATTTTTATTTAAAACGAAAAACAAAATCATATATACTAGGAGCAAATTAAGTGCAAAGATTAGAATCTTCCAATTTCAATGTTAATTAAAGAGCTCGCTAGCTGGCTAGACAGATGATGATTTGAAGATTGCTTAATGATATTACCAGAATTAATTCTATCTAATTCTTGTTCCAATTATAAGAGAATCGCTCTCAGACATATATATGTTGCTGATTGCTGATAGCAGCATACCATCCCATTAGAAATTAACAGAAAATAAAAAAGAAGAAGAAGAAAGGGGGAAAAAAAAGGATAGATGATCACTATACTGTTGTAGTTGTGGCAGCACCAGTTGCATTTCCACTAGCCTCACCGGCGCCGGCACCGGAACTAGTGCCACTAGATTGACCACTATTAATTCCAGAGGCGGCGGTAACAACAGGCCGTTTCCGTTTTTTCTTCTCATAGGGTATCCCTCTAGCTTTAGCCTGGCTTTCCCTGACTTCCCTCAAATAAATTCTAACAGCTCTAGCCCCAAAGGGATTTGACTCGGGCCGCCCACCGTTCTCTTCATAAGCAGCCCTCAGCCGTCCGATCAAAGCATCAAGACTCCCCCAAGCTTGCTTTAAGGGGCAAGCACAAGGAGCTGGGGGATTTGGGTGACCAAAATAAGGGCAGCCTGAGATGTGAACCTTAGTTTTGCCAAATTGGTCAAGGTATTTCAAGAACTCAATGACGTGTGCGCCACTGCAGCGCGCTAACGTTAATGGGGGCTTGTGGTTTTTAAGATACTGCAAGAAAGTGTTCCAGTCTCTGCGTTTTTGTGACTCGTACCGACTCGGTGGAGCTGCTGCTGCTGGTGGTGATGTCGATGATTCTGGTGCTTGTTGTAGTTGTTGTTGTAAAGCTGCAGCTGCAGCTGCTGTTGATGATGATGATGAACCCTCGCCAGTATTTGGCTCTGAATCCATGACGCAAACTGAATGAGTATTGAATGATCACCAATTTTCAACTTTACTTTTTGCTCCTCCTTTTTGAGGAATTAGGTAGCTAGGTTTGATCTGGGGATAATGGAACGTTATTGAAGGGAAATGTTTGAATGTTCAGCATAATCTCTTCTCTTGATTTTGTTTCACGGAAAAGAGTGGAGTTTTGAGTTTCTTTATTTGTGAGAATCAGAGGGGTTTTGGTTTTGGGGGAGAATTTTTTTTTTTTTGAGAGAGAGCTTTTTTTTTTTTTTTTAATTTTTTGGATACGGAGAAAGTTAAAGAAACTAATGAGAGAGAAAGAGAGAATAGAGAAGGCTCTTGTTGATGGGACGTAAAAGGAAATGTATAAGATGAATGAATGACTGAGACTCTTTTGAATAAACCAAAAAAAAATACAGATACAAATACAAATACAAATTATACTCCTTTGAGATGGAGAAAAAAACTTCTCTAGAGAGAGAGAGAGAGAGAGAGAGCGGGGGGTTTTTGACGAGTGTTCATTTTCATAATTTAGACGGGGTAATAATAACATTGCAATCTCGGATTTTTTATGAAATTATTAATAATTGCACAGTTTGCATTATTTTATGATGGTCACCGCATCGTCCTCAAATTCGGTAAAAAAATTGGGTAACGAAATTAATAATTTGACAATTACATCCTTTAAAATATTAATTGTTGAGTATAATACAAATTCAATATTATGCTCGTTGAGAACTTAATGTTGAGCGAGACTTTACTCATGGTATCAAAGTTGAAGCTTAATTAATTTAAAAATTTAAAGTGTAAAAAAAAATATCATATCCATAAGAATGCTCAAACCCCCAACCTCAAAGATAGGGTGGGGAGCTATATGATTAGTTTAACTAAGTAATATTTGGCTTAAGTTATTAATTTTTTTAATAAGTAATATCCTCGATAAAATTGAGAGAAAAAAAAAATTAAAATGCTTCCAATGTATGCACTTACCACCGTTAAATATAATATTGCCGTATCATATATGTGCATTTATGTACTTAATTGGTCGATATTTGATAAGCATATGAGGCAAAAGTCTAATGATAAAGGGCGTGGATAAAGAAATTTTGTTGAGCACTAAATCAATAGTTGTTAAAGAAAAAAAATAAATTCCCACTGTTGATTTAATGCTCAGTATTGAATTCAATTCAACGGACATACCTAAAGTGCATAGTACATTTTCAATTGTTAATTTTACTACAAATTTACATGGAACTATATTTCTTTAGAAATATTTTAGTTTCGATCGATCTAATATTCAATTAATGGATTAATCATATTGCTAAATAGATTTGGAAGTTATTAGATTTATCTTTCGATTGATCATCAATTATAGTATTATTCAACCAAAAATTATGATAAAACGACTATATGTACAAAGAGTAATGATGCTTTCACCAAGTCTAGCCCCGATCAGTGTGTGTGTGTAGTCTTTTTATATCGAAGGCATCCTCACTTTGTTAAAATAATGGTGCATACTAAAATATATATATAAAAAAATAGATTTCAATACATTTAAGACAAATTTTTTTGTCTATTAATGTATTAAAATTGTGTTCTTTTTATTTGTTGGCGGCACTTTTACTTTATTCAAATATATATATATATATATATATAATAGTTTTTTGGTTCGGTATCTTAAAGTGTGGGAAAAGTTCAGAAAAACTTTAAAACCGTGGGGTTTAAGAGTTTTAAAATTTAAAGTATTTAAACAGCACAATTTATGTATTTTTTAAAATTTTTCATATTTAAAAATTCTAGGTTAGAACATTGTTCTATAGATAATGTTGTTCAGATCTCATTTGTGAGGCGGTAACTTTTATATATAAAATATTACAATTATATTTTAATTGTGTTTATTATAAAATATGGGGGACTAAATGTTATTAGACCATTTTGAAAATGTATTGATTTGATTCACATTTCACAATCAAACAATCACATGGTGGCCCCCGAACGACGTGACATGTTTCATATTCACCCCCGGCGGCCCTGCCACTCTCCCTCTCTCCGCTTATTAGCGCATCAATCTCACGCTCTCTCTACTGCGTGTACTCCAAATTCCACATAGAAGTCAATAGTGCACAAATGCGTGATTCGCACGTGGATTGACTACTTGTTGTTAAGAAGGTAAGGACCGGGGCCCCGATGACAAGTAATTAAGTTAGGGTTTTCACTGGGGTAAAATATTCATTAAAGTCGGTCAAGGTCAAGGCCAGCGTCTGCGCAAGTGTGGTTTCACCGCTGGCAGTGACAATTACATGTGTAAACTCCATCACCACTTAACATTTTATCTCCTCTTGCCACCATTTTAAGCTTAACTTTATCGGGTCAAAACTGGTCTTTAATAAGTTTTCGAGCAAGCTAAATGATCTTTCGCCTGGTCCACTGTGTCAAAATTTGTCTAAAACGAATGTCATGGTAACTCATGGAACTAGGGTTTGTCCTTTTCGAATAGGATTTGGACGAATTCAATATCCAAGCGTTTTTAACTTATTTTTCTTCTAGACTTCTAGTGCCCGCAACCTTAAAATCAATGGAACATTTAATAATCCTTTTCAAGTTATTAATGGAGGATCTTTGTTGTTACTAACTTCAGAATCGTTAATTATGTACTTATTGACTACAAATTTTGGAACTGTGACAAGACCCATGCATTTTATATCTGACTCTTCGTCTTACCTAACATTCTCATCACCTAAGTTTGATTTCCAGTTAATTACAAAGTGCAACAATTTGGGATATGACACCTGATTCAAATCGAAGTGATTCAAATCAAAGTACAACAATTAATACGAGATTAGGAATTATAAATGTGATTCTTTAACCTACAAATTACTAATGTTGAATAAAATTATGATGAGTGCTTTCATTCATTTGATAAATTTATAATATAAAGAGTTTTATACTCTACATCATCATCAATTGATCATCGTCATCGTGAAAGGCTAACCAAAGGCAGTGGCGTACAAAATATCCCAAATCGGGGAAGGCTGGCTTGGCTTAATTTTTCTAATTAAAATGGCCGGATGACTCGACAGATTTGACCTTTTTGAAACGACTTGGGTTGCGTTGTGTAAAAGACTGAAATCACAGATCATCATCATTATTGTTTTGAGTGAAATCTCTCTCTAATCAAACACTGTCTCTTGCTCATCCAAATTTAGAAAATTCACAGAGCTCTATTTTTGTGAGGAGATTAATTTTTGCAGTTTCATTCCTGGACGTCGCATCAAACAAAAGCTGCTTTTCCTATCTTCCTATGCATGCCTTGCAAGCTATGTTTACTTACTTTTTCTTTTTTCTACCTTATATAATCGCAACAATCTTAATAGTAAGGGGCTCTCTAAATTTATCAACTCATCCATCTGACCTTATTATTCAGTTTATTCATTTTTATACCGAAACGTCCGATTATAAGTTACAACAATTATAATTTTTTTTATAAAAAAAATTATAATAATAATAGGAGAAAGTCTTGGAGTTAATTTTTCTTTTAGTCCTCCCTAAAATTAATGATTTCGGACCGTCCTTTTATTTTACAACAAAATGATATGAAACATCATTACATTACATCTACATGGTCCGCCAATGAAAAAAAAAATTAATTTTCTATTTTAGAGAAAATAAAGTTTTTATTATTATTATAAATCTTATGCATAACACCACGGGTGTTTTACCACCCATCATACCCAAAAAAAAAAAATCCAAAAAATAACATTAATACTAAAAAAGAGTTAGAGATGTCAGGCCATTTTTTTGGAGGAGAACTAGCATTCTAGCAATGGGAAGTAAAGCATAACTGATAACCCTATGGAGAAAAGGTGAATTTACCTTTGTGTTTTTCTTTATGTACGCATATAAGGGAGAGTGGTCATTTACCCTTGTGCTCTTGTATTATAAGAGATTAAATAATTTTATTTATTTATGTTATATTTATTTATTGGAGTTTCAGTAACGAGTGTGGATTATTCTCACTTTAATATTTACTTACATATTTTAAGAAAAAGAGTAAGAATCCCACTATGTGAGCCTCACCAATTTTAAAAAATGGGGAGTGAGATTTCCTCTCCCATAGGAGAGGTGGGAGTGGGAATCCACTCTTAACTATTTATTTTTTACCTTTCTTTGATTAAATTTAACATAATTATATTTAATAAAAAAATATCATATTTGTTGAAATAATATTATTATGTTTCTTTATAAATTATTATATTATTTTATAAGTTACATTTATAAAAAAATAATATTAAACTTATTTAAATATATAATTAATGTATTTAGTTAAAAATAATAATTTACATTGATTCTAAGTTAAAATTACTTAAAAATAATATTATTATATTCATAAACAATTAATAATATTACTACATACTATCTTTATTTGAAAATATAATATTATTATATTTATTTAAAAATAATAGTATTATATTACTTAATAATAATGCTTAATAATAACAAATATTTTATTCTAAAAAATAGTTTGTTCTTGTATTAGAAGAGATTACATGATTTAGTTATTGTATTAATAATAACAAATAGTTAATTCAAAGTTATAAACATATTAAGTTCTTCATTAACAAACAAAAAGAGTAAAAGCTACCGAGGTTCTTTAAAATTTAAAAAAAAAAAATTATAAACTACATCATTCCTTAAGATATGTAAATGTGAGTAGAAAATATTTTTATTTGTTTCGGGCTTTATATAGATTGTGGCTTACAAAAGTTTGTAAAACAAGTTTTAAGAGATTATTCGTACAAATCATTTAACCTGGCTGAAATAGCAGGAACTGTACAAACCTTTGTTCGGGTTTTTTTTTACTAAATTAAATGTATTATGGAAAAACGGCTTATCTTATACAAAATAATGCATTGTGGTGGTCAATATTCATTAGTTTGTGCATTTAATAGAATCATGTAGGCCATGTTTTCTTTTTGGACCTTAAACTATAATCAATATGCTACGTTGATAGTGATTAAAGTTGGGGACTGATTGTGTAGTATTAATTGAGGTGAAAGGGGTACTGAATGGCCTTTGATGATGGTGTTTCGTATTAGAATTTGCATTATTAAAGCTACATACTCAGGAAAGAGGTGGATGCCACTTCTATATATATATATTTTTTCTTTTAAAAATCCCTATATTAATTTTAATGTCAATAATTAAGGGATCTTATTAACAGTAGTCGTTATACGTTACCTTATGACTATGATTGAATAAATTAATGCTTTTCTATTGCTTTAATTAAACGATGTACCACTCATGGCATCCATTTAATTTTTAGTTTTAATCATCAATTGGTTGTCTGTGCCACACCAACGGAGTTAGTGTGGTCCATCATTTCCAAGCCAATCTGAGTTTAATGATTTAATCTGCTTAATTATTAGTTTTTGATTGGTTAATTCCCCCCCCCCCCCCCCCCCCCCCCCCAAAAAAAAATGATTGTTTTATTGTATGGATCACAGCTGCCTTCATTAAGGAGGAACGAGAAAAGTCCGCTTGCACATGAAAAAGAGAATCAATCTTATGAACGGAAATGACGATTAGATCCCCAATATTCCCAATTTTACTGAGGTGCATATTTCCTCTTTCATTTGCTCCCGGTTATGTCAGTGACGTGGCGTACTGGTGTTGTAATTTAATGTTTAAATTTTATGGTAAAAAGCGATAAATGTAACTTTTTTATCATACTAAAAGCTTTACCCAGCAGCAAAGTTACCTTTATTGAAGTTTATATAAGAATTTTAAAATTATGCAATTCTGTCGTCTCTTCTATTATCACTAAAATCTTATTTGAGTTCATCACTTAATAGGTAAATGTATCATTTAAATAATCTTAACTGTTGTTTAGAACAAATTTTTTGATGTTGAAGTTCATTATGTCTCTCCTTATTAAATATATATCTTTATTTTCTTGTTAATAAAATTATCTTGGACTAATAAAAAGCATTAAATTCCCCCCCCCCCCCACAAAAAAAAAAAAGATAGCCCAACAAAAAAAAGAAAAAAAAATGTAGTTAGTTTCGCCATTGGACATATCATATTAAACTAATAGCATGATAATAGTAAAAAAAAAAAAAAATCTAAAAATGATATGTTGATATAAAAGCATTATGGTTTAATCTATTGATGGCTCATGACTCATCGAAATAAATTTAAGTAAATAAACAAAGACACAAGTCTTCCAACAAAATAATTGAGATGGCGATCAAGGATTCTTCACATGCCATCTTATTAATTATCATTTTCCAAAGCCAACTTGACTAATAACAAGAGCCTTGGATTCTCAAATATGTTCACAAGTTAAGTTGATTTCAATGAATGAATAATTAATTTCATTTGTTTCGGTAGGTCGTTGAATCCCGTGACTCACTGTCGCGAATAAAATCTCTATTAATTTTACTTAATTATCATATTTTATAAATCTAATGATTCGGAAGGAATGAAAATTCCTACATTCTTGCATTATAAAATCATAGAGGCAAATCCATGCTAACCGCATGCTTTAGCCATATACAAAGGTAATTTGTGCTTGTGAACTACATATATATAAAAATAATAATTTTTTATGAGAAGAAATATACAACCATTATAAAGTAATGACATTTTATTTTTGTAAAGCTAGTTTACAACCATTATATAATACAATAGTCATAACTTTTGCCTTAAGTTATTGGAATATACACGTAACTCGAAATTCCCTTGTGACAATTAGTACAATTTTTATGACCCTTACAACTTACAAATGTTATAAGGTAGACTACCTTTTTTTTTTTTTTTTCTTTTTTCACCCTTATTACCTACTTAACATATAAAACCATAATATATAAAAGCAGAAAAAATAGTGAAAATGAATGTACAGTGATCAAACGCATGAAGCAAAGAAAACAAAAATAGAAAAGACACTTTGAGGAAAGGGAATTCACTTTGTTAAATCGAGCAAGTTACGAGTGCAAGTTTTGTCGAAATCACAGCCTATCCTATGGAGACATTGTTTTAACTGATAGAAACTTGTGTCGATCATTAGTGGCACTGCGGGGTAAAAAGTATTTTTAAGATGGTGGGGGCATATATTCAGGTGCAGTACCGGGTAAGTGTGTGTACATATATATATATATATATATATATATATATTGTTGGTGTGTGCTTTGTCAGTGGCTAGTGGGATTCCAAATGTCAGTTGAAAAATAAGTAAGAATTAAAAGTTGATGCACCTGTCCTCATTCACACTGAGAGGTTACGTGTGAATTTGATTAAAGCAGCAGCTCGTGAGTCACTGAATCGTTGTGTCTTCAATTCTGGTTATTGAGTTGACAAAACGTGACACTAAAGAGCAAGAGAATACGAGGACGTTCAACATCATTCAAATGTCACGTGCACTTACAAAGTTACAATAGTTTTCTTCTGACAGTAATGGCTGCTAGTGCATGCATGTACCATGGCTACGGCATTTATAATTAGCTTTGTAAAACTAAATCACGGAGTCTATCACTGAATTAAGCTTTTAGCTGGGTTAATATTAACTTAGCATGTTACAAAGTTAGATTTTATTCCACGGGCAATAAATTGAAGACATATATTTAGGGGAAAAATTATTTACCCTGAATTCCGGCCTCGAAAGCCAAAACGCACCGTTTGATTTGGTTTCATTTGCTTTTCACTTTTTCTTATCGAACCAAACGGTGCGTTTTGACTTTCGGGGTACAAATTTGGAATTAGAGTTCGGGGTAAATAGCAGTACTCTATATTTAGACATTGTCATAGAAGTATCCAATATAATCATGCAATGTTTTAATTTATCAGAATGCATATATGGTATGCTTTGCATAGACCCAAAAAAATCTTATATTAAGGTCTTTTTTATAGGAGTGTCCAACAAAATTATGTAAAGTATTTTAAATGTTCAAATTAATTTATGGTGTCCAACCTAAAAAAAATTGCTAATTAGTATTAATAGGGGTGGACATTCGGTTCGGTTTTTGCCAAACGATCACGCACCTAGCTAGCTCACTCTCACTCTCTCCGTCGTCGGTCTCTAGCTCTCCTCATCGTTTGAGTCTCGCTACTCTCTCCACTGCCGTCACTCATGGCACACCCACCTATCTAGTTGGCGATAGAGTTAGCTAGCTCACAGCAGTGATCGTGATCGTGGTTTAGCCACCTCGTCGCCATTTGCTGTTGTTGCAGCCTTGTTCAGCTGTTGCTGTTCTAAAGACTTGAGTTGTTGACTTTGTTCATTTATATTTTTATTTATTGTTCATAAAATTTTTTCTTTAATTAAATTATTTTGAGTTGTGAATAATATTTTGATTTAGTAGATTGGGATTTAACTTTTGCATTAGACTTTTTTTTTTCAAAATTGTGTTGACCATGCATCGTTTATCTACCATTACTTGATCTGACCTGAGCTATTAGCGCATTTAGAGAAAAAATACACAAATAATATTTTTAATTTTTTGCAGCTACTAGTGGATTAATGGTGTTATACCGCAACAGACAAATCCAAAATACAGAATCGAACAGAACAGAACTGCAATAATTCATTTTGATTTCGGTTTTAATTTTTAGAATCGAATCGTAAACTATCTACCCCTAATTAGCAAACCCACCTCAGTAGTGGTTGCAAAACTTAAATCTTAATATTCTTTGTTGCTGACCTTTAAATTATTATTCAGATCTTCAACTAATGATATATTAATTACACTATTGTATAATTTAAGTGATTAATAAAGAATTTGATGATGTAACAAAATATTAGAAACTTTACCAGAAGTAACAAAGCAAGGGATGTTGTATCCAACAACAATATATAAATATATTGGAATATATGCAATCCCCTACATACATACATTATAAGAGAGTCCTATATGAAGGGTAAATGGTTGTTTTAACCCTATATATATTTTGGTCCAAGAATCTGTTTAATCTTTATATTTTAAAAATTACATTAAAAAATTCCTGATTTTTAGGGTTGGCAATGAGACAAAATTTGTCAATCACAATCCTGTCTTGTATATGTAAATAAGATTAAAAAAAAATCTCATTCTCATCCCTTTATTTTTTTTAAGATAAAAATTTCTACTAGCCTCGTTTCGTTAAATATCCCGTCTCATTCCATTATCCAGAACAATCTCAAATATAAATAAATAAATTTTGACTTTTTTTTTCTTTTAGGGATCATTATAATTCAATATAGTAAAAATCTTGAATAAATACAAAGTAGAATAATCAAATAATATTTTTATTTTAACTATATGCATGTTTGAATATAATTTTATATTAACATTTTTAATTGTCTGTTTGCTTCCATTGCACATTAATATTAAAACTTACGCTTCAAAAACTATAGATTTAGACAGTAACCAATTTTTTTTAAATATCCAATAATTTAATAATATAATAATAAACCAAACCAACAATTAGGGTTGGCAATGGGACGAGATGGGATGGTGATTTGTCAATCTCAGTCCTATCCCATATATGCAAGTTGGATAAAAAAAGCTATATTCTCGTCCCTTTATTTTATTGGGACAAAAATATGTCCCAATTCCATTCCAAATGGGACAGGATCCCAATTCCCTCCCAACAGGAAAAATTATCATCCCTACTATTTTTAAATATATTACACTCATGCCCTTAGTTTTCCTTTTCTTTTATAGTAACGTCTTTATAACAATATTCTTAGAGGTATTAATTAATTTGTCTATAAAAAAGTTAATTAACAAATTAACCTTAAATTTAATTTTTTACTATTTCACTTTTAGGAATAATGTAGTAAATTAGTTTTTTTTTTTTACAAAGAATTAACACAAAATTAAAATTGCAAGGGTGTTAAACATTCCATTAAGTTAGCTAGTATTAATTTACTTTAATAATTATGAGATTGTTTGTAAGGGTGTAACAAATATCAATTCATTCATTATAATAATTATTGGTCATTTTGCTAACAATAATTATGGCTTAATTTGTTAATTAACTTTTTCTATAGATTAATTAATTAATGTCTCCAAAATTATTGCAATGATGTTATTGTACAATAGAAGAAAAATAAGGATAAAAATATTACATATTAAATAATTAAATATTTTAAAATAATTTTAAAATATAAGAACTAAACAAATATCTAACCTCAAATACAGTGGCTTTTGGAGCATTCACTGCTGTCTGGAACACTTGGCTATGTTGGCTATCGGTGGGGGCGAATAATTGAACTTCTTTCAATTCGTTTTCCTTTTCTGAGAATAATTTCTATACCAAAGTTGACTTGACTCTAGAGTTGTAGGCGTGGACACTAAACTGTTGCCCTCATAAAATATCAGAAAATATAATAAATTTCACAAAATTGCTATGACAAAAAGTACAAAACCCATTAAGAAACGTTCAGCAGACAATGCAAAGCCATTGATAATTTTGCAAGTATCTGAAGGTCCATGATGTAGCTGTATGAAATCTGGAAACTAATGCGGACCCATTAATGAATATAGAATTTAATAAGCTGTTGGTTAGGTTTGTGAAAAGCTTCTTTGATCAGCTGCTTAACCAAACCCATAACGGAACTACAAAATCATTTGGTGTCGCCATTAACTAGAAATCAAGGTCATTGTAATTTAATTTGTAACTGGATTCAGGCAAAGACATTGAAATCATTTGGTGTCACAATCAACACCAATGGTCTTTCAGCATGTAATTTTTATAAAAATTCATGAAACAATAACTTAAAAGTTGAAGGTTGCTTAAGTTTTGTGTACTTTCAATACCTATTAAAATATATGTATGTTGGATGCATGTTTCAATCCCACAAGCATTTAGCTAGATGATTATCTATTAGCTCCCTAATGTCAAAATCTCTCTTCATGTAAAGATAAGTTTAAATTTCTTTCAACCACCTTCATGCAATTATCAACCAATAATTAATTATTGAGAAGCAGTTTTTTTTTTTTTTTTTTTTAATTTTCTTGTTAACAAGTGCTTTCTTTAGCACCCAAATCTCAGGTAGCATATAAAGCTGTTAATTCCAAACGGAAGCCACTAACTTGAAGCAACCAACACGAGAACGACATAGACCCATGCGTTATTTATTAAAAGGATTTATCAGATTCCCTTATTGTAACGTAAAAACTCATTTTATAGTTAATACATATATTTCAAGATGAGTGCACATTTATTCTTTATATATTTTAAAAATATCTTTGCAATTAAACTATTGACACCTCTGTCGTTATTATTTTTGCTTAGTTTTATAATATTATCCTCTTATAAGAACATTCTTTTTTAGACATTAATAAAAAAAATTAAATTATCAATTTAACCCCGACAATAAAATAAAAACAAAAAGAATATATATTAACTTTTGTGGAACACTCTACCGAGGAATCAGTATATTAGTTTTTTTTATAAATGTAAAAAAAAAAGTAAATTAATGAGTTAATATATCAATTTTTTTTATTAATGTCCCACAAAAATTGATAATTTAATTTTTTTACAATGTTATTTTTTTGGACATACGTGAGTTTGTACAAAAATTAATATATGTTCTTTTTATTTTATTTTATTTTATTTTTTGGGGTTAATCAATGTCCCAAAAAAAAAAACACTATTGTAAGAGTGTCATCTTGTATAAATATAGGGATTAAACGGGTACTAACCTTAAAATAGAGAAACTAAATAAATTTTTACCCTTGATTGTATACATTCTCTATCATTAGATGTTTAGTATATCTATTTCTCAATTAATAATCTAAGAGTGAACTCATTGTGACAAGAATCTAATGAACAAGAGTGTATATATACTGGAATAATAAAAAAAAAAATTACATTTTTAGGGAATCACATAATGGGATAGAAGCACAAACTTATTTTTAATCAAAATTATGATGTATCAACACACGGACATTTTAGGACGAATGGGAGCAGGACATAGTTGTAATTTAACGGGCATGGTATTATAATTAATAAGTTGCTTAGTCATACTTAAATTATAGCTAAGTAACGTTCTGTAGCTTCAAATTTGTAGAGGGAAGAACTCCCTACTTTTAAAATAAATGGATTTAATTGAATGGAAGATAATAATTTATAAAGAGTGGCGTAACGCAAGATATATAGTGCTTATATCGTACGGTGTTATGCAATTATCTTTATGATACGAATT
This sequence comes from Citrus sinensis, assembly GCF_022201045.2. Taxonomy (NCBI): domain Eukaryota; kingdom Viridiplantae; phylum Streptophyta; class Magnoliopsida; order Sapindales; family Rutaceae; genus Citrus; species Citrus sinensis. The sequence goes on from NC_068563.1 coordinate 30,257,666, forward strand.
TATTTATTTCGAAATTTTTAAGTAAAATAAACGAAACCGCATCCAATGCTCTCATAATTCACAGATCTAAATTCAAGACAATAAAGATGTCAACTTCATTGCCCCCACAAAATTTTTCTTTATAATTTGATTCGAATTTTATATGTTTATGATCATAGGTAGCATTTCCCCACCACAAACGATTGTTTTTATTCATTATTCATCACCTCAAGCAAAGCAATCAAACCCTAGCCATTTAGCTAAGAAAATCAAAACCACGGGATATCTTTAGACTTATCCCACATTTGAAATCTCCACTCATAAATGGCTGCAAATATTCTAAATAATAATAAGAGAATCATATTACAATACAATGCCCTCCCTCTCAGTTCACAAACCTTACGTTTCAGGAAATTTTCATTGTTAATTCCCGAGTTTTTGTTCTCATTTCCTTACATAAATATAATATATTACATATAATATCTAAACAAAAACTAGAGATATCTGCAATGCAATTTAGGAGTGTAACTTAAAATTTAAAGTTTTGAATAAGAAGTAGGAGGCGGGCTGATGAACCGAACATCTCATGGATTGTATGTGTAACCTCTAATGAGCAAACAATAATTACGGGTCTATAATGACTTTAATTTGTGAGGAAACAATTATCGACAAAATTTCCAACAAATAAAAAAAAAAGCCACGAAAATATAACCTGCAGAAAGAAAATCGAGCAACAAGATTAAGACTTGTCAAGAAAATGGATGCAATGAATGAAGAGAGAAATGAATTTGTATCCATACGTAGCTTGATGATTCAGAATTCAGACCCATATTAATGCAAAGATTTGTCATTTTTGACTCAAATGATTAAAGATAAAAATGTACACTAATACAGCAGATATTAAGCAGAAAGTTAGTAGTTCTGGTACATGTATTCGTTCATTTGAAATCTTATACCAAATGATCAAAGATCTATTTCTTGACGCATGATGTTTCATTCATTCAATTTGGTTGAGTCGTATTAACAGCGTTGATATGTTTGTAAGTTTATTACGAGAAGGAAAGGAATCTCAATCGGCTGAGTACACATAACATTTTGTTTGTTTTTAAAATTATTTATTGCTACTGATCACCCACACCATTCGTGTCTTGTGCTTCCATTTCTGATGTAGGGTCTATTTTCTTGTGATGCTGACCCTCTTAGTCATAAAAGCTTTGAATGACTAATTGGGTGTATAAACCCCACATGCCATATAAAATAATTTAGATTTAAAGGGAAAAAATAAAATAAAGGTGAAGGAAAACTACATGCATATAATAGTTCAAAATGTTATCTTTAGCCAAAAGTTGATCCCATAAATTGAATCAAAATGATGGATTTTTTATTTCCCTTCTTTATGCATCTTGTAATCTTCTATAGCATGAAATGCCTCTGTCGAATGTCTCATTAAATTTTAATATGATTTTTTTCGTTAAAAAATAAATAAAAAAGGACAAGGTGTCTGTGAAATCTCTACAAACAAGTGTTGCTTTCATTTTCCTTCTCTCTTTCTTTTTTTTTTTTTTAAAAAAATGAATAAAGAATTTCTTATTTTATTTAGCCAGATTTTGGTGGGAATCAAGACATACACAAGTCGGGAATAATTTTTATTTTTGAGTGGGTACTGGGTAGGGTTTGCTTTTTAGCTTTGTCTCCTGTGTTGATTGAGTGAACAATATTATCACATATTCGAGGGTCTTGACCAATGACCCCACTGTGCCGCGTTCCATTTTGGACCATCCTTTTTGATAGGTGAATGAAGACCTAGCAGCGTCAAGCAAGCCTTCATCTTCATCATGATGTCCGCACCGTAACGTTACTTTTATGTTGTAAACTTGACAACGCTATCTCGTGGTGGCAAGTAGTAACCCTGTTTTATTATAACTAAAAGATCATCTAATCATGTTATTATCTCGATGCAAATTGAATAATACTCAAAAATTGAAAAGAATGGACGAAATCAAATCTATACAGAAAAGAACTACCAATGTACATTAATGTAGAGGAGATTAATCACATGAGGTGACAGAAAGTGCTACACGAAGATCATTGGAGGTTCCACATATGTACATTCGATACGTCTCTATTTCTTGTTGATAAGCTCTGGGAGTGCTAGGGGCATAATGACCTCCATTGACATGATCACTCGAGGAAAATATGATTTCACGGAGGATTGGTTCGTGACCATTGAGAAGATTACCCATGCTCAAAACTTTTCTCCATGACTGATTAGCTGTGGGTGGCATGAACATATTCGATACAAGTTGTCGCTCATGATTCCTCAACCGCAACTTCATGTCAAACTCCTAACAGAAACAAGGTGATAAAACTAAGTTTCTAAGCTGATTTCACACTTTCTATTAAATCAATCAAAATGGTGCTTCATTCAGAGGTGTCATTGCACAGGGACGAAGGATGTCTTACCATTTGAACATCTTCTTGCCCTGAGCCCCTTCCCATTTTTGGAAGGTAAAAATCGTAGAAGTCACTGAAAATTGCTTCAGAAATGCGTGGAGCCTGCAAGAACTTGCGATGAAGAGAAGCTGCAACAGTTAGTAACTTCTCAACGTGCTCAAAGACAACACACAACCGTCTTAGGTCTTCAATGGTCTCACTATCACCAGATAAATTATTTGCTGCAACCAAAAAGTTCATGCTTCAGCACACAACAAGAAATAAATAAAAATAAAAGGAAAATAGAAAAGGTATACCCTGCAATGGCTTTAACACAGATGACATGGTGATGTACAATTGGTCCATTTTCATTGCCATTTGCTTCAATGCTCCAAAATGAGTCTGGTTCAGTGTGTCAGCTGATGCTCTGAAGGCAGTACAAACCATTTGTTCAAGCAGGTCATTGGGTCGCAATGTTTCTAGATAATGTAGGATCTGCAGATTTCAAGAACACATAATAAATCATCTTTAGCATGCACATGATAAGCAATCTGGAATCCCAGCTTTCAGAAAAACAACACTTAAACCAACTTTTATTCATTGCAAGAGAGGGAAAAAGAGGCAAAAAAGAAAAAAATTCAAGAGGTTCCCTGCTAGAAATCTGCAAGGGCCAAAGGGGCTGCATTTTAGTCCTCGATTGATATTTGTCTTCATCAAGGTTTCTCTTTTCATATTGTTATAAAAAAACATGCATGGCAAGGAGTTCTGTCAATAACTACTCTTTCTCAAACTTAAAATTTTTACCTCCAGTCTTAAACTACAATTTCAAACAACTAGTATTACTTTTCCAAACCGACCTTCTCTCCTTCTCGATTAGGATCCAGTAGTGGTTTCTGCTCAGATGCTGATACAGCAGGGGCTTCATTCCAAATTTTCCGCCACAAGTTACCATGCTCAGACATCCGCTGTGAAAGTCGTCCCTGAGGAGGCCAATTTTCTTTTAAATCCTCCACTGCAGGAATTCCGGATGGACCATTTTCTTTACCATCATCGTTTAGCCAATCTCCAGGTGAATGCCACCGGATAAAGTCTTCAAAAACAGCATCTGGATTTGCCGCTTTAAATGCTGACATGTCTATTCCAAATTTTTAGAAAAAAGTATATTCCAGTAAGAAAATAGATAAACAGATACATTAGCATGAATGAGGAAAATCAAACAAATTTAAGCATCACATTGACAAATGAGGCAGATCATGATGTGTGCTAAGAATCCACAGCTTGGCAAGTAGAGGAAAGACAGCAAATAAACTGTAGCATTTTATCATGCAAATGACCTAGCATACTCTTAGAATATCAAAGGAACAGAGAGGGTTGCCATTGTGTGCACTCCTCTTCAAAAGTTTGGTATTGTAGCATCTAACCATTCAAGATTATCATCCATCTAAATAAATTATCATATTTCTTGGGATAGGAAAAATAGCCAATGAAGGCAAGCATCGAATGACACTTGAAACTAATGATATTTTCAGACTATGATGAAGAATAGAAATTGGAATCTATTTATTACCTGATAATAAGATATCTCTCTCCAATTGAGCAGAAAATTCCTGTAATAAAATGGTAGGCACTGCTTTATCAGCTGATGATGAAATTCATGATAGAAACCAGAAAAATGGAAAACTAATATCATGGAAAACTATTTATATTGCATATGCCTGGGAAAAAGAATACTAATCATTATGGAGAACTATTTATATTGTGTGTATGGCCCTGAATAAAAGAGCTTTCTTCACTTGGTGACAAGCGCAATCAAGCATGAATGTATTAGCACATACCCAGAGATATTTAATACACAGTATAACCCATGCTTTAACAGTTTACAATTATTTCATTGAGGTCAAAATCTAGTACTTATGGAAGCATAACACCTTTTTCTCATCTTTTTTCTCTCTTGTTTTGAGAAGAAACTAAGAAATCTGTATTCATTGAAGAAAGATCAGAGAACAAAGTGAACAAGTCTCCACATAGACATAGATAAACTAAAAGACAAAACAGAGGAAGGGAAACAATCTGTACAAAAACTATCCAATAAGCCAAAAAATATCCATAATCTCCTAGCCAAAGAACAAAGCATAAATGGCTTTCTTAGAAAAAGGATCTAACAGCTTAGACAGTTCATCTGTTGATATCTAGACAGAACTCCGCAAGTTCCAATATTTAAAACGAACCATAAACAGCCAAACAGGTTACAAACTTCCCATTTGAATTAGTAAGAATGCCTTTAAAAGACCACCATAGCTGTCGGTCCATTGTCAGTTCAATAGGCTCCAACTAGTCCACATAAAAAGTTGGTTTGACTGGAGCCGCCGCAATAATAATCAATCAAATGACATTGAAGAACAAAGAAATTGTATAAAATAATTGGAGCTTACAAATGAATTGCTAAAGGCTTCAACAGCATGAAGACGTTCTTCATGCATGTCTTCTGTCATAAGCGGTGCATCCTGTCAAGAAATAGAGAAAAAGATAAATGTTATGTTCACTACAATTTGATTGGAGAATTAAGAAGTCGTATGAAGGTCAAATGGTCCAAACATATTTGGTGGAACCTGAGTGAATGGGGCATGCATGCTCTGGTATGACTTCAAAAGCATCATAGACCCCACTTTGCCAGCTGAACCTCTCCTGACAAAATCTGAAGGCTTTTTGTCAATGGAAGCCACATCTTGAGGCTTCATAGTATATCTCTGTATGGCATTTCCAGATTCACGTAAGCCATCTGCTGTCAATTGGCTGTGTCGTGAACAACAATATTAGGCACATAGAAATGGATGAAGCTGAATCCTCCCGTGTAAAAAGTCAAACGTTCTAGCCTCAAACATGATTTTAACCAAAATCATGAGCAATTTTAATCAACCTTTTTATAAGAGCAATGTAAATGAGTAACTCCAGCTTAAAAAAGAAAACCAAAGAGCTCTCACTTGTTTGGTTCACCTGTCACAATTCCGATCAAAGTTTTCATCAGGTATTCGCAAGTTATTTGACCCATCCACAGCTTGACCGTCTTCCTGCCATTTCATAAGTACATGCTGGTTTCTCAAATTCAAAAACAAATAGAAGCACTAACAGAAGAAGATAAAACTAAAGCACCATTCCAACCTTGATATTAGCAGGAGAAGGATCGTTGCTTCCAATACAATCTTGAAACTCTTCATTTAGTTCACGCATCTTCTCGATGCATATGGCAAGCTGAATCATGCAGCAAAATGAAATGATTTTTCCTTGCCATACAAATGCTTTAGAAAGAAATAACAAGGCAGTTCACAGGTCTTAAGATCTACAACCCTAGCCCAGATGTAATATTTCTCCCATATCAAGAATAAAAAAAGAGACAAAACCACCATGGAAACTCAACCTATTGAATCCAACCAAAAAACTCCTGGTAGCTTGATGCCACATCAACTCAAAGTTTGTAATTTAAGCAATTCTTTTAATTTTCAAATTATCTCCCCGAATAACATATTTTATCCCACATTAATTTTAGCTCATAAGAGAAAGTGACCCTTGTCAGTGAACAACCATTAACTTATTGAAGAAGAAACCATTTTGTGGCCAGCCCTCTAAAAGTTGAAGGCAAACATGTAACTTTCCAACATGTAACTCCAGATGCTTAGCTATCAAATAAGTGTAGAAACAAGCTTTCCCAATGTCCTTTTGAAGATATGTACAGTTGCTTACCATTTGTAGTTTTTGGTTAATCAAACAAGTTGATAGGTCAATAAAACCATTGACCGGCATTTTGGGCAATGGCTGTGACTCTTCCCAATACCAACGAATTTCTCGAACAAATTCTATCCAAAGCACAGCAATAGCTAAATACACATAAATGTTAAAAAATCTAGTTAGAAAGATGAAATAACATCACACTTGGTAAATCTCTCAGAACTAATGCAAAATATGCCACTGACAATGATGTTTTTTTCTTTTTTGAAAGTTTATACAATGTTACTTTGCAAATAAGTTGTACCCCTTGTCAGACATACCACGTATGTTGCAGTTGCCAAACCACAAAGAATGTAAACAAAACTGTGCAAAAAGAGATTCAAGACGTGCGCCTTTAATGGATCGAGAGCTCCTATGCTCCTCCTTAGCAAAATCTGGGAGTTGCACTCCTACAGGTAGCATGCAAACATTTAAAACTGTGAGCATAATCTCTTATAAAAAAAATAATGATAAGTGTTTTCTTACATCCAAATCCAGGATCTTTCCAAACGTTGATCAACACACAGTCAAATATATTAAAAGGTAGATGACTTCCTCAAAAAATTAGAGACTGCTGATGTACAAATGTTTATGAAGCAAAGATAAGAGTTCTTTCCTGAAAATCTAGAAATTGTTAAGAAGTGCTTTTTATTTTACGTAATCTGCATTTGAAATGTCAAACGAGCTAAAAGCGGGGGATTATTGCAAAAAATGTAGAACAAAAACTGAATAGATCATTAACACAGTCAAATAAATGAAAAGATAGATGACTTTCTCAAAAAATTAGAGATTGCTGATATACAAATGTTTATGAAGCAAAGATAAGAGTTCTTTTCCTGAAAATCTACAAATTGTTAAGAAGTGCATTCACAATATAAATTGTAGGTACAAGCTCTCTCTAGCACGTTGTTTCATAAATGTATAAATACAAGAAAGATGACATACAAGAAAGATGAATGAAGAATAAAGAACTTGATAAAGTGGTGAGTAACCTAAATTTTGATAGTGAACATCAATGCTTGATAATATTTTCTATTTTCAAGACAAATAGCGAGTGCATTTTCAGAGCGAACAGATGTAACAAAGTATAGAAGAGAGTTTCACAGCCTTAACTGAAGCCATAATTAACAATGACTATCAATAGCGTTGCACAGAAGCCAATTAAGATGGAGGTAAACTGTACCCTCGTGAAAAAGATCCTTAAGAACACGATCGATAATTGTTGGAGAGGGTATAACCATTGAGGACTTCAAATTATCCGAACCAGGGTTTTCAACTGTTACAAAACCACCATGAAGGTTTGGGGAAAACTTTAAACAACATAAAGTGGAATATCCAACCAATTCTACCACAAGCTGCAACTGGTTATTACAATCAAACATATAGATTACATATCACAAGATAGTTCCAAGTAAGTTGCTCAAACCTGACACAAAATCCTCCATAAACTGAGCCTCAAAAGACATTTTTAATGCATCAATGAGAAGAAGCAACTGGGAAGCAAATCCGATTCTATTTCCTTTCCAACTGTCACTTCTAGAACCAAAAAAATAATTATCATGAAAAAGTCGGAAAGGCATCATATTCATATCTACTGGACAAGAAACTGAGTCTCCTTACTTTCAACAACAAAGACCACAGCTGCCAAGTATACATAAGAATGTACATTTATAAATACAATACTATAGTAATATGTGAGTGTTTGTGGATGTGTGTCAGTACATATATACAATTGAGTGAAAGATAGATCGTACATATTCGGGAACAAAATCCACTTCTCAGCTTCATGGGGTGAAGAATTTTCTATTTCAGCCATTTCAAATGAACCTTCAACCGTCTTCTCTGACCATATGACTACCAATCCGAACCCTGGATGCATACTTCATTAAATACAAGTACAAAACGAATTTATGGAGGAAAGGCTAAAGACAAGAGAAAATGCTTTCTTAGCTTGACACTAACATTATTTTGTATACGGGTAAATCACAAAGAACCTAACTGCTCACACCCACTTCTCGTCCCTCCAGGCTATGCATAGGGTTCAGGGCAAACAAATTAAAAGGCAAGAAAGCATGGCAAGAATGAGTATTATTTAAATATGCGCTATCTCAGGGATAAGTGTTTCATCTCCAACACCAAAAATTTACAATCCAATCCCGAAAAGAAGACTATGAATACGTGAATGTCACCTTTTACTAGGTCTTCCGCAGAGTACCACTCACTCCAAGGGCAGTCATCATCCCACTGTGTTCTAGTCCCACTTTCACCACCAGGAAAGTCTGTAGGTTCTGTATTTTCCACATCTTCTCCTCGCATATCATCATCATCATCATAGGGAAGGGTTTTGTAAGTTAGCTTCATTGTAAAACGGACTTTGAAGACATGCATTGAGAAATCCAACGTGGAGTAGGCCTTCAGCATTATATGAAAAAGTAGAGAGATTTTAAAAGGAAGAGACACGGTTACATTTCATCAATAACAAAAAGCATACGATAAAAGTATAAGTTCCCCTGAAGCATTTCAAAATGATACAAGTAGATTGATTTGCAAGGTAGTTATACTAGAAAATATGAACTAGGTCAAAAACTCACAAACTTAGAAACAAACAACTCATACAGGCCTTCCAAATGCATGAGTTTCACTGGAACTTGGCTGCAAATACGATCTGCCTCAAATCTCCTCGTAAAAATGGTTCCCATATTTTGGATACCAATAAATGCATTTCTGGAAGGATCATGCACTGGTACAAATGCTGGCCACAAACTACAACACCAAATTAACAAAATAAAACAAATTGATTTAGGCACTCATACAACAAAAAGACCAGTAATTCAGATATAAGTAGAAGATACTAAAACTCATCCAGCATACTAAACCATTTACAGACAACAGTTGAGGCTCAAACGATAAAGTTTAACTTTTATAGTTGCTGAGAGTCTGAGACAAGCAAACATGGTTTAGAAACCAAACATCGAACCTACTGTGCGTCACTAATATATGGGTGGAGGCAAATCTACTATCATGCTTCACTGAAAGCTAAGTAGAGTTAATTTCAACTCAAAGCACACCTGGAACAATTTGACAAAGCTATTGCAACTGCACTTAAAAGCTTGCTTGCCTCTGGGGCATCAAGAACCACACCGCTGGCACTTTGAGGAGCAATCACCTGGTCAATAACACAGATTATGTGCAAGATAGTGTGCAATTTAGAGAGTACAACATGCTAAGTGAAATGGTACCAAAAACTCCTTAACCCCAAAGCACAGCTGCAAATCATGAAACGTGCAGTCCCAAACTGTGAATTCGCCTGCACCAACCACAAACTGAGTCAACAAAAATGAATATTCTCACATGCATCAGAAGTCTTTGGGGACCAAAAAAAAAAAAGATTAGATACCGCTCTTCTTTATTTCGTAGTAGTACTCCATGCAATAGCTCTTCATAAAATACTTCAACTCAGATTTAGCCTTATATAAGTTTTTCGAAGAATCCAACTGAATGGCGCCCTTTTCCTACAAGCAGATAGGAACCTAATATTAAATTTTAAACTAAATATACAAATAGATTAAATAAAAGTATCAAAGAGTATACCAGAGTGCATTACACATTCACTCATCAAAGTAAATTATAAGTTAAAACCTTGACATAAAAGCAAGCATACCAGTAAATTCTTCGGTCCATCAGCCAACCACTGCCGACAAATTGCTTCGATTTCAGATATGAACCTTAAAATATATAAGTTAATCATATCAGATTCATTGAACACTAATCAATGAAGTAATTGATCACAGCTACTATCTACCTTTCCCAAGATGATGCAAGAGTAAAATCATCAAACCGTTCCAACTGCAACAACAAATTAAAATAAATCATTCCATATATAAATGTGCTAAATACTTTACAATATTCATAACTAAGAGAATAGGGGGCACTTGTAATTCACCTCCTCTTCTTCAGCTTCGTCGTCTACTGAAGAATCAACCTTGCTGGTCGATGCCATGAAGTGTCACGAGCTACAATACAGCAAACTTTTCTCTTTTTTTTGTTTGTAATTTTATTAAAATTTACAAAAATGAAGGCAATTAATGAAAAAATGAAATTCAATTAGTGACCATTAGATTAATACATTTTGAATTCTAATATTGGATATACAGAGATTGTGAGCCTTACAGCTTGCTTCTTAAGGAATGTCAAGAATAAGAAGTTTGTGAAGTTACAGAGATCAAGAGACCGGGATTGCTTGCGATCTCTTTCCTAATTCGCACAGTGAAGGCAAAAGCCGAAAGGAGAGACGACGTGGTTATTGCTTTTGCGAAAATAGCAATTACCCCCCCGAAATATTTCCATAATTGCGGACGTTTCCCAAATTTCTTTCAATTTGTCTCGGCAGCTCGGCTCCGGCCCTCCGCTTCATTTGTTCTTCTTACGCTCACTTGTGTCGAATTTTGTTTTAGCGACGAGTTACTGTTATTATTGCTTAAACCAATGTCCATTCGTATTTTCACGTTAATCTGTGTAAAATCTCTTGGTGGGCTTTAAGCTCAACAAGTCATCCAAAAGCCAAGACGGGCCCAGATCACAATTTACTAATCCCATTCTCGTTAGATCCAATTCCAACCATTCCGTACGCGATAGTTAGGGGAATCAAAGTGACACCCAAACACACAACTTTCCACAAATCCAAAGTACTGATTAGATCAGTTGGGCCCACTAGACGGAAAGGAAAATCAAACCACACATATGAACTTTGCCCCTCAAGTACGTACCGTCCATCAATTTTCTTTCCCTAGATCAACGGCCCACGCATCGTCCTTTTAACGTGATTTTCCGAATGTGGGTCACATGGTAGACCAGAGACCATCTTGACCCCACTCTCTTTGTCCCATCAGGCCCGGTTGGTCCCACATTGTTCATCATGGCTTCACACTCTATTAGCGCCGCGGATTTGCGGAACCACTCACACACACAAAGCGTTGGATTAAAAAATATGTTTTTAAGCTCTCGGGTTCGATCCTCACTAAACACACCATTTGAGAGGGGTAAAGAGTCTTAACTGTGACTACACCCCCAATCCGAATTAGTCGGGGCCCAATACGGTCGCCGAAAATCGGATGGTTTAAACAAAAAAAAAATATATATGTTTTTAGGTTTGTGTATATAAAAGAAGGGTCCGGCTACGTTACAACTGCAGTATCATGTCATAATTGTATCTAACTGTTAGATGCACTTAAATGAGTGGGGTCTATTGACATTCAATAGTTGGATGCAACTGTGGCACGGTACCACAGTTGCACCATAATTTTTCTCATAAAAATAATATTAAAAAAAATTGTATAAATAAAACACGAACTTTTATCTATTTTCTCCATCAAAGTTACCGTTTTTAAGGGGTGGTAAAAAAGTATGGGTCAGCCAAGTCCAATCCAGCCAAATCTAGGTTCGTGGGTTTAAAGCCTAGCCCGCAAGCCAGACTTGACCCAGCTTTTTTAATTTATAAATAAAAAAATAAATTTAATTGAAATAAAAAAGAAAAAATCAAAATATTAATTTAGTTTAATTATTTATATTAGTATTTGTTATTTATTAGGTTGTATTACTAATATTTTATCCATTTGACTATTATTCTATTATGGGGTAAAATCTTGTTTAGTCCCTATATTATGAGGTTAGTGTCCATTTAGTCCCTGTATTTTTAAAAACACCTCAAAACGTCTCTGCTACTAAATATTGACACTTATGCCATTATTTTTTTTATTTTTAACTTGCTTTTACAATATTACATTTTTACAATAATGTTTCTTTTGTGGATATTAATAAAAAATTAAATTATCAAATTAAACTCAAAAATAAAATAAAAACAAAAAGGTATATATTAATTTTTGTGAAAGCTCATGTATGTCTAAAAAATTAATATCGTAAAAAATTACATTATCAATTTTTTTAGAAAAATTAATATTTTAACTCAAGAGTGTGTTCCACAAAAATTAATATATTTTATTTTATTTTATTTTATTTTTTGGTGTTAAACTGGTAATTTATTTTTTTCTTTTTAATAATGTCTAAAAAATTATTATAATAGGGCAATATTATAAAAATAAGTTAAAAGGAACAAAAGATAATGGCAAAAGTGTCAATAATTTAATGGTAGGGATGATTTGATGTATTTTTAAAAATATAGGGACTAAATGGACACTAGCTTCAAAATATAGGAATTAAACGAGCTTTTACCCTTCTATTATGTATTAGAGAATATTTTTTTTAATTAAAAAAATTTTATAATTAATAAAAAAAACCCAAGCCAAGCCCATCCAAATTTGAACGGACTTGTGAAGGGCCTAGGTTTTGTTTGAATAAAGTGGGCTTGGGCCTGGGCTTCGAAAAGCCTGGGCCAAGCCCACAAATTGCCACCCCTACCATTCTCATTTGAGCATTGGAGCATAATATTACGCGGGAAATGACACTTGTGGAAAAATGAGAGAGATGGTAGAAATTTTTATTCAACCAAAATAATTGTATGTACAAAGAAAAATGGTAGAAAGAAAATTGAAGAATATACGCTTGCTTAAAGACATGTAACCAATGTCAATTCCCAAGACATTATTTGCTTCCACTAGTCGAACATGTACATGGGTTAAGCAAATATGTCTATTTAATATTATGAAACATTCATTTATTTACTTATATTATGCATCGGTAAAAGTAAACTTAATTACTTTGAATGTTACAAATTTGTTAAGAGTAATAGATTATTTTTGCAGAAAACAATATATTAGAGATTTAGTGTGAAACATATGATGATTTTATGCATTAATTTATTTTAAGAAAATGATGGGAAAATGACATAAATATGACTTCTATTATTCATAGAATCAATGTGCCCCTTCATTCATTGATAATATATAACTTAAATGGTTAAATATGCGTCTCTTCTATATATGACATCATTCATTCTCAAAATAATATGATTATTAAATGCATCTCTGTGTGACTGTGTTATGTTAAAATAATTTTATATTCAAATAGGTAACAAAAAATCTATATCAAAATGAACTGGTTAAGAATAAAAAATGACATAATTAAATAGATAAAATATCAACATTTTGTAAAAAAAAAAAGGAATGTATATTTTTTAAAAGATTGTTCCATTTACTAAAAAAAAGGGGATATTTGAGTTATGATGAATGAATTTGACTAAAGATGTGAGCACGAAAAAAAGAAAAAAATTAAACACGAGACGTTAATATGTTAGTTGATCAACTTAATTAAAAAAAAATCCAATGCAATTAGGCAATAATTTAATAATAAATACCAATGCTTTAAAAACAATCCCTAACACATTCTACAGTAATAAAGTAAGAGAGCTAGAATCAAGACCCTTTTAAAGATTAGGTTTATAGTGGTGGGATGGGGACTAATCATCAAAGAGATAATCTATATAAGAAATCAAGGTGACGATGATGTAAGAGGGTGTGTGAGGTGTAATTGAATTTTGTGGACAAACTAAAATGCCTACCACAAGTTGATTAACGTGAATCATGTCGCGACTCCATAGCGTACAGTCCTTAATTCAAATATTCATGAATCCTAACTTTCTGTCATAACCACAACGTCAATGAGATAAGGGTTTGCTTAATAAAATAAGCAACAAATTACATACGATAACATCATCAAGATGATTAAAGTAAAAATACCTAACGCATTAAAAATAAAAAAATAATAAAAAAAACTCCAACAACATACACCATCAACTTCATCAAGGTGCAAAAGAGCATGAGGAAGTGGCCCAAAAAACGGTTTATCTACACTCAAATTTTTTTCCCCTTTTTTTGTTTGATTACTCTTCAAATTTTTTTTTTCTTTTTCACAATATATATTAAGATACGAATTTTACTAAAAAACTAGATGTATGTAAAATTCATTTGGGAGAAGAAAGAAATCTTTCGAATATTAACTTAAAAATCTGTTCCCATGTATTGTATATCCATTTATTTATTTATTTTTAATAAAATTACCGAAATAAGAAAAAGGTAAAATGAATTAATTTTGTAAATTGGCCTAACATTTTATTTTTGAGCCATATTGTAATTTACTTTTTATTTTTTTTGAAAAAAAGAGCATCACCATTAGTGGCCAATTCATCACCCTCGCTCTCCCTTGTTATTTTTAATTATTTTATTACAGTCACTCTGCCTTTGCAAGAGGCCAACAACAAACGCAGCCCCAGTCATCCCCACTTACCCGCTCATTGTCAGAAACCAAAGCATGACCACCAACAACAACATAAAAATCTCAAATATCTTCCCACAGACACAAACCGAGCAGTTCACCACTTCACTCGCGCTGCGTGCCCAATAACACTTTCCAAGCTACAAATCACAGTAACTGTAATATTAAGTTAAGAAACAAAATGGCTGCGGCATTGGAGTGCTGGTCGAGCCGAGCGAGCACGGACGAGGACATGGTGGAGCAAGTGTTGATGAGGACGAACGACAGGTCGGAGGCAGTGTCGGCTGCGGCGGAGACGTCGTCGGCATCGGCGACGGGGAAGGAGTACTCGTCTGTCGTACAGAAGCGGTTTCAGCGGCTGAGTCGGAATGTGTCGGAGGCTATTGCGTCGCTGAAGAATACATTGAATCTGGACTCTGCGCCTACCGGGGGAGTGGGGGTGGGAGCACGTGATCAGCAAACGGCGTCGTCTAACTCTAAGATCGAGAGCAGTAGGAGGGTCGTGTGGGGTAGCGTTGTTCGGAACCTGACCCAGTTGTATCCCGGGAGTCAGTTGCCTGAGAGGCTCGTGTCCAATATGAGAAAGCATTATGATTCGTTGCCACTAAGGTTTTGTTGTTTTCAAGCTTTTTACCACTTTTTTTCTTTCTTTTTCCATTTTTGTTCTGATTGGTTGCTGAGAAAATGCAGGTGAACCAACGAAGATAAGTTAATTATTTTTATTTTCATTTGGATATTTTAAACAGTTACGCGCAAGCGGGATTCGATATGAAAGAAGTGTTTTTACATATAAAATTGATTGAGCAAGCCTCGGGTGATGATCGGCCCGCAATAATGATTCAAGAAGTATCTGATGATGAAGCGCAGGGGTCTGTATATAAGCTTACATTTGCATGTAACTCGTCGATTTCTTGGCCAGCTATGTCTGGAGCATTAGATACTGCTTCTATCTGTTGCAAGAAGATACAGATCTTTGAAAAGAAAGGGTTTACACTCGGGGTTGTTATTCTTGCGGTTCAAGCTGGACAAGAGAAGTCGTTTAAATCCCAGATTGAGAATGCCCTGAAGTCTGCTATAAAGAAGCCTAAACCCACCTCGGTGAAACTCCCATTCGGCCTCTGCGGGTGCCAAGAGGAGAATACTAAGGGTAGAGATTTTGGGGAGATTGAAGAGGAGGAGGCTTGTGACGAGAGTTTTCGGAATGGAGTTGAGAATTCTAATTTGAAAATTCAGCTTCAGACGCCATTACCCAGTTCTTCTTTTGTTGTATCGGTTGATGAATGGCAGACGGTCCAATCTGGTGGGGAAGAGATTGGAAGATGGCTTTTGATCTCTGATAATCTTGAGTTTATTGATCAAATCGGACCTAATTCATTTAAAGGGGTTTACAAGGGTAAAAGAGTAGGGATTGAGAAGCTCAAAGGATGTGACAAGGGAAATGCATATGAGTTTGAACTTCGGAAAGATTTGTTGGAGTTGATGACTTGTGGGCACAAGAATATTCTACAATTTTATGGTGTCTGTGTTGATGAAAATCACGGGCTGTGTGTTGTGACAAAGTTAATGGAGGGTGGATCGGTAAATGACCTGATACTAAAGAGCAGGAAGCTTCAGACTAAGGAGATAATAAGGATTGCTATTGATGTAGCTGAAGGGATCAAGTTCCTGAATGATCACGGTGTCGCATACAGAGACCTCAACTCACAAAGGATCCTATTGGATAGGCATGGTAATGTTTGCTTGGGGGACATGGGTATTGTTACTGCTTGCAAGAGTGTTGGTGAGGCAACGGAGTATGAAACTGATGGTTACCGATGGCTAGCTCCAGAGGTTTGTTTTCTGTTGCTTGCTTAACTCATTTACTAATTGATCACAATCATCCAATTCGAATTGATAATGATCTCTTTATGTCAGCAACGAGTCTAACAATCTAGAGTAGAGTCTATACTGCTTGACCCTATCAATGTTATCATTCCATGCCTAAGAATTTAGAACAAATTATTTTAACCATATCATTTATCCCTTCTGGATTCCCCAAATACAGCCTATTATTTTAATTTAGACTTTAGGGTCTATACTGCTTGATCCAGTCATGATTATATGTGTATTCTAAATCTAAGAGATACCCTAATCTTCAGTCGTTAATGGCAAAGCACCTGAAGAAGCCTTTTACATTATCAAACTGTAGACCTATTATTTCTTTTTGTGGATGGTTATATTGGGTTTTCATGTTCCAGGACGTTATTTAGATTCAATGTATAAATCACAGTTTAATCTACTCTTACCGAAAGAGACTTTTTATCCTTGAAAAATCATTGCTTGAGCATGCTTAACATGTCATCATAATTGTTCTTGCTTTACACTTGTTTACCTTTATGTAAGCACTTATATATGCTCCATTATATAAATGTGCTTGGTGTCAACATTAGTGCCACTTTTAACAAATTGGATTAATTACTGGAGCCCACATAATGGAGAATTTTTAGCATGATTACTGCATGAATCTTACTTTTTCTGAATTTCTTTGCCTACTTGGTGTGGATATTTTAGATTTGTTTGAAAGCAGATTTAGGTATGAAAAACAAATTTTGTCAACTTTTTGAAGTAGCTTATGTTAAAGGAGTTATAACCATTTGATTTTAGCCTAGAAGTAATTTGATCTGAAAAAATATTTTATTATGTATAGATATGCACTTTATGACTCTTGCTTTACATATTCCATATTTTCTCTACTTTTAATTGAAAAACTGAACTGTTTATTTGGTCACTTTTGGGGAAGAGTAGATTATTGCAGGCGACCCAGAGAGTGTTTCTGAGACGTGGATGAGTAATGTTTACAGTTTCGGGATGGTGATTTGGGAGACGGTGACAGGTGAGGCAGCTTATGCTGCATGTTCACCAGTGCAGGCAGCTGTTGGAATAGCTGCTTGTGGTCTAAGACCTGAGATCCCCAAGGACTGCCCGCAAATCCTGAAGTCTTTGATGATCAAGTGCTGGAACAATTCTCCTTCAAAGCGCCCCCAGTTTTCTGAGATTATATCACTATTGTTGCGGACCAACAACATCAGCAACAGCAGTAATAGGTAGAGACCCTTCAAATTCCATGAACATAATCTATTGATTGCGAAGTCTGTGTAAAATAGGTTTGTCATCAGGTTGATGTTACCACGCATAAATGTCGATTTGGAAAGCTTCAAATGCAGAAATGAAGATGTACATCTTCTTTTGTTTACCCCTTTTAAATCAATTTTATATCTAATTTCTCTTACACTTTCCAATAAATTTCTTGTCATACCAGCCAAAGAAGAAAAAGGCAGAAAACCTTGTTGTTGTTATTTAGTTATTTTGTTTTCATGGCATGCCTTTGGCTTCATATGTAAACCTTATATAATTCGTTAGTGATGGGAACATTAAAACATGATTTCCTCGTGTGCTTGTGTGTGTGTGTGTTGTCATGATTAACTAGGCATTTCGTGTTGGTTAAAGGCTAGGAATATTGGCCTAGGAAAACTGAAAAAGTTAAAAAGCAACGGTAGATGGGGTTTATGTGTGGCCTTATGAGTTATGGCCTACAAGAATTGCACTAAGGAGGACCCCCTTGTTCTTATATCCTATTAGTGGGGGAAACGATGAAACATCCCACTCCCTTCATTTTCACTATCCATCGTAGTATATACATGTTTTTTTCAACTTTCCAGCTCCTAAGGGGCCACATTCAGGGAGATAATTGTATTTATATTTACAATTTGGAGGATTCTTTTGAGTAGTATTAATACATATTCTCCACTTTTCAATTTGGCCTACTGATGAGAACGGTAAACTCAGGTTTAGATGGTTTCTCTTTCTTATAATGAAATACTAAATACTGCCCGCCAAGTTAGAAATGTCGAAGATGAATCAAGTCTGTGGTTGAAATTGAGTCTTGGTCTCGGTGTCCTGCATTTTTTACGCCGGGAATGGATCACATGATGAGTCAAGATGTTTGAAAAGTACACATGCTATGCATGTGCACGAGACTGGTCAGGTCGGGTCAAGATAAAACACCACACCCGGAGATTGTTTCTGCATCTGACAAATTAACAACTATTAACCGCAGCTATACTGCTGTTATGCGTGCATTGTTTCCAAGTTGCTGTTACTTTTTTCTGTGTCATATCTGCTGCATGCTTTTGAACATTCACATTCACTACGTACCCGTTAGGCATATGATTAGAAGATGTGGGTCAGAACGCTCGGATTCGGTGGCTTTGTCATGAAAGGCCAATGATGAAGAAGAACATGAAATCTAAGCCCAAGCTGGAGGGGCCTTTGCTAAACAAGTGTCCCTCAATTTATCTCATCATCTCGTCCCCCGCTTTTGAATTAATAACCACATATATGTCTAGAATTGCCCTTGTGAAAAAATTAAGAAACGAGCTAAATATATATATATATTTCCTCCCTTATCTACTCGCTCTTGCATCACAATCAAAACACCATCATCCTCTTCAATAGATATAGCCTGACTGCTAAGAAGATTCCTACGATGGCTCACATAAAATAAAAATGTGTTCTTAGATGGATAAAATAAAGTCTTAAAATATAAGCAAGTAAAAAAAAATTTCCGAGCAAGTTATTTTGAGTTTCTTAACAAAAGATGTAAAGATCCTCTAATTAAAATTTTAATCCTTAAATTTGCATCTAATGACTCTGTGCACCAAGCAAATCAAAGTTGTTATTATCTCATTCGGGTTGATTTGTGAAATAGCAACAATTAAATCATTTTTAGATGAACAAACCATTAATAACTATTCCATTCGCCTACCTAAAGATAAAAGAAAATGAAATTTGGGTTTCTGACTAACCATGTACTATTGTGCTAACAACTAAATATAGAATGCACATTCAACCTAGCATTGACTTCTTTGAGAATATGGCTACATATGCACTTCTTTGAGAATAAGCTTTCTATGTAAAAAGTGAAAATGCCTAGAGATCGGTTTAAGCTGATGTGAGAACAATGAAACTGATAATATGGGCAATTAACTATATTAAATTGAAATTACAAGGCACTTGAAAGAATACGCAGCGTTTGCTTTGCTCTTAAACACTCACTGGCTACATATATTGTATCTTCTATTGTATTGAATCGATTTTAACTTTAAACAGTATCATCTCATGCAATTTTGGCTATTTAACTTGAATAGATTTGTGATACTTCTAATTCACAAAAATTAGATTTATGATTGTCATAAAATCAATTAAAAAAACTATTCATGTCTATTATCTGATTTGTTTAAAATATCCATGAGTTGAATTACTGGTTCATTACGTGCTTTTAAATTATTTTAAGAAGTTGGCATATGAAGATAACGACAGTGGTGATTGTGATGCCCGAGTGCAAGAAGAGAGGAAAAAAAAAAGGTAACTAAAAATATAATAGGAAAGAAAGTAACTAAAAATAATTTTTTATTATTTTAATTAAGGGTAATATTAGAAATATATAAAAATTAATTAAAAATGGGAGTTAATAAAATAATTTAAGGGGTCAAATATCAGAGATCTTACTGAATATTAAATAAAAAAAAAGTGGGCTTCATTGTACCTTATATTGGCACTTCGCTCTTTTTTTTTGTTGAAAAAAGAATTATAATTATTATCTACAAAATGACACCCAATTTTTGGTAGGATTTGACGTAATAATTAGTTAGACCATGTTATTTCAGTCTCTATAAAATAGTCATTAAATATTTATGAGCTAAGTCTGAACATCTAAACTTCAAAATTTACCCATATAGATCCCTATTGTTTTAAAATATAGTCATTCATACTTGTTTTTGTTCATCTGTTTCGATAAAGTATTCTTACAGTGCAATTACTAATCTTTAAAAGACATGATAGAACTTAAATGCAGTTTTCTTGACTCAGATTAGACAAAATTCGCCCATGAAAAATGCTATGAATGTCTGTTTTCGAAACCATGTAAGAAGGGTTTATTTATCAAACGACAGGCGTCTGGTTTTTATGTCGAGACAAACATGCAAAGGTTTAATTAGTGGACGCATGTGAATATGCGACGAACACGGCCCAAATGCAAAGGTGTAATTAGTGGACCCCATTGCTGTTTTCTCACCGACATTTGGCCGCTGACTTTATTCTAATCCCCTGGCATTATCACAGTGCACAAGACAGAATAAATTCTTCTCAGAAGGAATGGGACGATCACAATTTAATTTTACCTACACTAGAATAATATATATATATATATATATATAGGTGTAAGTTGGGCCGTCAAATAGGTGGGTTTATTCGGTTAACAGAATTCGGCCCAACAACTGAAAATGGTAAGAGTCTTGCTCTCTTGCAATTTCCAAACCGCACTTCTTCTCTTCTCCTTTAGACGGACGGTTTGACCATTATATTTTTCATAACACACGTCACCATTGCATATTGATATTATACCAAGGAAAATAAATAATAATACTCGCACCGAAGTTGGTTTTTATGTAAAAAGCAAGTCAACAATCTACATTGATTTATTTTTTTAAGATCTACGCAATATGTGATTTATTTCTGAAATAAGCAATGGAGGAGCCACCCCCTCAACATTAACTGTGATCATCAGTGGCATAGTTAGGATTTTAGTCCAGAAGGGATGAATTGATATTATTTTAAGGCTGGTACTACGTTACGTTTAACGTAACGTACGCCACACATAGCAACAGTTGTGGGCCTCACCACAGGAACTGTTGCTGTGTGTGGATATACGTTACGTAATGGGATCCATTATTTTAAAGAATGAGAGAGGAACTGTTAAAATAATTGAGACGCTGTGAAAAGAAAACAAATTCAAAGACAAATATATTGAAACAGAAGTCAAAATTTTAAAGTTTGCCTTCCTTGAAATTTGAGGGCTTTTACCATGCTGCAGACCAAGTACAACTGGAAGAATATTTTCGTAAAGTTAACAAGGGCTTTGAGCCCATACTCTCCCGCCGGTGTTTATTATTTTCTTTTTTCGTTTTTTTGTTTAATGTAATTTTCTTTGATTTTCTTTTTTTTTTCTCTTTATTCATTTTCATTGAATTTTCCTTTTTTTTTTGGATTTGTTTGTATTTTTGTGGTTGGATGTTGTATATCTTCTGTTCTTGAGGTTGGTGCTGGCGATGGCATTGTTTCAGTTTCTTGATTGAGCTCGTGTTAGTGTTCGTATCAGCATGATATGCCTGTATTGGAATTGTTTAGAGGCTCTAGTAATTGGTGCATTAAGATTTCGATGGCCTGGGATGAGAGTTTATCTGGAAGCCTCTGAAGATTATTCTAAGAGAAGTGATTTTCTTGGTTGTTTATGTTTAATTTTAATATTGTGTTTTACTGTATTTTTTGTATTATTAGATTGGAAGAGGTTTCACCTGCATTACCCGATGTGGGATAGGTCAGTCCTATAAAATTCTTTCAATAATTAAATAGTTTTAATAGATGAAATTTTTTTTCTGTATTTTAATTATTTGTAATAGTTGGTGGAGATCGCATTTATTTTAAATTTAAGTTTTAGATCTTATCCTACATATTATACTTCACTTCAGCTAGATGTAACTGTTTATTTACGCCTTTACGACCTTATATTATTAGCCATTATTAATCTTTGAATGGAATTCATTCTTCTTTAAAAAAAAAATCACTCTTTCCACCAATCCGCCACTTACACGCGGGCAAGAAACCAAACCTCACGCACCTAAGATAATTCTTACGCGAAAATTAATAATAGAAACTAATTCCTTCCTAGGTAAAACGACGACGTTTATAGGTAAGTTTTTACTGTGCTCCCACTGCTCTTATCAACCCCCCATTAAATCTCGCAGCACACTCCATATTCTTGCGAAAACAACAGCAGAAACCAAAAAAATAAACGAAAAAATGATTGTCTCTCTCAGTAGAAATCTCGCCAACCAGCACCTGTCCTGCTCCAAACCCTAGACCGCATCAGGGAGGAAAAAAAAAATGCAAATCCATTTTTACCCCTCCCTCCTCTCTCTTATTCTTATATATTGACGAGCCTCACAGACGCATACCCATTACAAAATTTACGCCGCAAGTAATCTGTCCAAAAAAACAAAAAACTCGCACACACACAAAAATTAAAAAAAAAAGAATTAAAAATTCAAAAAATAAGAAAAAAAGTAATCAGAGTCTCTCTTTCTTTCAGATTCCATTCTTCTCTTAATCACAGTCCTAATCGGTACGTTTCTTCGTCTTTTTAAATCTTTGATAAACATTTGGAGCTAAGTAAAGCTAAGAATCAATATCTGTTTGTTCGAAAAATGAAATTATTATTGAAGTTAGGGTTAGGGTTAGAGTTTTTGGTTTTGTTACCGATTATTTTAGGGTATTTTTATCGGAACAACAGTCTTTATTACGGTAATAGATGCACGAATTTAAAGAGTTTTCGGTTTGTGGCATTAATGGTAATTTTTACGGGATTTTGTGTCGTGTTTGGTAGCTTACTGCACTATATGCTTCCTAGAAAGAGAGCCAGTGAAGGAGTGGTCGTTGTGAACGAAGAGACTCAAAACGCAGCTCAAGAAAGCCAAAACGACATCGAAATCGCAAACGCATCATCTGCTACCAAGAAGCATCGGATCTCTGCCACGGCTGATAGTAACAACAACAGCAGCAGCAGCAGCAGCAACAACGTAGTCACTGGAAAGGAGGGGGAGAATCATAGTATCAGTGCAAGCATAGCTGAAGTGCCGATCATGACTTTGGGCAATTCAAATCAGACAGACATAGATGAAGATCTGCACAGCCGACAGCTGGCTGTGTATGGTCGCGAGACGATGAGGCGGCTTTTTGCTTCAAATATCCTCGTCTCCGGGATGCAGGGTCTTGGTGCCGAAATTGGTAGGATTTTTTTTCTTTCTTTTTATCATAATAATTGTATTAGATTTTTGTAATTTTCACATGTATTTAGGTTCTGACTTATGGAATGCTGCTGCGGTGATATTCCCAATGTTTTTTTTTTTTTTTTTTTTTAAATCTTTGATATGGTAACCTTCATACAAAATTGGGCTGAAAATGATGAGGTCTAGTCTTTACATGATATTTTTTAGAATCTTCACAACTTTTGGAGCTGGAATTAGAATTTTTCGGGTTGAGTATGATTTCCTGTGGGATTTCTTCAGTCCAAATATTGTTTTTCAAGCTTGTAATTGTTTCTTCTGGCCTGTGGAAAAACTTTAGAATGCATTGGCCATGTTAAACTTGTCTTTGGTGGTTTCTTCATTGGAAATTTACTTGGAGAAATTGAGGTCTATTCAGTATCTGTCATGGATTGTCCGTTGCTTTGCATGTGGGATTGAAAATTTCTTTGGGCTAGATTTATTTTTATGCCTTTCTTCTAGTTGCTGCTGTTGCTTGAGAATTAGAAGGATGTTATAACTGGCATCATTAATTTGACTTCAACTGCCTTTGAGCTAATACTAAGCCTTTGATTCTTCATTCCTTTTCAATACTACTGTTGGCTTCTTGCAGCAAAGAATCTGATTCTTGCGGGTGTCAAGTCTGTGACCTTGCACGATGAAGGGACGGTGGAGTTGTGGGATTTGTCGAGTAATTTTGTATTTTCAGATAATGACATTGGTAAGAACAGAGCACTTGCTTCTGTTCAGAAGTTGCAGGAGCTCAATAATGCAGTTGTCCTTTCTACCTTAACGTCGAAATTGACCAAAGAACAACTTTCTGATTTTCAGGTACTTCCCTCCATTATTCTCCCTTCGTTGATTGTACTGCTTGCTCACTAGCAATGTTTGAGTTATGAATAAAACCATTAGGACATGTTTGTTTTTGCTCCAATTTGTTTTATGTGAAATTTTCAATCAAATTGGTCATGAATTACAAACTGTTTTTATTAGCAAATACGAAACTGAATTTGGCCGCTAGTTCATTGACCTTTTCAAGCTAATTCATGCAAGTAGAAATTTAAGACGATTATAGCAAATATGAAGACAAGTCAGATAAAGACGAACAATCACTGGACTCATTGTCCAAATAAGTTTCATATCTGGAATTTGATATAAGCTTAGAAGAAATACCGCTTGCGTGTTCATCAATTTAAATGAATCTTGTTTCCTTGTTTCTGCAGTCTGTGTTTTCTGTTGTTTCATTGTTTATGACTTTCTTGTGGTGCAGGCTGTTGTCTTCACTGACATTAGTCTTGATAAAGCCATTGAGTTCGACGACTTTTGCCACAATCATCAACCAGCTATCTCCTTCATCAAAGCTGAAGTTAGAGGCCTTTTTGGCTCCGTGTTTTGTGACTTTGGTCCTGAGTTTACTGTTGTTGATGTTGATGGAGAGGATCCACACACGGGTATAATTGCATCCATTAGCAATGACAACCCAGCGCTAGTATCTTGTGTTGATGATGAAAGGCTTGAGTTTCAGGATGGGGACCTTGTTGTATTCTCTGAAGTTCATGGAATGACAGAGCTGAATGATGGAAAACCAAGGAAGATTAAAAGTGCAAGGCCATATTCTTTTACTCTTGAAGAAGACACTACCAATTATGGAACCTATGTGAAAGGTGGCATTGTCACTCAGGTGAAACAGCCCAAGGTGTTGAATTTTAAACCGTTAAGGGAAGCACTCGAAGATCCTGGTGATTTTCTTCTGAGTGATTTCTCCAAATTTGATCGCCCGCCTCCCTTACACTTAGCATTCCAAGCACTAGATAAATTTGTTTCTGAGTTGGGCCGCTTCCCTGTCGCTGGTTCAGAAGAGGATGCTCAGAAACTTATTTCTGTTGCCACCAATATTAATGAGAGCTTGGGGGATGGTAGAGTGGAAGATATTAACACAAAGCTTTTACGGCACTTTGCCTTTGGCGCTAGGGCAGTGTTAAATCCCATGGCTGCTATGTTTGGTGGTATTGTGGGACAAGAGGTTGTGAAAGCATGCTCTGGAAAGTTCCATCCTCTTTATCAGGTTAGTTTTCGATTATGTTACGCAGGAGATTTATTGAGAGTTGGAATACTTGCTACTCGTACAACTAAACATGGTTTCAAACTTATAA
The DNA here is from genome assembly GCF_022201045.2 of Citrus sinensis. Lineage (NCBI taxonomy): Eukaryota > Viridiplantae > Streptophyta > Magnoliopsida > Sapindales > Rutaceae > Citrus > Citrus sinensis. The sequence continues at coordinate 30,283,116 of NC_068563.1, forward strand.
TTTTGTCACAATCAGTTTAGTCGTAGGCCAATTTGTTTATCTGTTGCTCATGTTGTCATGCACACACACACACTTACTTGAATTTAGAACTTCTTTGTTTAATCACAAGAACATATGTCCATTAATTTATTTGTTAACTTGTTTATGACTATTTTTCCACTGGAGTCCATTGACATGTATTTTTTGAATTTGTTGTTTGGATTTTAAACTTGTTTTACTTGTTTCTACAGTTCTTCTATTTTGATTCTGTGGAGTCACTTCCTACCGAGCCTCTGGATTCCACTGAATTTAAACCAATTAATAGCCGTTATGATGCACAAATTTCTGTGTTTGGGGCCAAGCTCCAGAAGAAGCTGGAGGATGCTAAAGTGTTCATTGTAGGATCTGGTGCACTTGGGTGTGAGTTCTTAAAGAATGTGGCGCTGATGGGAGTTTCATGTGGTAATCAAGGAAAACTAACTATTACTGATGATGATGTAATTGAAAAGAGTAACCTTAGTAGGCAGTTTCTCTTCCGTGATTGGAATATTGGGCAGGCCAAATCCACTGTTGCTGCTTCTGCTGCTACATCAATAAATCCTCGTCTCAACATTGAAGCTTTGCAAAATCGTGTGGGTCCTGAAACAGAGAATGTGTTTGATGATACCTTCTGGGAGAATATAACTTGTGTGATCAATGCATTAGACAATGTTAATGCCAGACTGTATGTTGATCAGAGGTGCCTATATTTCCAGAAACCACTTCTTGAGTCGGGGACTCTAGGTGCCAAATGCAACACTCAGATGGTCATTCCTCACTTAACTGAAAACTATGGTGCCTCAAGAGATCCACCCGAGAAACAAGCACCCATGTGCACCGTGCACTCATTCCCACACAACATTGACCATTGCTTGACATGGGCCCGTTCTGAGTTTGAGGGTTTGCTTGAGAAAACTCCTGCCGAAGTGAATGCCTATCTATCCAACCCAGTTGAATACACTACTTCTATGGCTAATGCAGGTGATGCTCAAGCTAGAGATAACTTGGAACGTGTCCTTGAGTGCCTTGACAAGGAGAAGTGCGAAATATTCCAGGACTGCATCACCTGGGCTCGTCTCAAGTACTTCCTTTGATGATTTATATTAATAAATTAATTGATTATAATATTTTTTAATCAGTATGTGACATTATGATTCTTATCTGATCAGGTTTGAAGATTATTTTTCCAACCGAGTGAAGCAGTTGATCTTTACATTTCCTGAAGATGCTGCTACCAGTACTGGGGCTCCATTCTGGTCTGCCCCAAAGCGATTCCCTCATCCTCTTCAGTTCTCATCTGCGGATCCCAGTCACCTACACTTTGTTATGGCAGCCTCCATACTACGAGCAGAGACATTTGGCATCCCTATTCCTGATTGGACCAATAATCCTAAGATGTTGGCTGAGGCTGTTGACAAAGTGATGGTACCAGATTTTCTGCCAAAGAAAGATGCAAAAATCTTAACGGATGAGAAGGCTACTACTCTCTCCACTGCTTCTGTGGATGATGCAGCGGTAATTAATGATCTGATTATAAAGTTAGAGCAGTGCAGAAAGAACCTGCCATCTGGGTTCAGGTTGAAACCAATTCAGTTCGAAAAGGTTTGTATTTTTATCCTTGTGTAAGAACAACTGCCATACATGTGTTTTTGGGCTCTTTTTTCTATTCAAGCTTATATTGGTTTATGGTAAACTTTGCCATCATTTAATTGGCTTGTGATTTTGCAATTGTTTGATTACCAGCCACGTGTTTTGTGTTTGTTTGACAATCGTTCTGATTAGAAACAGAGTAGCGGAGGAAAAGACTTTGGGGTATTTTAGTGTTTTATACATTAATTTGTTAATTTGTTTCCCTAAAATACACATGCTTGTGGATGTGCAGGATGATGACACAAACTACCACATGGATATGATAGCTGGGCTTGCTAACATGAGGGCAAGGAACTATAGCATTCCTGAGGTCGACAAGCTGAAAGCCAAGTTTATTGCTGGAAGGATCATTCCAGCAATTGCAACCTCCACTGCAATGGCTACCGGTCTTGTGTGCCTGGAGCTATACAAGGTTCTGGATGGAGGACACAAACTGGAAGACTACCGAAATACATTTGCCAACCTAGCTTTGCCTCTGTTCTCTATGGCTGAGCCAGTCCCACCAAAGGTCATAAAGCACCGTGATATGAGCTGGACTGTTTGGGACAGATGGATACTTAAAGACAATCCGACCCTAAGGGAGCTTATCCAATGGCTCAAGGATAAGGGTTTGAATGCTTATAGCATTTCATGTGGAAGCTGCCTGCTCTTTAATAGTATGTTCCCTCGCCACAAAGAGCGGATGGACAAGAAGGTTGTCGATCTGGCTAGGGAAGTGGCCAAAGTTGAATTGCCTCCCTATCGTCGGCACCTGGATGTTGTTGTGGCGTGCGAGGATGATGAGGATAATGACATCGACATTCCTCTGATATCAATTTACTTCCGTTAAATGTTGATTGTCAGGTCGAACTGTGATTGTAGGACGAGACCCTTAATTAATATACTGGTTCCGATGTTATGTGGTTGAGTACTGCTTTCTCACGCATAAACGGAAAGCAACTTTGATATCATATATTCTCTCTATCTGCATATTATCAGTTGGTTGAATGTGTGCTCGGTAGCAGGGTTAATTAGCTTGGTCAGTTATCTACTAGGTTCGTCACTTTGTTGGCAGCAATTGTATTTTCTCGCACAACTTTTCTTTTCATGCTGTGTAGTGGTGTGACTTTTGCCATGATTTTTATGCTGCGTTTACTTGTTAGTAAACGGAATGAGCTGAAATCGGAATAGACTGTAATAGAAATGAGTTGGAATAAAAATGAGAAATGAGAATCAGAATAAGTTGTTTATTTGAGTTATAAGAATGAGAATGGATTGAAATTTCATTAATGCGTTTATTTTATCTTGGAATTGAAATAAGTTGAATTATTTTGAGTTATTAAAATGCCCTTAGTTGTTGTTGTTGTTAATAATAATAATAATAAAAAATTATTATTATTATTGTGATTATTTATTCAAAATTATAATTATTAATTATTTTTGTGTATAATATATTAATACATTTATGCATAAATTATAATTCTTTTCAATTCAATCATATCCTGTTCAACTACCAAACGCACCCTTATACTGACCAATAATATTATCATAACTCTCATTTACGGGGTTTTCAATTCAATCATATCATGTTTAACTACCAAACACACCCTTATACTGACCAATAATATTATCATAACTCTCATCTACGGGGGAAATTAACTGGATAATGATGGAAGGTTGCATGAAGTTCAATATATATCATGGAACGCGCAATGTAGCGGCACATTGTTTAGCACTGCCGAATCGATGGTCTGGATTGAATAATGCATGCCCAGAAGTCATAATGTCTTCCTTGTAATCAGTTGCTTCCGCTGTTAATGAATTACGGAAGCGGATCCGGTGCTGATCTAAGCAAGTCCTGAGCACCGGATCAATGGCCAACAATTGCCTTATGTGGGCCCCAAGTAATTGCTGGCCATTGATCCGGTGTTCAGGACTTGCTCAGATCAGCACCGGATCCTGGTCCAATGAATTATTTGATGTCATGTTTCAAAAATACATAATTGAGTTTGTCTATGCAAAAACAAATTTTTTTTCTTATACTTATCTAGCCACACAGTCCTTACATAAGTAAGTGCTAAATGATATTTTGAAAATCACTATATCTTTTAACCGTTATGCAAACTCTTCATATATATCATCTGCAAAGAAGGTTAGTTGCACTTAGAAAAATTTTCTGAATAGATTCATTAAAGTTAGTCCTCTCACTGTTACAATGAAACTTGGTGTATTCCCTTTCATTGTAGATAATAAATTCTCTGCTGTTATACTTTTTAGTCTTTCAATGCTCAGAGAGAGTTATTTTCTCACACTATTTAAAATATACACAGTAAACTGAAAATGTTAAATCAATTGATGTGACACTAATTATAGTTGAATGTGTATAAGAATTAATGGTACGTTTTGTTCGAAGAAATATAAAAAAAAAGAAGAGGGGAGAGGAAAGAATGAGAGGAGAGAGAAGTTATGGGAAAAAGATGAATTAGCTTTAGTAGGCCACATCTATCGGTGATGAAATTGTGTAAGCTATTAGCTTTAAAAAGAAATGGATATGATCATCACTTTAGTAGTTAAGGAAGAGTGGCTTAGCTTCATTGGCTGTATTATTTGTAGTGTGTCAACGTGGTATTTTATTCTGCTCCAACCCTGGATAATGAGGCGGCTCAAAAGTGAGCTGAGCTGCATCACTCTTCATAATTAGCTGGTGGTCGGGTAGTTTTGACCACCATCAATCAATCATTTCTGAAATGTAATCGGAATTCATTGTTGACATCTTGCAAACAGATTTTGTAATTGCTTATCGAATTACAATAAAGCTTTCGGTTTTTTGCTGATTCAAATTTGCTGCCGTGATGAACGTATCAAGTTGGATTGAATTGCTGTCCCTGTTCTATTTAGTTGGATTGAATTGCTCTAGAGCGTTGACCAATATTCACAGCTGTGAGCGTATGTATGGTGAAATAGCTACCCCTTTGGCTGAAAGTTTACAACCTTAGCCAACAATCACCAAATGGAAAATCTTAGCGTATGGAACTCATATTAATTTATTCGACAACTACCTGATCTATATCAAAATACAGTGAAGTTAAAATTAATGCCGTAAAGAGAAACTAATGAATTGCCGTGCTAGTGAACTTAAATTTTATAAAACCCATTTAAAATGGGATGAGGTCATAGACATCACTGATTGAATCTATGGAGAATATATTTCCACTAATGACAGTATGGTGACAAAAAATTAAAATGGTACAACAGTAATGGAGCTGTGTTCAATATAATGCACCCCTTCATTATCAGGGGCGGTTGGAAGAAGGGAAAAAGAAAAGAGAAAATTCTAAAAATCTCACTAATATTATTAAAGTCTTCCGAAAAAATTGATCTTCTTCAAAACTGGAGAAGGATTCATTGCCAATCAAGTATGTCTGTCCAAGAACTTCTCTATCAGTACTGAGAATGCTGCGAAGCCAGCACAACCAGCACAAGCTGCTTTTGGGCCGCCTACAAACATAAGAAGGGATACGCTAAGGAGCACGATGATAATTATGAAGAATAACAGCATGATGACAATTATGAAGAATAACAAAAGCCAAGGAGCATGATGATTTCATTGTTGGCATCTGTAAACATTAAAACTACCCTTATAAGCATTTGATTTAATTTTTCCACATAAAAAGTGGGATAGTGAATAGATATGTAAGACCAGAAATATGAATGTGTATGTTGTCATAATGTACATTATATAGTTATCTGCCATTTGGGAGAACAATGATAATCATTCCATAGTCTACCAAGCTAGCAAGAGTATATCTACAAAGTATGGCATAAGAACTCATTTTTTTAATCATATCATTTCACATGAACACCAGTCACAGTCACAAAACCTGAATCACCAGGAATGCAGCAACGATATATGCAAGAGTTATAGTAAAGAATCAGTGAGCATTCTGTCGGAAAAGTTGGATGACATTCAAGAGACCACATCCATCATTTGCTTTTCCGAGACGTGTCCAAAAACATCAAAATTTAGTAAACTGTGACAGGAAACCAATAACCAAAAGCAGAATAACCAAGTCGTAGCTTATCACGTTACACTTTTTCCGACTATTGCTATGAAATCGTTAAGGAAAAAAAAAATAAAAATAGTTGAATCTAATATTTCATGCTTCGTCTTGCCCCATGAAAGAAACATTATACTCCTTTTTACAGTTCTCATCTCCTGAATACAGTTTGATCAACACCAGCCATCAAATATAAAAATTTCAGGTAAGTAACCCGGTTTGACTAATAAGTACCGAGCAATGAAGTCATGACCACAAGGATCTTATCTATGGTTTGTACGTAAAATTAGATCTCCTTACTAACTAAGCCTAATTGTCTATTGTGCTCCTGTAGGTTGATTATCATGGCCACAAAGACAGTAAAATGCTAAACAATGGAACACCAGCCACTAAGATGCCAAGGGTTTCACTAAATTAGACCAAACATCAGAAGAGGAATCACGCCTAATGTAAAAACTAGCAAGCTCTCGTAGTCATTATAAGTTACTAACAACTAGCCATACAGTTAGAATTTAGAAATTTGCATTCTCCATTTCAGTTGATAGATATGTATACTTTTGTGCCCAGGGTAGAAGTTCCTATAACACAACTACATGGCTTGAGTATACAAAAATTGCACCAACCCACTGAAAAACAATGTCTTCCAATTTCAATTACTCACAAGGATATAACAAAGCAGTTGTTAATAAGACTATGAGAAGGAAAAGCAGATTTATCATATATCTAGATAAATAAACACAAATATTAAGAATGGGCATTCATAGAAATGAATAAACCATTAGCATATCCAACCCACAACCAAATTCTTGAATGAAGAAATTGATCATAAACGAAATAGCCACTCTATACAACTGCATCAAACTTCATGTGCAATGAACACTTATTGTGTACTCTTGATAAGATGAAGTTGTATTCTAAACATTTTTTGCAAGCCCATATGCACTTCATATATTGGATATGAGATGAAAGCAATGGAATTATTACCTTTTGCCGATATTGTACCTCCAGTTACACACCCAGCTACAACTGTATTGGTGGTATCATGTTTTGCCCGTGCCTTAACAAGAGTTACACAACATAAGTTCCTATAGCAAAGTCATTTAACTTGTGATAATATATGAATCTCCAATTACCTTCTCAACAACACACTCAGCAGCTGAGAAGATCAAGCCCATAACTGCAAATGCTTTGGCTGAACTCCAGCTCCTTTGCCCCATCTGCCTCATAGTATACATAAATTGCTGTCTGCCAGTCATTTCCTCTTGCATTATAGGATTATCCAATGCACCAAGAAACATACCCATCATAAGCCCGAGCCCCCCACCTACAAACAAACGACAACACAACCAACAATGAAATAAACTCATCAATTGATTGCACTCCAAACGCTTAAAAGCCAAAACCCTGCAGCAGCAATGCAGCATAGACTCCCGAAGAAATAAAAATAGAAAATTTGAAGCTTCAAAGAAACCATTTCGTGTAAATACATAGAAAATAACTTATTTAAAGTTGTAATCTTTTCCAGCATAAATTGTGAATACCCTCAGGATATAAGTTGAAAACAAAATTAAGATGAACTAATATCAAACAGCAACTGAAACCAAAATCAAAGAAACAAATCATTACAAATCTACTGAACGTGATTAATATCTATTGATCTTTCTCACCCATGACTCCGCTGGCAACACTGCGAACAGCACAGTTGTTCCAAACTTCTTGGGCGCGCATCTCCTCCATTGTGGGCATTCTAAAAGCCTCAATTTGCGGCTTTTCTGGCTCTTTTGCAATCGAAGAGCCATTGTTAGATTCAGTCTCAGGATTTGAAGAAGCCATGTTAATAAAAGATTAGAAAATGGACAAAAGTGATAAAGATATGAAAGGTGAGATTTTTAAGTAATAATAGCGGCCATATAAGTTCCCAAAAGAATATACGTGGGTATCAAGCAAAAGGGTTTTGGGGGTTTTGAGACTTAGCCGCCATTGAAGTCGTTCGGTGAAGGCAACGATTGTTTGAGTTGAGCGGGTGAGTCACCGATTGTGTAGTTTATAACTCATTTATGTTAAACTCCAATGAAATGTAATTTGATAAGAAATAATAACAGCGGGTCCCCTGTGATTTTATACTATTATAAATAACGATATACCTTGTCACATTTTCACGCATACCTATGATTTTATTTGATTCGGATATTATCACTTGACCACCAAAGGTATTCTAACACATCATGTCAGTACTACGGTTTGGTAAAACCATCAGTCTACCATCAAACGTTTAAACTGTTAGTATTTTTTCACCATTCTGTTAAAACTCAGTTAATATGTAACGAAAAATTTATAAAATGTCAAATTTACCCCTGGAGCGTAAATGACCATGTAATTAACCTTTTATGAATTTTGTAATTAAAACATCATTTGTTGTTCTTCCTTCTTAAAGGGCAAAAATTACCCTTTATGAATTTTATAAAATTGACCTTTTAAAAGATAATGTAATTAACCTTTTATGAATTTTGTAATTAAATCATCATTTGTTGTTCTTCCTTCTTAAAGGGTAAAAATTACCCTTTATGAATTTTGTAAAATTGACCTTTTAAAAGACCATATAATTAACATTTTATGAATTTTATAATTAATCATCATTTGTTGTTCTTCCTTCTTAAAGGGCAAAATCGTTTTTTACGTTCCAGGGGTAAAATTGACCTTTATGAATTTTCTATTACATATTAACTGAGTTTTAACGGAATGGTGGAAAAATACTAACAGTTTAAACGTTTGGTGGTAAACTGATGATTTTACCAAACTGTGATACTAACATGATGTGTCAGAATATCTTTGGTGGGAAAATGATAATATCCTCATTTGATTTATGTACTATCGTACTTTATTTTGTTAACCCGTCATTAAGAGTTAACTGGCAAAACAAGGATTTTGCGGTTTTTGGATTTAGAATAAAATGGACAGAAGTTGCTTAATATTTCTTCTTTAATCTTTTATTGATTAGTTATTGCAAAGAATAAATTTTTTAAAATTATTCCTTAGCTTAACTTAGTCATTGTCACCATATATATTTTGGGAGTAACATTTTTTTATTTCATTGCTCTTAAGGATGGCCAATTAAAAATATCTCTATAATTTATTCTTGGAGCAAATTTTCAAGATGATCTTTAGATGAATTATATCAAAGTATATCTGAAAAAAATTTTAAATTAGGCACAAAATGTAATTTTTTTCCCAAAAAAAAATTCATGCAGTTATAATTGTAAAAGCACAATTATAATAATAGCAATTAATAGAAGAATATAACGACCTAGGACTAGGGATAGCAATGGATCGAGTTGGATTGGACTTGATTGAGCTTGAACCTGACTCAATCACTAAAATAAAAGGTCCAACCCGAAAAAAGGTTAGGTTAATTTTTTTAAAGATTTTTTTATGATATTAAGTAATTTAAGTTATAAAAAAAAACTCCCTATTTATATTAAAATTTAAAAGTTTTAAAACTTTTTTAAAGTATCATAAACATAAAAATTACTCAAGGTCTCAACAATATAATTATATAAATAATAAAATAAACATAAACATAATTTTTTTTAAGTTTCAAGGTCGGGATGGGGAAGGTAGGGCTTGAAACTTAAATCGGTTCAAAATTCTTACTGGGTCTTTTTGCCATGTATACTGGGGAGAGACTTGTATCAAAGAATTTCAAAGTATGTGGCGGACCCATCTGTTATTAACAAAATATGATAGAAGACGACGTCGTAGCAAGAAAATGGCAGATTTGTAATTTAATGAAAAGTAGGGCATCAAGCTCAAACTTCCGTGTCCTATATCTATCTAAATGCCAATGTTAGGGTTTTGCGGGAGTGGAGCTAGCAGCGCTTGTGAGTGCATTTTTCACTTCGTTTTTGTTTTGCAGGACTGTGACACGCCGTTGGCGAATCCAAGCTCAGGCTCACGAACACAAAAATGGTTCATTTAAAACCCCTTCTTCTATCACTAGATCATATTTTGTTTGATGCCTTTTTGTTGGGGTGTGGGGGGTGGGGAATTAGTGCCAGAACTGATCTTTTTGGTTTCATCAGTAGGATACGGTCGACAAAGTCGTTTCTTTTTATTTTATTTTATTTTTTGGTTTTTCACTAAACAGTTAAATATTTTGTTTTTTTGGGTTATTAAGATCTGGGTTTATGACAGTAGCAGTGATATGATATTAAAGTTGGAATTTTTTGTTGATTATGGGTCTGCCTCAGACAGTGTTGGCGGAAAGTGGAAAAGAAAATATTTTCAGCTAAATTAGTTATTGTTATGTAATACAGGCGAGAGGTTTGAAGAAACATTTGAAGAGGCTTAATGCCCCAAAGCACTGGATGCTTGACAAACTTGGTGGAGCATTTGTAAGTGATGATATATGTGTTGGCATTGGTGTTGCTTATTTCACTCATGTATTCTTGATTCTTGATCTTATTGTATTTTGCATGCTTAGGCTCCCAAGCCTTCATCTGGGCCACACAAATCAAGGGAGTGTTTGCCCTTAATTCTTATCTTACGCAACCGCTTGAAGTATGCTCTTACATACCGAGAAGTCATTGCAATTTTGATGCAACGACATGTGTTGGTTGATGCTAAGGTTCGCACAGATAAGACTTACCCTGCTGGGTTCATGGGTATGCAGTCCTCAGCCCATATACTATTATTGCCTTTTATAAATTATCCATGCCTTATTTGTGAGGAAAATGGAATGTAATAGTAGAATCATTGCTTTTTTGTAGATGCGGGCTCAAAATCATACTTGTGTTCATGATGATTCCTCCATTTCTGATATCATATTCCAAATTTAAGCCTCCTTGATTTACTCTTTCTTTAAGAAGTTTTTTAAGATTTTTCACTTGTCCTTTTGACTATCAGATGTTGTGTCAATTCCAAAGACGAATGAGAACTTCCGTCTCCTTTACGACACCAAGGGCCGGTTCCGCCTTCATTCAATCAGGGATGAGGAGGCTAAGGTTTGTACTGACAGCTCAGATTACCTGATTGTTTCTCCTTACTTTAATGAGAAGTAATTGTGGGCACCTTTATTTCTCTTGAACTTAGATATTAGGAGAATGCATTATTGTTTTAAATTGTTATATTAAAGAACAATCTCCTCGCGTAAGTTGCCTTTATTAACTAACTTTGGTGGTGTTACCCGTGAACTTTGACTGAGGAATTCTTACGCGTCCATTATTCTTATCATTGTTCAATTATTATCTCGTCAAACTCTATTAATACTTGTAAACTGTGGCATGCTTTTGGTTAGTTAACAATTGTTTGTCTTAGGCACTTATACTTCTCTTTCAGTTCAAGCTCTGCAAGGTTCGATCAGTGCAATTTGGGCAGAAGGGAATCCCTTACATCAACACTTATGATGGGAGGACTATTCGCTACCCAGACCCACTCATCAAGGCCAATGATACCATCAAGCTGGACCTGGAGACTAACAAGATCACCGAGTTCATCAAGTTTGATGTTGGAAATGTTGTGATGGTGACTGGAGGGAGAAACAGAGGACGTGTTGGAATCATTAAGAACAGAGAAAAGCATAAGGGTAGCTTTGAAACTATCCACATCCAGGATGCTCTTGGTCATGAGTTTGCAACTCGTCTTGGAAATGTGTTCACCATTGGCAAGGGTACAAAGCCATGGGTTTCTCTTCCCAAGGGCAAGGGTATTAAACTATCCATCATTGAGGAGGCTAGGAAGAGACAAGCCCTGGCGACTTCAGCAGCCGCCCAATGATAAACTTCATGGTCTTTGCGATATGGTTTTAGAAAGTTTACTAGATGAAAGTTTTGCAGTTTGACACTTTTGTGATTGCTTGTTTGATTTTCTTGTTGGTGATACTAGTTATCATAAAGTTTTGAGTTTTAATACTGGTTTCAATTTTAGTTTTGTGATGAAACAGGTGACTCTTTTATTTTATCAGCGGCAATATTATTGGCAATGAATTTTTGGCCCAAAGTGACTGACATTTCTCTTCTTCTGCCGGTGTGTCCTTAGGTCGAAGTCATTGCTGATAATTTTATTGTTGGATTATTTTATAAACTAGTGATTTTTTTTTTAATTTAAAAAAAGAAAAGATAATATTTCATTAAAATCCAAATAGCGGCTGCAGGTGTAATGCAGCAGCAGTACCCACAATAAAGATCAAATTGCAGTGATCTATCCCTACGCAATCTTAATGAAAGTAGAGAAAAGACTGACTTTTGCGCTTGTGGTATCAATAAAAGATGCCTACAATGGAAGTACACATAATATATTTGCGCTTCATTTACACATACATCATAAAAAATGCCTCCAATGGAAATACACATAATAAATTTGAGCTTCATTTACAAATACATCCCCACTCTTTTTACTACTATAAAGTAGTCTTTCTAATGGTAGTGGAATAGATCTATTGCAATGATTTATTTATAGCTTCAAGCGTTCCAGATCAAGGAGAACACTTATTAACTAAAGAGTTCAATAAGAACACACAACTGAGGTGAAGGCTCAAACAAAATAATTACCCTCCCACCAAAAGGAAAAGGAGGCTGAAACAAGGAGTGGAGGGCACGGTAATTACTAAGTGTAAACTTGTGAGCTTCTCATTATTAAGCTTTTCAAGAGACAGCATAAGTTCCATTGCTGAGTCAAATATCACAAATATTAGCATTATGGAAGCAGTTAAAGGATTGATCTTATATGAATGTCTCATAATGCAAGAAGTAAAACAAAAATTGCAAAACTTATTGGTGGAGACTGTGACCAGCCAAATTGACTTATTTGGTCCTCCAAAGAAACAAATTTTTAAAGACATAAAAACCTATCAGGTTTGACAGAATCCTGCTTTATCCACATTTTGATACAGGACGGCCGATAACCAGTTAACCACAAGGGTTATGCATAAATGAATTAGAAGTATGCAAGAATTTAGTGACATGGTCACCTAAGTCATATACAGTAGAGCATCTCCACTGAAACAGTAAGTAAAAAGCATCATGCAAAAGACAGTTATATAACCACCAAACTCCTATACGGAAACCACAGGTGAAGATATAAATAAATGGAAACAACTGAGGATATGTCGTCCAAACCTACTAGCTAGAAAGCAGCAAAACTTACCATTAACCCTATTGAAGATGATCAAATTCTGACAAGGGCATCAACATTGACTGGAGCTTAACATTTCCCCTTCGTTTATTCTATGTCATTCAAAAAGGAACAGAAACGTGTTAGACATCAAAATCCAGACTACACAGCAAATTGGAAACATGATGTCATGCAGTAAAGTAGGCATTACCTCATACTCCATGAATTTCTCAGCATGTTGACTTTCTTCTTCTCTGGAATCCTTGAAAAATCTATAAGTAATTGACCAATGAATTACTGTGTACAATTTGATTGACAAACATTATTAGAGAGATATTAAGTTTGCAAGAGAGCAACATTTTCTCTGACAAAGTAGGCATACATGGCATGATTAGATGTAGGAAACATTATATTCCAAACGGATCCTGAGAACAGACATTTAGTAAGGAGCATGGGCAGAATTACTGCAGAAAAATATAGTTCTGGCCAATAAATATAAGAATTTTGTTTAATAAGTGAAACGAACAGAAGCAAATATATCATATTGAAGAGAAAGTGAACATTCCTGGGGACCAAAATGGATCTTAAAGACTTGGGAAAGACGTTGCACATGCAGAAGTGAGTTAAACAATCCTAAATTAAACAATTTTAAAGGGCAAAACATATCAAAACATGGAATAAAAAATACATCCAACAAAAAAAGAGCAAGCATAAAGCTCAAAATGGGCGCTTTTCAATAACTTACTGTGAATGTATGAAACTTAATAGGAAAACAATTTACAGAGGGATGGATGACATCTCAAAGGAACTATATGAAACTTTTTTCAAGAATGATACATAACCACAACCAATGGCATGATAAATCAAACCAAAGAAGTAGAGAAAGAAGGGGAATCCAATATACACATTGCAATCTAAAATGGGCTTCATCAAACAGAAAAAAGAAATGAAAATATCCATCACAAAGCAACTCAATGTGCAGTTTCATTTTCATCTTGAGTAATGATTGGTATATAATAATGAATAACTCAGCCACTCAACAATAATCTTATATATATTGCAATTATGAAAAACAAAATGTGAAACGAGCTTGATCTGTTCATTGATGGCAGCCTCATAACACTGGTCATTGTACTTGTGGCAAGCAAGTGATTCATGAGGACACTGGGAACATGAAGAAGCTCCTTCTTTACTTCCTCAAAAGGCAAAAAAAAAAGAAAAGGAAACGACCAATGAGGATCCATTACTTGCCTCCTTTGAACACAAAACCACAACACATCACTTGCATTTCTCTTGAGACATCTAACAAATGATAAGAAACCATTTGCATTCTTGCAATGAGAACAAGGATGAGAGAAACAGAGTCTTTCACTCAATGGGATTGAAGAATAAGACTGGCGTAGCACCGTTTTGTTTTAAAGATTGGTTTGTTTAATTTATTTTTTAATTAAAAAACCAAATAGTTCGACGGAGTTAGAGAATGGGAAATGGAAGTGAAAGCGAAGAAGGTGGCAACTTGTAAAGGGTAATATCCGCCAATCCGGGTGTCAAGGGGAATATACGGCCGTTGATGGAGTGACACGTGGATGGTTGTGATGGATTAATGATGATGAGCGCGTGACGTGATTATATATCCGTTTATGTTGATTATCCAGCTTTAATACAATTTTATCAGATTTTAAAAAAAAATAGAAGGATGAACAATTTCATGAATTAATTTTTTAGCCTCATATCTATCTTTTTAGAATTTGAATTTGAAAACTATCGTCAACTTTATCAGATGAATATTTAGTAATTTATAATATTTTTGTTATAATTTATAGCGAAAATTAATAGAAAGAATTTTTTTTAACTCGAACCGCAATACACATGCTTGAAAATTTTGTTTGGTAAGAATATCATGAATTTTGTTTTTTGAAAAGAAAAAAAAATCTAAATGTAAAATTCTTTTTTTTTTTTTTGTTTAAACCATCCGATTTCCGGCGACGGTATTAGGCCCCGACTAATTTAAATTTAGGGTGTAGTCACAATTAAGGCTCTTTACCCCTTTTAAATAGTGTGTTTAATGGAGATCGAACCCGAGAGCTCTTTCCACTTACCCAGCCTGCGTTGCCAACTGAGCCAGAACCCTTTGCTAAATGTAAAATTCTTTTAAACACAGTGGCAAGCACTTGCACTGTTTGTACAGCGGCTGCATCGCACTCTCTTCAAACACTGGCCCACAAAACCAGCCAGTCACTATGACTCATTTATGCTTCTACCAGTTCTTATAAAAATCCATCCTTTCTACAAAAATTTTCAATCAAAAATCACTCTTTAATCCCAAAAATGTTTCCATATCTCACTCTTTTGGTCCTCCTCTTAGCCATCCCTTCAATGGGCTCACTGGCTGGAGCAATAGGGGTGAACTGGGGCACCAATGCCTCCCATCCGTTGCCACCAGCGAAGGTTGTGGAGCTCTTGAAAGCCAACAACATCGCAAAAGTCAAGCTTTTTGATGCTGACCCACTTGTCCTGGAAGCCCTTTCTGGCTCTAACATTGGTGTCACTGTTGGCATCCCGAATTCTCTGCTCAAAAGCTTAAACTCTTCCAAGAAAGCTGCTGAGAGTTGGGTCCATGACAATGTCACCAGATACTTTTCTGCTGGTCATGGCAATGGAGTCAGATTTGAGTATGTCTTCGTTATTATATATTGCTAATAGTAAGTAGTAACTAGTCTTGGTCAGATGTTTGTTTTGCTCGATGAAAATGTCGATAGCTTGACGTAGGGTTCCTGGGATCTTTTTCCAAGTTTTTTATTGTTTCTGATTGTGGAAGCTGTGTAAGTTTTTGGAGGAAAATGTGGACAGCTGGCGTATTGTCTGGTTTTTGGTTGATTTGATTCCTGTCATGGAAGTTTAGTCTTTACAACTCCATTGCACAACTGCCTTAACTAATAACTTGACTGGGTGACACACACTGCTTTATTTAATGCTCTCAATTTGAAACTTTTTTTTTATTTTTAATGAACAAAAGCATACGGTAACAATTTTTAACACCTTATCAAGGATAAGATTCATTCTGTTGGTATCTCTAACATTCCATTGTTGATCTCTTAGACCAGTGTTGAATACATTGTGACTTGAACCATAGAAATATAAAACCCTGCTGGAGAATCAACTATGTTGTTAAAAATTGATCTTATGTTCTGTATCACTTAGATGATAATTTTCTTGATATTCATGGTTTGTTGGATTTATTAAAAGAAAATATTGTTTTCTTGCACTTTAGCTGTTTACAACAAGGTGAAAGGATCACTCAGTATGGTTTACGCATACTTGTTTGGCATTTGGAATTATTGCTTCTCCTAAAAAGTAGTTTGTTAGACAACTGAACACATTGTAAAATTTGACGTTGTGTCCACTATGGATTTTTTAAAGGTTTTTTGTCATGGTTTCCTAAAGAATTGGCTACAAGATCTGATGGTATCATTCAAAGACAGTTTTAGAAGCTTACATTCTAGCATCTGTAAATTATCAGAGGCTGCTAAAGTGTTTGCAAGTTAGGAACAAGCTGTCAGTGACTCCAGGAGCTGCACTCCTAAATTTTAAGTACTGCTTGGTCGACAACGTTTTAGCATATAAACCTATTATTATAGATCTTTGAGTGATTGTATTGAGGTTAGGTTCATATCCTAGAACTATCTTCACTAGGTGTATAGGCTGGGGTGTTGAAGATGCGAAAATGTCTCCCTCCTTGTTCAAAGTGAATCTGCAATGGTAGTTAGGGAAAAGCAAGCAATGAATTAGGAGTTTCTAATGTTGCAGTAGCTACAACTGATTTGTTTTGTTTATATGATCCATATTAGAGGCAAAATGGAGTGTTGCTTTGTGCTTACTACTATTTGGACCTATTTTTCTTTCTTTGATAGAAAATTGATACTAACTGGACATTTTATAGGTATGTTGCTCTTGGAGATGAGCCATTTCTCCAAAGTTATAGTGAGCAGTTCCATCCCTTTATCATAGGAGCAGCCATGAATATCCAAATAGCTTTGGGCAGAGCAAACTTGGCAAGTGAAGTGAAAGTTGTGGTTCCATGCAGTTTTGATACCTTCCTGTCAGAATCTGGTAAGCCATCAGGAGGACACTTCAGACCTGATCTCAACAAAACCATGATCGAACTCCTTGAATTTCTCAGCAAACATCATTCGCCTTTCTTTGTGACCATCTCGCCCTTCATAAGTTTTCACCAAAATAAAAACATCTCCCTAGACTTTGCTTTATTCAAAGAGACAGCACACCCTCATAAGGACAGCCACAAAACATACAAAAACAGCTTTGACTTAAGCTATGACACCCTGGTTACTGCATTATCAACAGTTGGGTTTCCTGAAATGGATATTGTTGTGGCACAAATTGGTTGGCCTACAGATGGAGTAGCCAATGCCACCTCATCTACTGCTGAGATTTTCATGAAAGGTCTGATCAACCACCTTCGAAGCAGATCGGGTACCCCACTTAGGCCTCGGAATCCACCGATAGAAACATATATTTATAGTCTTCTAGATGAGGATCAAAGGAGGACTGCCACTGGAAATTTTGAGAGACACTGGGGCGTTTTCACCTTTGACGGCCAAGCCAAGTATCATCTTAACTTTGGCCAGAATGCTGAAAAGCTAGTGAATGCACGAAATGTTGAGTACCTTCCTTCCAGGTGGTGTGTTGTGAACAACAATAAAGACTTGTCTAATGCAACTGCAATTGCCTTAGAGGCTTGTTCTGTTGCTGATTGCTCTGCAATCTCTCCTGGTGGATCCTGTCACAATATCAGTTGGCCCAGGAATATATCATATGCATTTAATAGCTACTATCAGCAGCATAATCAAAGGCATGATAGCTGTGATTTTGGTGGGTTAGGTTTGATCACCACTGTTGATCCATCAGCAGATAATTGCAGGTTTACTATTGAACTCCGGACCTCTCATTCTGCTTCTCTTCATGGGGCCTATCTTTTCCTTCGGACGGTATTGCTGATGTTCAGTACTTTCACTTGTCTGTCAAAATTTACATAGTATAAGGCATCCCACGGCTACTATGATCTGCTCTCGAAGTTTGATTCTTTTTTTGGAAGCTTTTCCATCTTGATCTAAACTGGGAAAGCAGGAGGGAATGACCGGCAGGATCCATTTTTGTAGTTGTTAGGATCTTTGTCAACACTCCTACTTGCTAGTGGAATTGAAAGATCAATTGAGCGAAAATAGTGGTGTGAAGCATGGAACATACATTGTGTTGATGACTAATGTAATTCATGCTGAAATGATTCATTTATCAAGTGATTTGAATTCAACTATGCAGTCCATTGTGCATGTAATTGGTAGAGGACCTGGATATGATTTGTCATTTGGAGCCATTTGCCAAGGGATTTTGGTATGAATGATTATTGCACAAGTAAGACGCATGTGAAGGCTTCGGAAACTCTATAGTGCATCGATGTAGATGTATGTCGGAACAAAATTGATATTCAGTCTTTTAAAATTATCATCATTATTATATTATTTGCCTAAGCGGGGTTCAATGGTGTTGGGTGAGAATCATTAATCTTATTTGTAATTTTATGTCACTTAAATATAGTGGCGCTGCGCAGCGGTTGACAAGAGGTCTTCACCGTCCGGATTCCAGTACAACATGAGTTAGTGAATTTAGATACTAGAAATTAGAATAATAGCCAGTCAGTCAGCCGATGCCAAATCCTAAAAGTTTAGCTTCTTAGAATCTTCCAATAGGCCTAAGAATCAATCATATTTGGAACTCGTTATCTCAGGCAGGCAAGTTATATATAGATGCCCAAAGAAGAACGTCCTTAATCCTTATGGAGGAAATGTAATAAATACAGATATTTTGATTTTGGTTGAGATTTGACCCGTCGTTTTGGTCTCGACTCAGAGCAAGGAGCGTCACATAAGTAGTGTAGTTACTACTTGCTAGTTAGCGGTCAACGTGCCTATTTGCTTTAGCGCGACAAATTATATTTGATAATCGTTCGTTTTTAAGATTTGGTCAGTCGTAAATCCGTAAGCAAATTAGAAAAAAGAGGGGGTAAAAAAAAAAAGAAGGCAAGCCGGTCTCTTTTGTAAATCAATCATAATTTTGGACTGTTTCTGTAAATTTCCCCAAAAAAGATCTTGGATGCAGTCGCCCCACGTGTAGAGCTATATAGAAGCTATGCTCACGCGTACTAAGACATTATAAACCTAATATCCTAATCTTGTTCTTATTTTGTTCTCTCTCTAAATTCTTCGTTGATCTCGTAACAAGGCGCGAGCGAAACCCTAGATCGGCATGTCTGGGATGTACGGACAAGAAGGCGGAGATCCTGCCTACGTTGGAGGCGGATACGGCGGAGGAGGCAGTGCTGGTGTTTATGGAGGTTATGGAGGCGATGGTGGTGGCGGTTATAGTGGAGGCGGCGGTCGTGGTGGAGGATATGGTGGCGGTCGTGGCGGTGGTGGAAGAGGCGGAGGATACGGTGGTGGTTATTCGCAAAATCGAGGTACTTTAGCTCATGGACTTTTTTTTGGGGGGGGGGGGAGAAGAAGTTTTCATAGTGTTGTAGAATTTACTTACAGAATTGATTTTGTTGTCTTTTTGTTTTAAAGGGGGAGATCGCGGTGGCAGAGGTGGCGGTGGACGAGGTGGCGGCCGCGGTGGAAGCGGTAGAGATGGAGATTGGAAGTGTCCTAACCCTAGGTAATATCTTTCTCTCCATATTTGATTTGCTATTTCATGAGGTCTCTCTTATGTATGCTAATCAGGGCTGCTAGATCTTTTATCGGTTGTATGATTGGTTTCGTTGGGTGGATTTTGTTTTAATCAAGAAGTTGTTGATACATATGATATGCTGGGAATAAATTACAACAGTTTGAATTCATTTGAAACCTGTTGTTTGGAACAAATCATATTTTCCTTCGTGGCCTGCTTTATCTGTGCTAGACTGAACAAGTTTGAAGTAGCGGGATTATATTTTTGTCTCAGTCCTCATGAGAAAATCAAATTAAAGCTTATAATGAATTGAATTTGAATTTGTAAAGGGTTCCAAATAACAGGATTTGATGAATCTAAATGACTTTTAATTGTTTCATACTGTCTGTTTTGTTCTGTTAATTTGCTTGGAATGTTTGGTAATGCCAATAAGTGTTAAAATATGTAATTTCAGCTTATTAGTGTATCCCTTCTTGTTTTTATGTAAAAGCTTTAAATTGTGTAATTGAAACTGGCATGTGTCTATGTAGCTGTGGGAATTTGAATTTTGCAAGAAGGGTTGAGTGTAACAAGTGTGGCGCACCCTCTCCTGCGGGTGCAAGTGATCGAACTGCCAGTGGCGGCAGCGGTGGATATAACAGGGGAGGAAGTGGTGGTGGATTTGGTGGTAATCGTGGTGGTCGAGGTGATGGTGGCCGAGCCAATTATGATGGAGGTAGAGGTACCTATGAAGGTAGAAGTGGAGGAGGTAACAGAGGCAGCTCTTATGGTGGGAGTCAAGGAAGAGAAGATACTAGTTATGGTCATGTTCCACCATCATCGTATCCGGGGGCTAGTGGAAACTACCCACCAGCTAATTCTTATGGTGGGAATACAAATTATGAAATGGATGCAGTTCCTCCACCTACAAGCTATACAGGTGGCCCAACATCTTACCCCCCATCCTATGGTGGTCCTGTGGGTGGATATGGTGGTGATAGTTTTGGCGATGCGGGGGGTGGCAGCAGGGCTGGCCCACCTGCTGCTTATGATAGTGGGTATGCTGGTGGGGGTCCTCGGTACCAGGGTGGCAGTTATAGTAATGCACCTGCTGATACCTCGGCTAAGGTTAAGCAGTGCGATGGGAATTGTGATAGTTATTGTGACAACTCAAGGATATACATATCAAATTTGCCGCCAGATGTGACAGTTGACGAATTGAGGGAACTTTTTGGGGGCATTGGAACAGTAATATCCCACCCCTTCCCTTTGAATCAAAGTTTTTGGTTTCATGTTTATTTCATGTCCTCTTTGAAGAGATTTTGCATATATATTAATGCATTCTTTATCATGCATCTCTCTTATTGGCTGAACGTTTGTCTGTCCCTGCTACCTGTTTATCATGCTATCTTTTGGTTTCTTTAGAAATTTGATTTTTGTACTGATGATTATCCTGTGTACATGCTTCATTCTTAAAACCATTCAGTCATTATTTATTAAGTAGGCTGGTATTGTTGACTAATTATTTCCAATGCAATTCAGCTAAATTTGTGCATTTCAGTAATATGATTTACTTCACCATATATTTTCTGAATTAGAGATGTCCATTTCTTTAACTTCTTAATTCACTGAGCTTTTTTTTTTGAAAAAAAAGGAATTATGTATAATATATTTCTTGGACCCTTTTTGATTTGTATTCAGGTTGGAAGAATAAAGCAGAAGCGAGGCTACAAAGATCAATGGCCATGGAACATAAAATTGTACACAGATGAGAAGGGAAACAACAAAGGTGATGCAGTTTTGTCCTATGAAGATCCAGCTGCTGCACATGCTGCTGGTGGTTTTTTCCAAGGTACTTACCTATCTTTCTTTTATTTGTTTTAGTATGATCTAATCAAATTATAAACTGATTTGTTGTGCTCTTTTTGATTTGTTGTGCTCTTTTTCTCAGATCATGAAATAAGAGGTTACAAAATCAGTGTGGTGATGGCAGAGAAGACTGCACTGAAAACGTATGACTATAGCTATCTCCTCAGTTGATTTTTTTGTTTTTGAACGTTTGAATTGCAGATGTTGAGATGGGCTTTGTTGCACTGATATTAGGCTATGAGGAATTAGGCCCTGCTTTAATGATATCACCTCTTATTATGCTTTTATTATTGCTATTTTCTATTGTTGGTTGTACTTTATTTTTAGGTTGATCAGTGTAGTACTTGCATACCTTGCATACCTTGCATGTTGTTTTCTTGGTCTATATATATTTTAAGAAACAATTTCAACATGTATATTCTTATTGGGAAACAATTTATTCCTTCCTTCTCCTTTTGATATCAGAACTATGATTTTCTGTTAATATAGGAGTAGCATTCATTATAAGACAGTAAATTTGCTTCTTCTGAGACCACAAAATAGTCTGGAATGCACTTTAAACGAGTTATGGTGTTGGTGAAGACATTAAAATATGAAATCCAACTCTTTAGATGTTATTGGTTGGACTCAACTTAAGCATAGATGTAATCGAGATTTTATTCTATTTATTGTCTATCCATCTGCTGCTTATAATGTTTGTATACTATTGACCTAATTTTTTGCAACAGTGGTGGTGGTGGTGGCGGTGGTAGAGGGGGCTATGGCAATGGTGGAGACAGGCGCAGGGATAATTATAGAGATGGTGGTGGGCCAGATAGACATCAACATGGTGGAAACCGTTCGCGCCCATATTGAAAAATTTCTCTTTTTATGTACTAGAGAATTATGGTCTGAGAGTTTTTAATTGTGTTACAATCGCGGGATTGTTCTTGAAATGGAGAGGAAAGAGGTAGGTTGTTCACTTATTCAGGATAGACAATACCCCCTTTTTCTCCTTTCTCATTTATCTACCGCAACGTGGAGGGTAATCTATTCTAGGCGTGGGATTGATTAGTTGTGAATGTTTTTATAGAGGCAAGTGGATAACCAAAATATCTTTGCTGCTATGGTATGATATTTTCAGGTGAGTGCTGCTCTCTTTTAAAATACTTTTTTGCAAATTAATTTCACAGCTTGATGCGTTATGTTGATTTTGCTTGTATGTCAGCTGTGTCGTCTGTGGTGTCGACACAAGTTTTTTGAGTGTTACTTTATTAGAAGCATGCATGTTTTGATTAGGTGACTAATGTGTGGTTCTATAGATTTTGGCTTGGTAGACCAGGTTGCCAATATGGCAGTCCCCCAATGCACTCCTGACCTTTTACACAGAGTCTCAATTTTATGGTTGTTCTCTCTTCTCTTATTGTCTTAGTCCCTGCATTCTTGTTATTGTGGATCCATTTTTTGTTGCTGTCCTCTCCTCTCTTCCTTTCCTGTTTTAGTGATGGATCTGAGTTGGTTCTTCCAAACATGTGTGCTTGTGAGCAACTTCTTTTGGCAATTCAGATTACTAGTAATTAAGTTGGTGTCTTCTTGTAGCTTGTTTATTTTCTTGTATTATTTATTAGCTCTATGAGAATCTAATGATGGTACACAATCAACGGAGTTGTGACGTATTAGTATTATCTGATGGTAGGTGGTTAACTATCGTTGGGGATTACTGAATATTAACGGAATAGATTTTTTGTAAGTATGGATTTCTTATTATTTTTAACGTAATTAGTTGATGGATGGTGGTTATATTTTTGGTTGGGTAGAATTGATGGTTATTGGCAGAATTGTCCAATATCGTAAGTATATTTTGGTTGGGTAAAATTGATGGTTATTGGCAGAACTGTTCAATACCTTTGGTTTGGTTGTTGCCGCCATCATTCCGGTACTGCATTGGCTTTGCAAATCATATTTCGCCATAGCTATTGGAGGGGACTCGAGCACCTTGAAATGTTAATAAAAGATTAGGGAGTAATGGGTGGAGTAGCATCTTGTGCCATCTCAACAACATGAAGTGCCTTGGAAGAGTGACCTTACGATGTGATTTGCCGATTGTCTCGTTTGTTAGAAATCATCCAGTGATCTGAGATAAATGGAACTTGGAATTTGTAGGTCAAAGCTAATAAGGATTTAAGAGTTGGGCCTTTTTGGCAACTGTCTTTTTATGTAATTTCATTTTCGTATCGAAATTATTTTCTTATGTTACATTTTTTGGTTTTGTAAAAACAATCGTACCAACTCGGGTCGCTTAGACCGGAAACAAACAAAATAAGATAAAAAGGGCAAAAGAGTTCTGCAATTACTTGTGTAGACCAGTCTTCAACTTCTGCTATTTTTTCCACTCTGAATATGTGTCGTTTGCTGGCATCATTGTGAGAACATTTGTCCCAAACTCTAATTCAAACAATGTTGCATGACGGGCCCTAGATATTTGCACATAGCAGCAGAGATAAATTATCAAACGACAAAGCAATTCCAATAAAATTGGGGGACTACTACCAGAAAGGATACCGCCTGGCACCAGCAAATCTTGCCAGCGCTTAGTACCTATTGATGACCGTGCTCAGCACTGCCTTGAACCTGAAATGTAGGGCATTCAATATAAAGTGCTGTTATATTGAATGAGCTTGTTATCAGAGTATGAGCTTTGTATATCATTGATTCATCTAAAAGTGGGGAGAAACAAGACAAAGGAGGAAATCAAGAATGAAGTAGCTGAATGATTCACAGTCTATGCATGCTAAAGTTGCACGTGATATTAAAGTTACATATGATATTACTAACTTCAATCATAAGTAGCTTTTTTTTTTTTTTTTTGGGGTATGGCTCAATTGTTATGAGCCAAATAATTAAAGGGTCATGAAAAATTAGTTAAATTCATGTAAATTACATATGTTGTAACTAAAATATACATATTGCTGGTACTATAATGAATAATTTGATATCCTTGGTACTATAATATCTGTAAAACAAATCTTGAAATAGTATGTATTTGGTAACGAACTAAAAACTTAAATGACAAGAGCACAACTAAAATATACATATTGCTGAAAGAAAAAGATGAGAGTTGAGGAACCAAGTGCTTAGTTTTGTCAAGTATTTTGCCTGATTACTGGTGGGTACAGAAAGCAAATTTAAACATACCGGCAGCTGACTATTTATTTATATCTAGTTAGGTTAATGTTTCATTTGGTCTACATCCCTTAAAAACCAAATTTTTGGGGAAACAGTGGTTTATCGTTATCCATCACAGACACAATGCATGCTAAGAAGGCCTAGATCATATCTAAATAGAATAAGATATTAACCAATGTGAGATATCAATGAGGAAAAAACTATTGGTGTTACTTATGATGCTTAAAAAAAGAATAAAAAAAGTGACAAACTTTAATAGAATTAACTCTAGTCCCTTAAAAAAGGAGAAAAAAGAAAAGGAACTAAAAACCATAGCTATTAAGGTATTATTGACCAGAAAAACTAAATTACAAATTGGAGTTCCAGTACTGTTGATAGACATGTCAATGCAGATACCTGATGCATACTGTAGGGATCAGCATACAGACTCCCTCCAAATCCTGGATCAGGATTGCCATAGCTTGCAGCATAGCTGGTACCTGAACACCAAATTCCAAAATGAATTTTATCAAACTCTAGTTATATATCAGAACCCAGATGATAATAGGTTGAGAAAAACTAAAAGAGGGAGTAAATACTTGGGTTTACAGCCGCAGCCGCAGCAGCTGCCCTCGCTCTCTTTTCTGCATTAGCTAGCTCTGCTTGTAATCTTTCAATTTGTTGAGCCACAGATATTATATTTTTCTCCATTATCTCCCTTTGCTCATGGTTACTCGCACGATTCTTCTTCTCACATTCAATAGCAGCCCTATTCAAGAGCAAATAGTAGAATGCTTAAAAATCTTAAAGACAAAAGCACGATTAAACAATTATTTTTCCAATCCTTAATCACACAAAGACATACCAAATTTAATCCACTAGAAACAAAAATTGCCGCCTGAATAACATATAATCTACTAGTTGTGGAAAGTTTAAACTTGAAAAAAATGGAAAATTAAAAATTTACAATGGGATGTCTATAAGAAAAAAAAATTGAAAATTGAATTTTTTTTTATACCTCCCTTTATGAATTTCTTGACGCTCAGTTTCAATCTCCGCCTTAATCGCCGCCATATCCTTGGACTCGTCCCTCGCTTTGGCCAAATCACCGTTTATTTCATTCAAATCCTTAATCATCTCCTGCTTGATCACACAAAGCTTCTCTATATCCGCCCTTACACGATCAAGTTCCGCGTGCATCGACTCAATCACACGCAACTCGGCATCCAATTTCAGCGACTTCTCATAAAGCTCGCGCACTTCGGCGTCTCTCTCAGCTTTCACGCTGGCGGCGACGGACGATAAGTGGCGGAGCTCTTGTTCAGCAAGAGAGAGCTCTTGTTTAAGGGCCACGTGTGTGGCCGCCAGCCGTTGGTTGTCTTGAAGGAGCGACTGGATGTCGCTATGCTGAATCGCGATGCGGTCTTCGAGGTGGTGGAGTGAAGGGCTGTGTTGAGGTGGCAGCGCGCGAGTGGATAGCGGTGGTTCCCGGAGAACTCGGCGTCCGGACATTGTGAATTGTGAGTGATTGTGAAGTGTTGTATGGAGGGAATTGCCGTAGATATTCATTCCCATTTCAGGCCAAAATACCGAGTGTATGCACCCTTTTAATTTTACATCCATATACCTAAAAATTTTGGGAGATTACCACAATAACCTTTGATTACATAAAATTACTTCATTTTGATCTAATTTTTTCGACTTTGTACTTGATTTTGTACTCCACTTTCTCAACCTTGTCTCAACTTTCTTCACTCACTCGATTTACTTGTCCTTATACTCAACCTCATACTCGATTTTTATTAATTTCTTTTTCAATTACTAAAAATAAGAAAACAACACAAAAAAGTCTTAAATAACTACATTTAATGGAGTAGTATGTGTTTATGCGTTCTTTTATGAGTTCATGTTTCTTATACCTTCTCTAATATGAATGACATGGTGAGAGAGAATATATTATGAAAAGGATGGAAGAGATGAAAAATATTGAAGGAAAAATGGTTTAATGGTGATATGAAAATAGATGTTTCTTAATGGGTATTTTTGACTTTTCCCTCTTCATTGGGCATTTATGTGTAACAGGCTATAAATTTAAAATTTTGGGCCAAATAAGACCAAATGTAGTTTGCATTTCTCTCTTCTTGTGTCTCTGATTATTAATTATTTATTCCATATAAAAAATTTAAGGCGAGTATCCATCAATCATCTAATATTTCGCTTTTTTTTATATATAAGATGATTTTTAAGTAGTACTAAGATTTAAAATAGATTCGTGACATTTACAACTTTTCCACTTTTCCATTAACATTATTTATGATTTAACAGAATATTGATAAAATAATTATTTTGCCCTTAACTATAAAGAGACCACTTATTTATGGTTATTTTGGATATTTTTGGTAGGTGGTGTTGTTTTGGATTGATGGGAACAATCTGTAAATTCTAAATTTCTCATAACTGGTTATTATTATTATTATTATTATTATGGGAACAAACTATAATGTTCAAAGTTTCAATAACTGGTTATATGAGTATTTTCAATAGGCCTGAGCATTTGAATCAATTTCACACGAACTGAACTCTAAACTTATTTTGGGTTGAAGCTTAGAATGCATTTGGGTTCAAAATTCAAAATCGATCGGGTTGTATTTTTGAATAGTCAACCTAATCAGGTTAATTAAGGAAAAAAAAACTCATTTTTAACCCTAACACATCATAACTTCCAAACATAAACTTCTCCCCCGCCTCCTGGCTGCTCCCCCACTCTTCTTCTTCTTTTTCGTTCTTCTTCTCCTTTTCTTCTGTTACTATCGAATACCATTTTCTTCTTATGCTCCTCCTCCTCCTCCTTCTTCTTTCCTTCCGTTGCTACCAAACATCTTTTTCTTCTTACATATTCTTTTTCTTTTCATCCTCCACTACCAAATATTTCTTCTTCCTTTTCTCATCTCCCATTAGTTAATTGTTAGTAACTAATTTTTTTAATTGTTAGTTAATTTTTTAATTTTCTTTTGTTAATTGTTTTAATTGTTAAATATAGAATTCTTTATGTTAATTAGTTAATTTGTGAACGAGATTACAAGAAACTTGTTTGATATTTAGTTAGTTACTTCGTTTTTGGATGGAAGTAAAATTAAGGTTTCTAATGTAAATGAACTCGAATTTATAATCTGAACTGAACCAAAATCAAATTGAGTTGAATTGACCAAACCAAATAGATTGTAACCCAAACCAAAACCCAAACAAGCCGGATTAAAATTTGATTTGCCCACACCTAATTTTGAATGTATTTTGGATAAGTATGACTATTTCTATTAGAGATTTATTGTCGTTGAAGATTTGTTATTATTGTCAAAGATATGTTATTCATGATAGATTATATGAGTAGGGTGCTTGATTTATATTGTAAATGAGCAACAAATTGGCTAATATGCTTATTTTGGTGACATTATATCTTTAAATTAGTAAGTTTGATAAGTTTCTAGAACTAATTTTGTAGCCGCTATTCGTCCCTATATATATATTTGTCTTTTAGCAAGGATTAAATAATTTTTTACATCAAGGGGAAAAATAGTCATTTTAATAGTATTATGTTAAATCCTTTAATAGTATTAATGAAAAAGGTGAAAAAGTGATACGTTTTGTAAACTTTAGGTAAGAAGTTGTAAAAAAAAAGTTATCTTATATTTTTGATAAAATACCAAACATCGTATAGTCGATAGATATTTGCTCAAAGATTTATTTGACTGTGCAAAAATTGTGAATACGATAGAAATGAAAGCGCCACTAAAACTCTTTTTGATGAAATTTTTACTTTTTATTTGAATAGTCATTTTAACATTAAAAGCTCTATATAAAAAAACTCTTTAAATAAGATTTTTTAAATGAAATAGTGTTTCTCTCTTTTTATTTAATATTATTTTTTTGTCATCATTATTAAAGAGAGATGTTATAAATACTTTTTTTTTATGGAGGGAAAGATTTGACTAAAATGAATAAACATATTTATATTTAAAGAGTTTTTTTTAAAATAAATTATTTCTTCACTATTCTATTTAATACGTAGATAAATAAATAGTCATTTAAAAGTAAAATTAGAAAATTGTGATTCTCATTGCCAATGCCATTCTTTGTGTGAACCTGTGTAAATTAATCCGACATGTCTCTCTTAGGTTTACTGTACATGCTACTTGCCGTTTATAACGTTTTATTTAGATGACATGTCATGTATTTAATTAATCTCGATAACACGACATTTCACACAGTCTCTTCGTTCGTTTAGTAATCCAATAATGTCATATTATGTGATGTGCGAAACAAAACCAAGCACAACAAAAGTTACCCGCCAATTTGGTCCCATTTAATTTGATTAGAAAATAAACAATTTTTAAAAATTCAGAATCTCAAATCAAATAAATTCAATTCAAAATGTCAAATTCGGAGTTTGATCAGCAAATCTCCCTCTTTCGCTCTCAAATCAGTCGCAGAAGGTTCACAGATTTGTTAATTTCCCAAAATGCTCAAAGGTCAATGAATCATCTAAATTTTACAAATTAATTTCACTCTTTTTTTCTTTTTTTCAATTTTAGCAGATTCGATGAAGAAAGTATTCGAGTTCTCGAATCGATACTGGTTTCAAAAGACGTGAAATCGCTAATGGAAGTGCGAGCGGGCTTGAGAGAGTACCTGAGATCCGAATCAATCTCTGTTATTCGCGAAATCGGAGATGAAACTGTGGAGAAGAAACTTTTGATTCTCGAATTCTTCATTCGTTCTTTTGCTCTCATAGGCGACATCGAGGCAAAATTTGCCCCTGAAATCTAAAAGCAATTTCAATTTCAATTTCGATTTCGTGATCCATGCTCCCGCACCTTACCTTTTCTTTTTGATGCTTGTAGAGTTGTTTGGCTTTGAGATATGAGGCGTTTGTTCTACGTGATCTTAAGTCTGCGAGTTGCGAATGGCTTCGAGTTTCACACACAGAGTGGATCAGCTTTGCTGGTCAGTCTCTTGAGAATGGCTTTTATGCCGTTGCTGCAAAGGTACCCAAAATCCTTGCCGTTTTGTGCATGCTACTTACTATTATTAGATCAACCGATGAGACGACACCGTATTATTTCAATTTTAGTCTCCAATTTTATGCTTCGTCTTCGTTTATATTGACACAATTTATAGCTCTGTATTACACCTGGTTCTTCAGTACTGTTTAGGATTTTACAAAAAGATGCTGACGAATTTTTGGAATTCGAATAATGGGGCAATGGTTGAACTGGATTTTGAATTTTGTATTTATATGTATACAGTGAGTCTAAGAGAACATATAAGAGGTGCATTAATACAAGTGATTGTTCTTTGGTGGATCATAGATGTAGTAATTTCAGAAATCATAGTAAACATGTGATTTCAGAAGACATTTGTGGTTGCTCCATTCCAACACTCGTTAAAATTAAAGATTTATCATCTTATAGCGATGTCCATAACTATCTTATGCCTCTTGTTACGGTTTTCCAGTTATGTTTTAATTGTAACGCTTTATGGTTTCCTCCACAAAATTTGTGTTTAACTCCTAATGAGAAGTTGAGAACGATATTCTATTTGTTCACTCCTAGGCCCTCACCTGAATTTGGCTTGAAGTTCACCTCCAAGGCATTGTCTCCAGCAACCTATAATAAATATCCGTACAAATTACAGAAAATGTTGGATTATATGATTTGTTAATGATGCACGAACATTCTGCCTGCCCTTTATTTCTACATTACCGATTTGAGTTGGATTTTCCATTTACAGGTCTATTGTCAACTGTGCCTGACTTTTGCTTTACTTCACTGTCTGGCTCATTGAACTTCTTTTTGATTTCTCAAGGATCAAGTGCCTCTGTTCATTTTGTTTCTGAACGTTTGCTTATACAGGCATGTGAAAATGCACAATCATGCCTCCAAAGAGATAATGTTGCAGATTCAAAAACAGGTGAAATCTTTGAGTACATGCAAATGTTGAAGAAAATAAAGAGTCTCAAAGATTTTGCTCTAACAAAGGCAGGTTCACGATCTGGTATGTGTATAATGTTTCAACTCCCTAAAATTCAGGTCACATTTCATATGCAAATATGGCTTAGATACGTTATGAACTTCTCATTTAGCATCTTGTCGTAACTTGCAAGAGATTCTAGATAATATTCTTTAGGAGAATATTGATTGTATGTCGCCTATGTTTGATCTCTAAGTCTAATCGTGAATGAGACAGTTTTACTGTGTGTTAAGAATAATATGCACATGAGAACATTGATTCTATGTATGTAGTTTCACTGCCTTCAAAAATCTGTTTATGTTTCTTTTTTCTCAGCATTTATAATCTTTAGCGACCATGATTCTTGTGAATTCTTTCATAATCATTTTAAATTTGTTTGATAAACTCAGTTCAAGCACAGGCAGCAGAGTACTTGAAAAAGAAAACAATAGAGAAGGGGAAATTACTTTCTTCGCATCATAAAGAAACAAAATGCCCCGCAACCACTCTGTTCAGAAATGGAATTAAAAGGCGAAACATAAGAAAGTTGCATGAACTTCAAAGCTTCCAGCAGGTCACCGGTGGCTCAAACTCCACTCAATTTTCATGTCCTTGGTAAATTTTTCTTATTTTCATGAAGTTTAATTGGACAACTGGATTTATCCAAATGAAATGAGCAAATTCTGACCATACAGAAGTAGTATGCACATGGCATAAGATGACCTTTAAAAACTCAAAATCAAGAGAAGATCATTACATAGTATGGTTGAAATTTTATTCCTCTTGTGTTCTTGTCATCCAGGAGAAAGTCAATTCAAGAAAGAATATTATTTCTTTAACCTATTAACCTGCCCGCGTCCTTATTTTTTATTTCCCTTTCTTTTTTTTTCTCTGACCGAGTTGAAGATGGTGGAGATTTGCAATTTGAATACAGATTATATTCTTGGCGTTGGAAATCCAATATGACTTCTGTTGAAGCAAATGAATTTTGATCAGGTAAGGTGGCACTTGAGCCACCAACTTGGGTAGGTAACTTAACATCGTCAAACATTGCATTCTAAGTTTGTAATCTCCACCGCTAGCTTTAAGATTTGATTTTTGAAAAAAATGCAAATTTCAAGAATCGAATCTTCCATTTCGCCGAAGCTCATTTAATGGTGGCATCGAAGCTCGCATGTCTTATTTTTCTCTAACATTGTGAAAGATGTCTGTTTCTTCCTCTTTCTTTATTCATTTGCTTAAAAAATTGTAGAGTAAAACAAAATTTTCAAGGTTCTCAGCATCTATTGCGTAGGTGCTTAGGGCTTTGAAATTGAAACTTGGTTAAACTGTAATTACGCGTTTTATGAGGACATTATATTTACTGTTAAAAAAGAGAGAACTTCGGATTATCCAGTAAAGAATAATCTTTAAAATAATTCATAAATTATTGTAAGCTTCAATTTATCTCCCATTGTTGTAAAGAAGATAAAAAAATTTCATCAATCTATCTCTATTTTTCTTTTATTTTTTGAAAAAAAATAAAGTAAGATTTACAATAATTTAGGGATATTTTGAATATTATCATCCCACAAAGAAGTAATAAAAAATTTACCCTAAGAAAAATTGATATTTTTGTCTTTTTTTAGAAATTCTTTTATCAGCATGATCCCTATAAACTTTTAATATCCTATTTCATTCTTGGTATTAAAATGTTAAAAATGAATTAGCATACAAATTGATATGTGTTAGATGAGGGGGGGGGGGGGGGGGGGAATTCACGTGTAAAAATTAAAATTTGTTAATTTGTATGTTAACACAAAAAAAAGATATGTTAGAATTCATAAGGGACTTAATTGATAATAAAATTTATATGACGGATGAAAATGCCAAGTCAAACACTATCTTACAAGTAATGTAAGATATATCGCCTCAAATGAACAATGTATGTGTGGGACATATAAACACTATCTTACAAGTAATGTAAGATACATCGCCTCAAATGAATAGTGTATGTGTGGGACATATACACTGTTTATGTGAGAGGGATGTATCTTACATTAGTTGTAAGATAGGGGGATCCAAATGCCAATCATTCGTAGGACCCATTTGAAGTTATTGATAAATGCCTTAAAAGTGATTTTGAGATGCTAAATAATAATTTTATTGTTTAGAAAATTTTTTAAAATTACTTTTGACTATATGTCTATATCACACTATCTAATAATAAATTTTGAAAAAAAAATCTTTGATTTTAAGAATTAGTTCTCTCTCTCTCTAACAATTCTACATATTTCCTCATATTTGTTATATAGGATCAAAGTCATTTTTATTCAATTAGTAACAAAAATCATTAAAATCAATAAATTTAAGGAGATCAATTATTTTGTGATAACAAAATAAAAGAAATGAAAATAATAACGTAAAAATATTTTTTTTTTATTTTTTTAGTTACCAATTATTATATAGACAGTAAAAAATATTTGACATATGAATAGGGTTGTTTTAACTTAAATTTTTTACCTAAAATTTTGACACATATATTAAGTCATTGATTTTAAAAAAATCTAATATTGGATGAATTGCCATCATTAAATATTGTTTTAACTTTCAAAATCTATCATTAGTTGCTTGAAATCAATGGATCAAATTTTGGGTCAAAATTTTAAGTTAAAAATTTAAGTTGAAATATCCCCACTTTTTATATATATTTTATATTGTATAAATAAAAATTCATTTAACATTATATCCATTATAGTCTTTTTCATTGTTGCATCAAACACAAATAATATTTTTTGAGCCAACAACATCTTAATTAATCCTATTTACAACTAATTATTTCTAAAGTATAATTAATAGTAATTATTTTAAAAATTATAATATTACTAAATTGGCCCTTAATACTATGGAGGAGTGATGAGATAAGAACCAACCAGAAAAAAAAAAATTAAACACAGACCTTGGGTTATAAGAGAAAGAGAATATAAAAAGTTAAGAAGAGAAATATAAATATCTATTTGCATGCCATGACAACTAGGGAAACAGAGCTGTTTTTCTTGGAATTAATGGAAGATTAGAAGCTTGGAATCATGTGCAAGGCATTAAATGCCAAGAGTGAGAAATGGGTCTTAGGGTTCTTCAACTTTTGTATAATTTTTAGTTTCAGTCTCTCTCGAAATGGGTTTCCTTTTAATAATCCTTAAACCCTAGCCTCATGTCGGATCTTAGTAACTGTTTCACATTCATTGCTGCTGCTTCTTTGTGATTAATTAGCCCTTTTAGGATTATTCTTCACTATACATATCAATGAAGTGAGTACATAGATGCCATATCGGTTTCAGAGACGCAGGGGTAAGTATTAGTGGTGTAAAAGAAAATTATACATAGTGACCCTGAGAAATGATTATAATAATTTCTGGGCAACGACTAACCATTGTGCTTGTTAGGCAAAGAAATGATAGCGCGGGGTCAAATACTACCTCAGCATTTAGATTTCAAGTGAGATGTGAATGCAAATTTGTAGAATATGGCGCTAGAAAGTAGCAGCTACGCGACTTAAATCCAAATCCTAAGATGCTACTTGGGAACTCCAGCAGTAATGTTATGCAAATTTTTAGAAGCTTTTGGTAAAAAGAGATTTATATTTCTGGTTCACTTATTTTTTGTTACAATTTCAAATCTTTACCATGTTGCACGTCCATTAGGAGATGATTCTTGACTTTTCTGTTGAATTTGTCAAAAGCTGTTTTTATTAAGGCTAAATTTTTACTTTAATTTCTTGAACCCAAAGATCAAATTTCTCTAATGCAATACCAAAGGTAATAATATGTACGTGCCCTCACTTTATGGATTTTCAAGTGAAATTTTCTTACTGTTAAAAAAAAAATGTTAAAAGTTTCTTGTAGATGGGTGCATTAGATAAAGAATTTTGGTTCATAAGAAAACAGCAAAAGGATTTTAGTGGACCTCTCACACCTCATTTTAATTATAGTTGATCACATCACATCTGGTATCGTGAAGCATCGAAGTTGGTATTTTAGATGCTTTTTGCAGCATTTGATTGTTCATCAACTCTCTGAATACATCATTAATTGAACATTGATCAACGATAACATTAATTGCGATCCCTAATTTTTATTTTGTTGGGTTGATCAAAGGAAGTGAAAATTAAAGAGATAAAGAGAAAGAGAAAGAGAAAGAGGAAGATGTGTTTTTGTTTTGTTTCCATGTGAATGTTCACCAACAAACATTCACGTCGAGCCCATTTCTCATGGAGTCTCGGTCTTGGCTTTAGTCTCAATTTCGAATCGTCTCGCTCCCACCGAGTTTTCAAAAACCCTAATCATTTATAGTTATTGAATTTTCAAATTAGTTATTCTCACAACTCAGGCTATTTATCACGATTTAATTATTTTGATATCTTGACATTAATAGACATGCAAAGAGTCAAACAAGAACGAACGTGGAAACTACACAAAGTGCATGGATGGATGACAACTATCACGCGCCTAGGCGGTGGTCAATCTCCTCACACCCTCAATTTTCATAACCTATAAGATAGATCTATTTTAACATGCCCAATGACTTTATCAATTATCACCCCTGAAATCTTTATCGAAACTCTAAAAATAAACCCTCAAGGTTTTCTTTAATGTATAGTTAACCTCCTCACTTTTCAGGAATTAACAACACACATATCCCGTATCTGTTTGGGGTGCTGTAGTTAACATTGCGTGTGTGGCTCATCCTTGAAAGATCTCATCATAACATACAACTAAAAGAAAAGGAAAATGCTTGGTGAAAAGAAGTACGAGAGAAAGACGAGAGAATTAAAGAAGAAAATGATAAAGAGAGAGTGAGTGGGTAGAAAGAGAGAGAGGGTAAAATTTTCTCGTTTTTCTCTCGTGCTTCTTTACACCTAGTACTACTCAAAAGAAAATAGAATCTGACGCGCGGAGTTCAATGTTTCCAGATTCCAAATAAATTAAATATGTTAATGGAAGAGGATCTATAAATGTCTATTCATAAAACTTTAGGGGTCTGCCTATATATTTTAAAAAACCTTGTGACATTTTTTCCCCCATAAAACTCTTTGGTCTAAAAGGGTAAAACCGGAAAATGGCATTCAAAACCGCTTGTACTCGCACACGACCGTTTCTTTCACATTCGGCAATATATAGGCTTCTTAAGTTTAATCATGATAATCTATTCAAAAAAAGTTTAATCATGATAATAATTTAATCAAACATGCATGTGGATCCATTTCACACAGGATTCCACCTCCTGTTCCGTTATAAATACACACGTTAACTTCATTTTTCTCATCGACAATAAGCTTGTGTATTTCTCTTACAAAATTTTCTTGCATGTTTGTCCCCCTACCTACTAATTAAGACAAAATATTTTCCCTTGATTTGGCTTACTCCTAGAGGTACAACAGAAGGAATCAATGGGAGGCTCTTCACCGTGCGCATCCTGCAAATTGCTACGCCGCCGCTGTGCCAAAGACTGCGTCTTTGCCCCTTACTTCCCTTCGGATGACCCTCAAAAATTCGCCATGGTTCACAAAGTCTTCGGTGCTAGCAACGTTAGCAAAATGTTACAGGTTATTTTCTGTGTTTTTTTTTTGGTTATATATGTATTAAATTTTCAGAATTATATATATATTTTAAAGATATATAAGGAGAAATACACGTGTCTACTCACCATGTATAGTCCATGGCAGTAGCCAGCAATGCGCCCGGCTAGCTAATCCCTCAGCAGTTAAGGAAGTATACAAATGAATATTTAGTCGACAAATATATACACAAGTGTCCAAATATAGAAGATATGGACAGCTTGCTCATGAATCTGCGGTGGCGGTGCGGATGATTAATTCTTGATATGATAATTAAGATTTTTTGTTGTTGATTTTGCAGGAGCTGCCGGTTCATCAGAGAGCGGATGCCGTCAGCAGTTTGGTGTATGAAGCAAATGCTAGAGTGAGAGACCCGGTTTACGGATGTGTTGGTGCAATATCATATCTACAAAACCAAGTGTCCCAGTTGCAGATGCAGCTTGCTGTGGCTCAAGCGGAGATACTTTGCATTCAGATGCAACAAGATCCCCCAGCGGTCTCGTTGCCAACGCAAATCGATCATCACCAAGATCATGACAGATCTCTTCTTCTATCCTGCAGCAACATCAATCCTCAGTTACTAGCAGCAGGCTTTGCTTCTTCTAGCAGCAATGCCATCCAAGATCCTCTCAAGAAAGAGTCTCTTTGGACTTGACATAATTATTAAGTGCCTTTCTTTCTTTCTATCTTTCTTCCTCTTTCTTTTCCAGAGAAAGCTTTAATTAATTTTCTCTACTGTTGGTTAATGTACGGTCTTGTTTTTTCTTCGTTTTCCGGCTAATAATTAACTTGAACATGGTACATAAGGAAAAAAAAAAGGTGGATTAAGTTTTAATAAAGTCAAAACTTGCATGTGGGATATTGAGTAAAATAGGGTTAACAATTAAGCCTTCTTAATTATATTATTTAATCACAATCTCCACTTGGATCCATGAAAGAATTAAGCTATTATTCTTAGCTAGGAACCCTAGATAGCTTTCGCAGATTGCTTAGATACAAAAACAGATTTAAACGGACTCGTATTTTCAACTTTTCAACTTATAGCACTCCATTTATTTTATTTTTAGCAATTTAGCGGCCAAGGTATTCAATGTTAAGATTTAAACACCAGCAACTTGAATTTGGCAACACAATTATACTCATTATTAATAAACAGCAGTTATGTTGTACCGAAAATATAAAAAAATAAATAAATAAATAAACAGCAGTTATGACTCAAAGCCGGAGCACAAAATTAAATACCAAAACCAAGCCTAATATCCAATAAGTATATATATCTTAAGCCATAATAATCAATAATGTACGATCGATGCATTCGCACTGTGTTGATATTAACAAACGTGATTCATCAACTGGCACCATACATATAGCAAGCTAATTAGACAGAGAGCTGGCTAGCTTTAAGAACACATCTTTCATTGGCGTGTTCACGTGAGAGGCTACAATAAATAAAGAAGTGTGCTCTGTTCATGGAAGAATCTTAAGGCCATACAAAATTAATACTGTGTGTACAAAATAATTATTCAAATCAAAACCCATGGGTAATTAATCTAATGCCAGTTGCCAGCTCCAACATTTCAAAGCAACACCCTGACTTTCAGTAGAAGCATTTACTCACACATAATAATTAATTCTATCCATAGTTTCAATCTGAACCGTCCTCTTTGAAAAGAAGAAAGCTAGCATCTGGATCGTTGCATGCACAAATCATGATATTTTTGTTCTAACTTTGACAATTAATGATGACTTAAAACTTTGTCTAATATTATTATTATTCGACTTGCCATCTTTCTAGCTTTTAACTTTGAATTATAAGGTGACTTGAAGACTAACGTTTGATGACATCATGACCGTTGGTTGGCTTTGACACAAATATTTAATTTCTTCGCATAGAATTGAAAAGTCTTTAATTTAGCCTTAAATCTTTGATTATTCCGCTCCATGTTAAATATAGAGTAATTTAATCGAATTTTGATCGGAACATTGACCCTCTGAAATATACAACATCAAGGCTGAGAAAACCAACTTAGGCTCACCGGAAAAACATCTCGTATATTCATACCATGGCCCGGCTGATCACTCACTGCTCCTGTGGTTTCTCTGTCTAAGAAGTGAGAAATTCCTTCCTGGGTGATGAAAGTGGGCACCATGCTATTCGTGTGTTTATCAATCAATTAAAATCTAAAAGATGTGACGTAGATTTGATGGATTAAAAATATCTCCAATAAATGCTTTGAAATTTTACAAAAATATAGAGGATCAATCTGTAAAATGACTTGCGATTTGCTATACATTATTAGCTGAAAATCAGTATTCCATACTTAAATGTTATTAGGTAATTTGTCGCACTAGATAAGTGATTGACGCATACAGTAGGTATGCAGCGTATTTATTATCTGATAATCGCTCATGGTCCATCCATTGATCGCTTCTTGACTTTCGATGGTTTGTTGATCGCATATCTAGCATGACAGACTACTCATAAAGAGTTTTATGTATAAAATGCCTATCTTTTTTTCTTTTTCTTCAACTAACTCCAATTAATTTTAGACTATTTTCCCTTATAATTAGATTTGGGTTTAGCATGGTATCGAGTAAATGAATCTCTAGATTTCAATGAAATGGGTCTGTCTCAACTATCTTTAGAGTCAGTTTAGTAATGCTGTAATTTTTAAAATAATTATTGTTAGTTGTACTGTAAAAACAATCGGCTGTAAGAAGAATTAGTTAAATATTTGATAAATTTTAATTTTTAAAAGTGCTGTTAGTTTTAAAAGCAATCATATGTATTTAGTAAATCTTACTGTTAGACTGTTGTAATATAATATAAATGACTGAATTAGACATAAGTTAAATAAATTTTATTTAAACATTTATAAACATGTATATAAAATATTTTTTTTAATGTGAACCTATAATAATTTATAACTGTAATCAATATTTTATATAATTAATTTAATTTTTTTATTTTGTTATCTCAATAAATTGATAATAATAGTGATAATCTCTTTAAAGTTAATGATTTTATTTTCTAATTAATAAAGATAATTTTAAATTTTTATAATATATATGAGGATAAATATGGAACTATATTAAATATAAAAAGTAATTTTCAAAATCAAAATTTAAAAAAATTATTCCTATTTTTTTTTAAATTTATTATAAGATAGGACAATTTTACTAAAAATATTTTTTAAAAAATTTTACTAAACACTAAAATTTAGTCTTTTCAATCACTAAAAGCAATACCAAAGTGCCTTAGTTTGTCAATGAACAATTTCTTATCATCTCGTGCTTCTCGCTATGGAAGGACAATTTAATTTGGTCCCATTTCACAGGGATCAAAAAGGTCACTAGTTGTTACTTTTCCTCCTTCCAACCTGGAGGCAAGTAGCCAATCACAAAAGAGTTGGGGCTCAAATCAACCAATAGACAGAAGATAAGGTGCCACATTGGATCCTAAATTAAGCATTCAAAATCTTAAAAAATAAAAATACAAAATTATCCAATTGCACCATGCAGAATGGTACTCATAAGCTCATAATAAATTAAAAAGTAACAAGGGAGCTAGATAGAAGCCAGGCAAAGGAGGTGAGATATGGGGTACAATTCATTATTAAGAATCCCTAAGAAGGAAGAACAAGAAGTACCAGACTCCACTGCCAGTGCTCATCGATTTGTCGACATCAAAGAACAACCCAGCTGCTATGCCGACGACGGGGACATCGATATCATGGATGAATTGGAAGGCATTTGGCGTGTTAACAATAATAATAATGAAGATAAAGAATATCAAAGGTTAGCAACAGATCATAGCTCACGCAGTCAACTTACATGGGAATTCATGGATATGGATTGGGAAGGGTTTGCTAATAATAATGGAGATGAAGAAGAGGATGATGAAAGAGAGCAGCAGCAAATCGAGTTCACAAGAAACTTTCTTCAACACCAAGAAGGTGATCACGAGAAGAAGATTATTAATATTAAGGGTGTAAAGAAGGAGGAGGAACTTGGCTTTTGGGACGAGGAAGATGAGAATAGGGCTTCTTCATTGAACTTGAACTTGAATTATCAACAAGTGTTAGATGCTTGGTCCGATCGCGGCCCGCTCTGGACTGATGATTTTTCTCTATCATCAGTGCCAAGCCATGGCTATTATGTTAGTAATTAATCAATGACTTGTTATTAACTCATTATATACTATCATCATCATTTTTTTTTTAAGACACACACACTGTCTCTGTATGCATATGCACACACTCACACACATATAGATGATAAGAAGTTTTAAACTCATTCATGTATCAGTAATAATTAATTAATGTTGGTTTTAATGTGTGATAATTCTGAATGATTATTTCCTTGTAAATTATTTAGATGGGTGAGGTTCCTGTGATGGAAGAAGATAAAACAAGGAGAGAAGCAAGTGTCTTAAGGTACAGGGAGAAACGACAATCAAGGCTCTTCTCAAAGAGGATAAGGTATCAAGTTCGCAAGCTCAATGCAGATAAAAGACCAAGGCTCAAGGTATGTTGTTTAATTTTTTTTACTCCTCCTATCTTTTGAAAGTCCACAAATTTAATTTTGTTAATTAGAATCCAATTCTTCTGAACACACAACTCTCTGTACAGAAAATTGCTAAAAGATGGAAAAAAGAAAAGAAAAGAAAATCATATTTCAGTCAGTTTTCAACATGAGCAAATTCATGTTGGTCATATATAATTTAATTTTAACAATATTTGATAATTGAGTTTAATTCAAGCCATCTATCTTTATTATTAATTTCTCCAATTTTCCAAATGTGATATATATAATATTAAATTAAAAGTATTAGTTAGTATTTGCTATTTTCGGTTTGCAGGGACGATTTGTGAAGAGGGTTTGATGATCATGAGAAGATATGATAGTACTGAAAAGAGTAAGGAAATATCTGGAAAATATCTCATGCAGGCTGAGGACTTTTTTTCTTTTCTTTTTTTTTTATCTTTCCCTCTGTATATGGATTTTATGTCTTGTCTGTGTCTCAATGAGAAAATATCTCCAAGTCCCAAAGATTTGAAATATCTTAATCGCTCAGACTTTCTGAGAACTTTTTATTATATGCAAAAGTATGGTCCCATTATGTTCACGATCAATTGATTGGCCCTACTATTTTAGTGTATTGTATGCATACACATCCAACCCAAGCATGGCCTCTTGTTTTGCCTTTCTGTGATCATATCATCATATTCATGAATCATCGTGTGCGTTGATGGAATAGGTCCAAATGTTGGAGAATTTTGCATGATTAATGGTGAGATACTCCACTCTATTGATCACTCCACTTTTTCACAGGTTTTGTGTTCTTTCTCTTTAATGTGTGGTGTCATTTTCTGTCGGCAAAATGTTCACAAATATAATTAGTGTCCATTTGTACCATTAAATCTCAAAACTTTTGGTAAAGTTGCCCAAGATATTTTTTTCCTTTTTCTTTCTTTAGTTTACTTAGGTTCAAAGTTAATTATAACAATGGCAATAAAATCTAATATTAAACAAAGAGTAATGATACAGCCACAAACTCTTGTACAAACTTATTTTGTACAAACTAACATGGCATTAATTCATTGGTTGAATGAAAATATAAAATAATAAAAACAAATCATGTGGGCCAAGTGACATTTAATTCAACCAATCTTATCATGCCACGTCAGTTTGTACAAAATAAGTTTGTACAAGAGTTTGTGGCTATATCATTACTCTTAAACAAATCACGTGAAACATGTTAGCGTGGAAGGTGTTAATGACAACCAAATCTTCCCTTCGGATATCTTTATCTGTAAGAGATTTTCTTTTTTTTTTTAATTATTATTGCCGGTTTATTTTATAAATGTTATGTCTATTTAATAGTGAGGTACTATAATAAGCTGATGTTGCTTGATAAATTTTAATAACTACGGAGTGGAAGTTGATGAATGTTGATAAAAATTAATTCTAAATATTATTTAAAATTTTTAACTGATCTAATTATTTTTTCCTACTTTGAATTATTATTTTTCTACATGTTTATATGTTTTGAGCGTTGATTAAACATATGATTATGTTTATTAGTTTAAACAAATCAAATTAGTATTTAGCAAAACAAATTTATTTTTTCTGCACGGGTTGTAGTAAATAGTTTTCAAAGCAAAATAATTTAAAATTAAAAAGAAATAAATTCAAATTTTTCACATTGATTGAAGAAATACATTATACCAAATGTGTTTAATAAAGATCTTGCAACATAACATAATAACATTAAAATGTAACTAATTACAAAATTCTTAAACATTTCCATTTTCATGATTCCGTTAAACTTGTAGTAATGTCATTTCTCAAAATTATTATATCTTGAGTTGTATTCTAACTTTCTTCATGGGATGCAATATTGCTTATATGCTCACTAACACTATGACTTGACTTATAGAGATGGCAAAAAAAGTCCGGGCCTGACCTGGCTTGCAACAAATAAGCCTATTCGCGGGTTGAAAATTTAAAAACTCACAGTAGTTGGGCTTGGATATGAGCTCATGGGAAAGCTTTATATTTTATAAATAACATTTTTTATTTTATATATTATAGATTTTATATTTTATATTTTTTGTATTTAATTATTAGTCTATTATATATTGTACAATCAATTAATCATCTTTAATTTAAGTGTTCCTTTATTTTTTCTCTATTAAAAATTCATTCTAAAAAATTTATGTAAGCCCAGGCCTGGCCCGTTTAAGTATGGAATAGTTTTTTAGAAAGCTTGAGCCTGCTATTAATAATTTGGGCTTGAATCTAGGCTTGAAAAAGCCTGGCCATGCTTTAAATTGCCATCCCTATTGACTCATTTATATCATGATTTTGTGAATATCTACTGATGTAATTGTATAAGGCCATGGTAGCAACAACTATCTTCTTGAATGAA
This sequence comes from Citrus sinensis, assembly GCF_022201045.2. Classification (NCBI taxonomy): domain Eukaryota; kingdom Viridiplantae; phylum Streptophyta; class Magnoliopsida; order Sapindales; family Rutaceae; genus Citrus; species Citrus sinensis. The sequence continues at coordinate 30,326,197 of NC_068563.1, forward strand.
TAACTTGACATAGGGTGCATTTGACACATTGTATTATATTATATTGTATTGTATTAGCACTGTATTATAATAATAGTATACATTGTGTGGTACTACACTGTACTGTATTATTTTTTAATGATGAATTTAAATATTATATTATATTATGTTATATTATATTATATTAATATATTTAAACTGTATTAATATTTTATATTATTATTAATTTTAAATTAATATTATTAAAATTTATTCATATTTAAATATTTATTATTAGTTATAATAAATTATAAATTTATTAATAAATTATAATGTAAAAATAAAAATATTATATTATATTAAAAAATTATATTTATTTATTATTATTATTATTATTATTTTATTATTATTATTATTATTATTATTATTATTATTATTTAGCAAAAGAAAAAGCAAAAGTCAAAAGCAAAGCAAATGCAAAAGTGAAAGGGAAAAAAAATAAAAAGCAACGACGGCTCCCGTATTAGATTGGACCCATTAATGCAGTGTTGTTGTAGTTTTTTATCTGTATCTGTATAAATTTAACGCAATGAGGAGTTTTAATACCTCAATCAAACATGCTCATATTTCATAAAATATTATGTATATTCTTCCAAACCCCAAAAGTACACTCAGTAACACTTGTTAATGAAGAGTGCTTGTAGTTGAATAGTTCTTTATGACTTATTCGTTGGCTACCTCCGCAAAAATTAAGAAGGTGTGATCTTTCATTTTTACATAGTTCTAAGGACCCACTTAACTAGATTGATGTACTAAATAATATTTTTTTTTATAAAAATAAAAATACAAAAATTGGAATACATATCCATATAATAACAAAGATTAAGGGCATACTTCCCATGTAAAACTATTTTCAGATTAAGGGAACACATTTTAACTATTTGCATGTTAAAGGTTTATTAAAAGATTAAAACAAAATCACGGTTCATGATCAAAAGAATAGGAGGATGAAGTCAGTTCTCATTAAATAATTACCTCTGAAAGTTCACAGGTTAAGATATTCACATTCAAAGGTTAGAAGATGTTAATGCAGTAACTGTAGAGTCCAACCACCAAAAAATCAGGCTTGTGAAATGAGTTTATAAAAATCTATTAGAAATGCAGACCTTGACGAGGGTTTGGAAAACTGAATCAATTGCTGATCGATGTAATGCACTCTATTCTAATATATACAAAAACATTCCTAACATCTCAGCGGCACTTGTTTTTCTTAAACTCTTTAACTTGTATTTATCTTCTAAGTCTGTGCATAATCTTGAAAATACATTATTATTCATTCTAATTTATTAAAACGCCTACTTATATTTTTATCAATTATTTATGCCTATTTAAGTAGAATACATGGAAGGTTCCTTATGGATAAATGTCAAATAATAATGATGCATTAAAATATTTGTTACACAAACAAACTGGTCAAACTCTTCTTCATCATTATCCATATTTTTAAATCGAATATGTAACCAATTATCCACAATTAATAATCATAAAATTCGATAAATCAAATGTCTAGGTGTTCTTATATTGTTCATAAGTTATTAGAAAGAGTTAGAATAGTTTTAAAGTCCCGCGGCAAGAAAGAATAAGGAGAAAACTAACAAAATTTCAAGAACTCAATTTCAAGACAAACAACCCAATAGTAAAACGTACACATAAACATTTTCCCAATAATTAAAAGGGATCTAAGTGAAAATTAGTGAAAGTTCTTCAAGTCGGGATCATCCTTGGTTTGCATAGCTAACAATCATCATCTAGAATTATATTTACAGTCAATCAGACGGTACAGATTGGTAATAGTTTGATTAAAACCAAAGAAGAAAGGCATATTATCATCTCCAACTGTAGCATATAGTATGTACAAAAATATCAACAAAACATATCCATAAACATTATAAATGGTTCAAAACTTGAAGCGGGTGTGAAGTATTGTGATCTCAAAAAATGAACAAAGGGTAAAGGACACGCACCTTTTATTTGAGTTTTTAAACACAAAGATGGAAGTAAATAGGTGATTTGTTATAATAGATGTACAAATGATCAAAGTTGAAATTATATCGATGAAATGGCTTAGGTCATAATTTCGTCGATGAGAACTACACGTGTTGAAATTTTGTTGATGTGAACAACTAATGTTGGAATCGCATTAATGAGAATAGAGGAATTTAGGTTTTTTTTTTCTTTTTGAAAAATTCATTTGAAATTAGGTTAAAAAATGAGGAGGGTAAACTTAAAATTTCAAAAGGGTAATCTAATAATTTAACGCACAGTTTAAAAAAAGAAAAAAGAAAAGACGTTGTTGAGCCGCTAAAATCTAGCGCCCACATTAATTCCAAACAAAACCGTAGTGCATTGTAACTTAAACTTTTTATACAAATCTTGAGCTATTGATTTAAAAAAAAAAATCAATGGTTACCACTTTAAGTTTGGTCATCATTACTATTGAATTACCTAGTACTACTTTAAGTTTAGTCATCATTTCTATATAAAAAAGAAAAAAAAAAGAAGAATAGCATCATTTAGTCATCATTTAGTACTACTTTTAGTTTCAATCATTACTATTGAATTATTTGATATTAATAACTCAAAATTTTCGGTAAAATTTTAGTCATCATTTAGTACTACTTTTAGTTTCAATCATTACTATTGAATTATTTGATATTAATAACTCAAAATTTTTGGTAAAATTTTAGTGAAAAAAAAATTAAGTTAAAATATCCCTACCCATAAAATAAATATTGAAAGCAATAATAATGTGTGGGCTAAAGTCCTTAACCTTTATAGTGGGTCGTCATAACAAATCTGTCAGACCCATCATTTGTCACGGGGACTGTTTTCTGCAGTCAAAGTCCTTTTGGTTTGCTTTTGGCGCACTCATGCGTGAACTTCTATTTGACTATCATTCCTCCTCTCCTCTCTTTCAAAAAGGGAAAATGGGGATTTGAAAAGCTGTACCCTTTTTTTCTAATGCGGGTCGGGTTTAACCCAATTTTCGGTTCAAACGAAAAATTATGCAGGAGCCGAGTCCGGACATTTTTGTTTTGCTGCCACGCCCATGACCTGGTGGTGGTGGGGGCGTAGGGCTTCATGAGGTCGGCAAAAGTTTCATTAGACCAAATCTTAAGTCTACTCAATAGTCAATATCAATGAAACGATGACAAAAATAATAAAAAGAATAATAATAAAAAATTTAAAAGAAGAAAGATCTACTTCGATTGCCACATATCGGCATCTTTTTATTTTATTTACATGTCACATTAACATCAACATCGCGTGCATTTATGGATACCAACACCATCATTCCAGCTGAGTTAGCAGCAACCATTTTTTTTATTTTGGGGGGTGGAATCATTCAGTCTGTTAGCCGTTGCTTTCCAGCTCAAATCTCAATAATGGAGAGTTGGGGGCCGAAGGCCAACCGGTAAAAGCACTCCCCATTGTCAGCACTACACTAGTTTAAAATTTAGAAGTTCAAAAATTATGAACAAGGATTCAGTGTTAACTTAGATTTTTTTACTGAGCATTAAATTAATGATTATTAAGTAAGAGAAATATTATCTCCAGACAAGAATTCACTATTAACCTTTTTTTTTTTTTTAAATTGAACTAAGGATTGAATCATTCATTGTTAATTAAGTAAGAAAAATGAAAAAAAAAACACAAATAACTCTTGAACATTTAATACTCGGCACAAAATCATGTAAAGTAATAGAGAAAAGAAAAGAACAAAATCTCTAGTCGTTATCGCACAAAACGTGATCTTATCTTTAAATTAAAAAATTATGGTACCAAGTCAAATTGACGGACGCACTAGCTTGTCGTCTTTCTAAAATTAATTTTCAATTGCTAACCCCCCCACGTGCTGGCCAAGCATTTAGTGAAGAATTATATAGATAATAAATATTTTAATTAATAAATAACCATGCGTAATTCTCCTGACTTCTGATATTGTTGATTGAATGAAAAATAACTATAGTGCACGTGATTAATTTTTATTATTTTATATTATAAATAAATTAATAATATTATATTATATTGATTTATATAAAATTAATTTGTACAAGAATTTACGATTGCAGTATTATTTATGTTTAGTACGAGTGACGATAGAGTTATAAATTTTTATCTAAATTTATTTTATACAAATTAATGTAATTTAAATTCATTTGTTGGTTAAAAATATAGAATAACAAAGATAAATAATATGGGTTAAGAGTTAATTTGAGTGCTATTATATATGATTCCTACAATTTGCCTTAATTAACTCGGGCTGTTGACGTTTGCCAACCGCGGGGATATTCCGGTGGCTTCCTTACGGACAATGTCTGCTTTTGTACACGTTCCCGATCAATTGTTTAATCACTTTGGGCTGCTCCAAAGAAACGGCCATTTCCCCTTTGAACCCGATGATTCTAACCGTTGTTACTTGTTATACACGTGAAAAACCACACTCAGTTCTCGGACATTAATTCTGTAAACAATTCTCTGACATTACTCTAAATGATGGACGAAAATGCTTTCTAAGTCATTTCTCTGATGCTCTACATGTGAATTGTTTCGTTTGAATCTGCACCTCGGCCTCAGAAAAGGGAGCCGAGCTTGTGGACTTCATCCCAGGAATTGAACCGACAAAGTTGGCGAGTTTCCTACAATTTTTCACGGAGCTGGCAGACAAGCTTTGTGCCGAGCCTCTGGAAAAGTGTTTCGAAGCTGTCAAAAGCTCAATATCTTCTCGAATCTTCGGTCTACGTGCTTCACGAAAAAACTCATTGACGCTATCGAAGAGCTAATGGTCCCAAATAGTTTGAGTGGTTGGACACTCAGCCTGTTGGCTCAGTCTTGTACGTCTCATTGGGAAGTTTTCTGTCAGTTTCAAGTGCCCAAATGGGTGAAATTGTAGCTGGTATCCGCAACAGCCGTGTTAGATATTTTTGGGAGAAAGGAGGTGACACTTTCGAGGTTCATATATGGGTGTGCTGATGATAATAGTAAGGGCGTTGTGGTGCCTCGGTATGACCAACTGAGGGTGTTTGCCATGCTTCTACAGGTGGATTTTGGACTCATTGTGGGTTAAATTCAATTATTGAAGGTCTTTATGCTGCTGTCCCAGTGGTTACTTTTCCAATATTTTCGAATCAGGTTCCAAATAGTGAGCGAATTTTGGAAAATTGGAAGATTAGATGGAGAGTAAAGAAACTTGAGATTGAAAGTGGAAGTTTGGTGATAAGAGACGAAATTACTCAGCTTGTGAAAAGGGCTATGGATTTGAATAGTGACGAGAGGAAAGGGGTGAGTAAAAGAGCAAAAGAAGTGAAGGAGATATTGTTTGTGTAGTACAAATTCATGAATTAAATATAACTATCAATTATATGAAATGAATGTTTTAAAAAAATACACACATATCATACACACATTAAGTAAGTATACTACAACAAAAATACTTTATAATCTCTCATAATCTTAATACTTTTCTTAGGACGTATATTTTATTAGAAACACACATTTATTTCTTATGATCAAGTAGATTAATTAGTTAGAGCATAAAATAATGGTAGAGATTACAACATTTAGATCTCAATTTGTGTTTCAGTTGATGATTCGTTCATTCTATTTAATTATAAAATAATATTTTTAATAATTATAAAATTCATTATCTAATAAATGAGTGACGCATATGACTAATAATTTTATTAATTATAAATTGTATTATCTAATATTAATACTTAAATTAAGATTTTAATATAACTATTAGGCTTTCTAATATTATTAAAAAAATCTTGTCCACGACATTTTTTAAAATACAACGAGATCCGCATTTTAGAATTTCTAATCAACAATAGCGCAATCTTTTGTAGGGCCAAGCGGTGCATGTGCATTCCCGCTGTTGGTCAAAATTTGGGAGCTGAAAAACGACAATGTTAAAAATTAGGGGGTGTTTGGTGTTGTTTCCGGTCTGGTATTTTCTGTTTTTTAAGAATAAAAAAATTATATTTGATACCAGTTTTTTTCTGTAGCATTCGCCAATTTCAAGGAAAACGAACAAAGAAAAGTGGAAATATACTTTTTTACGTTTTTTATTGCACAGCTGGCAGGTCCTACTGTGTAATTATATTTTGTACGTGTTTTATCGTGTGGTTACTGTATATTTTTTTATTCAAGTGTTTTAATTCCCATCATTCATTTAATATTATGATAATTAATTAATTAATTAAAAGATAACAGATAATTATCAAGTTGCATATAAATGTAGAGAGAAAATCGCAATTTAATCCATGATTGCGGCGTTAATGTGCTGGCCTCTCCAATACTAACTAATCCTCCTCCAAGTCTTAAAAATCTCTTTATATTTGATAAGAGTTATTTTTAGAGACCTCCCCTGAGGTTTAGTGTATTAACACCTAGATAGAATGTATTGATATAATTACAGAAACCTCTCCTGTCGTTAGTATAAAAATACGTATGGCATCAGTATACAAGGGTAAATTTATAAAATCATATTTAAAATTCAAAATATATTTTTCCTAGATCAATGATATTTTGAACGACTTGCCCGCTGTTGATCGAACTTAACCAGTTGGCCATGACTCCACCGGCAGCCAATAGTGGTGCTTTGCCACTGCCGGAGTCCCCTCTTCACCCTGGTTACCAACCCCAGTCACGGAAGCCTCTGAATCAACCGCATCCACCACCACGCATTAACCCAAAAAGATGGCTTTTGTCTCACAACAGCCCCCACACCGACAGCGCCCCTTTAGCCGTTGCTGATGTCAACCAACTGTTATCACCCTTGAGCCATCTCGATACCATGCAGCAACCTTTGACATCCCAAAACTTAACCACACACAGCTCTCAAAACTATAGCTCACGGCTGGTCACGCCGCATACCACCGCCGTAATTTCTGCCATCAGTGATGGTTCCATTTCGTCGCCATCTATCCCCTCAACCAACCCCCATGAAGTCCTGACCTCAATAAACATCTCAACAGCCACAAAACCCACAATTTTTTCATCCCACACTTGCAGCCACATTCAAACTCATGAGATCTCGCTGTCGCCATCTTGTCTAAGTCCGTTGGTGGTGCTTCACTACAAACAGAACCTTTTTAAGCCCAACACACCACCAATAGGCATTTTGTTGAACTGGGTTTTCAAACAATTTGGTGATTCTAACGCAGTTAATTGCTTTGTTGAACTGGGTTTTCAAACAATTTGTTGGAGTCCAAATCTGGCTGCGGCTGTAAGACCGTGAAATCTCCTGAACGCAAGAACAATTGACTGGCTTCGCATCTCTTTGTCTTTTAGATACGCACCAGCTTTCAGATCCTTTGCAGCCATCTGGAGGACACGGGTTGGTTTCGAAAGCATAGAGCTGGGTAGCGAAGAAAGAAAGGAAGGGAACAAGGTAGAAAGAAAGACATGATGGCGTTGAAAGTGTATAAGCCAAGCCAAAGGACGGCGACAAGGAAGATGGCAGGCAGCAAAAGCAGTGGTTGAAGACCCGGTTAATCGATGGAAGCAGCAGCCGGCCAAACCTATTACCCATAAATTCTCAAAGCTACATTTAATAATTTATTATTTTGGTGAGAAGGGTATTTTATTAATTTTGACAGTCCACTAACAGTCAACTTAACGACTAGTTAACGGCAGGGGAGGTTTCTGTAATTATATTAATACATTCTATCTAGGTGTTAATACCCTAAACCTCAGGGGAGGTCCTTAAAAATAACCCTATTTGATAATTTTGGGATGCCATAGTATTGGTATGAGAAGTCAATCTTCTTATTTCTGGTTTAATGGCATAGGACAATGCTGTTATACATATGTGTATGATTTTGTTTTTTTTTTTGAATTAATTTGTAGGGCTCTTCCTGTTTCTATTTAAAATTATTTCATTAATTTCTTGAGTTGTTAAAATTTATGACGTAAACAATGTTAGTAATTGTGACATGGTATGTAATTTTATGTATGAGGGAATTATTTATTGAAATGTCTAAGATTATTAAGAATATGCATTAAAGAAAAAGATTAACAATGAAGTAATTTGACTCCTAACATTGATGTATTTGTTTGTCTAGCAGTATGTTGCACAACTTTTTTTCATTCTTAATCATCAATGCTGTTAGAATCATGATTAAGAAAGTTTGAATGCAAACGGTAAGTCGAAGAAGTAGCTCACAAGAAAAATTAAAGATGATGGCGTTAAAAAAAGTTCTAAATTAATCCCCTCTTATTAGTTATTAGGTAGTTAATTTGTAATTTAGGCAGCTGCTACCTTGGATCAACTCTAAGGTAGAGTAACCACCAGAGCCGTTGAATGCCTGTATTTAAATTTGAAACAATTGTGAGATAGTGCATCCAACAGCTTTGAGGGCTGCTCTACCTTGGAGTTGATCCAAGGTAGCTGAACCCTTATATTTAAATATTGTGATAAGATTGAGATAAAGACAAAGATTGTATTTTATCATATCTCTATTTTCTTTTTAAACTTAAAATCACATTTTAACCAATTTGTTAAGTGGTTATAGTATTTTTAAATAATTAAAATTTCCCATTAATAGAAATAATGTGTATCCTTGAATAGATTCAATGATACATATTTCTTATATTTTTGATCCAGTAAAAACACTACGGCATCATCATAGCGCGACCCTTTTACTAAAGAATCAACGTTTGTAAATTTTATTCTGTAAATGATGTAGGGTAATTACATTAATTTATATTTATTATATTTTACGATATTGTTTTTATCAAAGTTGCATTTACTAAAATATAATTACATAGCCAAATCTTTTTTTGAAAATTTTAAATTAATTTCGAATTTTCTCAAATAAGAATATTTAAAAAAGTTTAAAATTAAAAATAAGTAAATTCATTTTAAATAAAAATTCCTCCTCATCAATATATTTGTCTACAATTTCTATTAAAATTATTACTCTGATATTTTTGTGGACTTTACTAAGATCTTTTAAATTTCTTTTTTTTTTCACATTCTTTTCTTGACTCCATATTTTTAAACAAACAATTAAACACATTTTTATTCTTTCATTTGCAAGTACTGTTTTAAAGACAAACTATCAGATACATTTTCAAATTTACTAAAAACTAGATATGAAGAAAAAAAAAGGAACCTTCGTTGTTCCTGAAAAGAATGAATGGTTAATTAGTAATTGGCTTGATTGCGTAAAAGCAGGCAATAAAACGAGATCATATTAATGGGCTGTAACATTGAGCCGCAGCGGCCCACCCCCCCGCTTCCAGTCTATTTATATAGTCCTCATTTGCATTTGACACGGAGTTGTTGTGACACAACTAGCCACTCATTCTGTCTCTGCGTTTTACTCTTGCAAGCCACCAGCCAGCCAGCCAGCCAGCCAGCCAGCCAGGTACTTCTTCTTCCTCGCTCGCACTTCTGAAAGAGATTGGGTTATGATTTTGGCATGACGGCATTTTTCTTTTATTTATCAACTGATATACGAAAGAAGATGCTACCGATTAGTTAATGAACAATGCGATTATATGTTATCTTATTGTTTTGTGTTTCGGCCTTCTACACTTGTAGTCGGAGTGCTCTTACCTTTTTTCACTTTTAAATTTATTCTCATTCTCCGTCTCCGTCTCTGTCTCACTCTCACCGTCAGGTATTGCTATTTTATTTTCCTTCTCCAGTTTGCATACACGAAAGTGATCAGAGTTTCTGTTTAATTTGCAATCTCAGCTGAATTAGCTCCCATATATCAAGTGGTACTCATGGATCCTCATCCTGCCCAAGTAAAACCAACCAGCCTCTGCCACGTGCTGGCCCTGCCTTATCCCGGGAGAGGACACGTCAACCCCATGATGAACATTTGCAAGCTCTTAGTTTCAAGGCAGCCTGATATCCTCATCACCTTTGTTGTGACAGAAGAGTGGCTCGGATTCATTGGCTCACAGAGCAAGCCCCATAACATTCGATTCCGTACATTGCCTAATACCATACCCTCAGAGCATGGGCGCGCCAATGACTTTGCCGGCTTCCTGGAGGCTGTGTTTACAAAGATGGAAGCTCCTTTTGAAGAGCTCCTTGATCGTCTGCTTCTTGATGATGATGAGCAACCTCCGGCGGCAGTGACTGCTATTATAGCAGATACTTACTTGCCTTGGGTTGTTGACGTTGGCAACCGCAGGAACATTCCCGTAGCCTCCTTGTGGACGATGTCTGCACTTGTGTTCTCTGTTTTTCATCACTTTGAGCTTCTTGAAAGAAACGGCCATTTTCCGTTTGATCTCTCAGGTGCCTACACTTTTCAACTTCTAAATTATTTATAATCACCTACCAGTTTAGATCTCAACAGACCTTTTCATTTTTTGAAATTATTATTATTTTATTTACTCTTCCTTCGTGACCCCTAAAATCTGCGCATGCTGGCCGGGTATACCATGTGCAGATTTTACAATTAAAAAAATAGATAATTGAATTCAAATTCAAACCAGGTTTTGTTTGATATTATAGAACAAAGCATTACAGAACTGTGTCAAGTTGTACACTAAATACGATGGATTAAAATGCTTTCTGTATCATTTTTTATATGACTATATTGCTCTACATGTGAACTGTTTTGTTCCAATTTGCATCTCAGAAAAGGGAGACGAGCTTGTGGACTGCATCCCAGGACTTGAACCGACGAAGTTGGCTGATTTTCCTACAATTTTTCACGGAGCTGGCAGAAAAATTTTGCATGCGGCCCTGCAAAGTGCATCAAAGGTCTCAAAAGCTCAATATCTTCTGCTTTCTTCGGTCTACAAGCTGGAAGCCAAAACTATTGACGCTTTAAAAGAAGAATTTTCATTTCCAGTGTACCCAATTGGACCAACCATTCCCTACTTCAACGTATCATCAATTACTGGTCACAATGGTCCCAAATACTTTGAGTGGTTGGAAACTCAGCCTGTTGGCTCAGTTTTGTACGTCTCCTTGGGAAGCTTTTTGTCAGTTTCAAGTGCACAAATGGATGAAATTATAATTGGTATCCGCAACAGTGGCGTCAGATATTTGTGGGTGACAAGAGGTGATACTTCTCGGTTTAAAGATGGCCATGCTGATGATCGGGGCATTGTGGTGCCTTGGTGTGACCAACTGAGGGTGCTGTGCCATGCTTCTACTGGGGGATTTTGGACTCATTGTGGTTTAAATTCAACTATCGAAAGTCTTTATGCTGGTGTCCCAATGCTTACTTTTCCGATATTCTGGGATCAAGTTCCAAATAGTAAGCAAATTGTACAAGATTGGAAGACTGGATGGAGAGTAAAGAAACCTGACATAGCAAGTGAAAGTTTGGTGACAAGAGATGAAATTACAGAGCTCGTGAAAAGGTTTATGGATTTGAATAGTGATGAGAGGAAACAGATGAGTCTAAGGGCTAGAGAAGTTCAAGAGATTTGTCGAGAAGCAGTTGCAGAAAATGGATCATCTATTACTAACCTTGATGCTTTTCTCAAGGACATTTCACTTGGGTAGCCATTTCAATAAAGAAACCTTAGAGAAGCCTATGTACCCACATTAAGGTTCTTATAATCAAAATTTTATTAAGATGTCCAGCATCAAGCTCCCGTAGTTGTTTTATCCCTTTTTTTTTGGGTCCTATTTATGAGCTATTTCAAACAAATGAAATTAGAGTTGTATTGGATGCTATTGATTTTTTTGTGATCATACAATTTTATTTAAGTTATTGTATTTGTCAATTATTAAATCAGTGGATGATCAGATGCATGATGTGTATGGAACACTATTGCGCAATATATTCATTTCAATGGAATAAGATCTCAAAACTGAAAATTAAAAGAATAAAAAAAAAGGTAAATTCCAATTTTCCCCATTTAGAATGACAATTTCCACCGTATCTCCTGAGATTATGAAAACATCATTCACCCCCAAATTAGAATGAATAATTTATGAGATTTCAAGAAAAATCAACTCAAGCAAGTCTTTGAAAGTTTATAGAATTATTCTCTATTTTCATAGACAATTAACTAAAACTCTCAATTTTCTTATGTGCATCGATCATTGTAAGTCTTTCTCCTTTTTCTTCACGCTGCATGGCCTGAACATCACATTTATTTTATACTTATTGATGTAGAGCAGAGCCGGTATTGCGACAATGGCTACGGAATTTTCATTAAAAGCAAAAACAAAAATCTAAATCACTAGGACTGAAGTGAGATATTTCTAGAACTTCTAGTTTTCTGGGTTGTTCCAACAAACAAAAGGACTCCATTTCAATTAATCAGAAAAATGAATTGAAGGAAAGAAGGGCTGAAACGTAAACGTAAATGGTCCTACCCCAAGAAAAAGATTCCAGAGTGCAGTGTAAACACTTTCCAAGATGGCGTGCGGCTGGCATTATTGCACAGGGGAGAGTATTACATTACTTTATAGCTGGCACTAAATCTTTAGTTTGTTCATGAGAGAGGATTTGCTGGTTTTTTTTTTTTTTTAAGAGAGAGAGGATTTGCTGGTCGCTAGTACAAATCTGATGCATGTAAAATTAATTTTGTTATGGATCACTCCAGAATGAAAGCAACCGGCAGAATGTGTCATATAGTTGCCCTGCCTTATCCTGGAAGAGGTCACATCAATCCGATGATGAACCTCTGCAAGCTACTTGTTTCCAGAAACCCAAATGTTTTCATCACCTTTGTTGTGACCGAAGAGTGGCTGAGCTTTATTGGCTCCGGACACGGTAATCATAATAACATTCGTTTTGAAACAATACCCAATGTTATACCTTCCGAGCTTGTTCGTGCCAGGGACTTTCTTGCTTTCGTGGAATCTGTTTCTACAAAGATGGAAGCTCCATTCGAGAAGGTCTTAGATTTTCTTCAAGTTGAGGCACCCGTGGTGTCTGCTATTATAGCTGATACTTTCTTGGTCTGGGCTGTTGATGTGGGCAACCGCAGGAACATTCCCGTTGCTTCGTTTTGGTCCATGTCTGCTTCTCTGTTTTCAGTGTTTCATCACTTTGAGCTCCTTGTACAAAACGGGCATTTCCCTGTTGAACTCTCAGGTATGTACGGTTGCCCCAAGAATTAATATTTGTTTAAAACTATTCTCTTTTGTTACTAACTTCAGATTAATTAATGCTTCCACTTTCGTTAATTAGTACAACCATCTATTCACATAAATTTATATATGCTTGCATGAACAGTAATTGTTCCCTTCTGCAATGTTTGCACTTCATCGAATGAACATTTAAAATCAAGCGGTACAGAATTTTTTTCCCCCAATGACAAAAAGTAAAACAATATTGTATATGCTTTAAATTTCATTGTCTATGCACTTGAGGATTTTCATAAACGTATATCCATTGATAGTAGCAAGCTACCTACTTGTAATCAAATCGTTCTGCTTAATTGAACTTATGTTTGGGTTATTACAGAAAGGGGAGAAGAGGTAGTGGACTACATTCCAGGACTGGCTTCCACAAAGTTAGCGGACCTGCCAACAATATTTTACGGGAGTGGCAGACAAACTCTGCAGCGTGCCCTGGAAAGTGTTTCAAAGGTGTCAAAAGCACAATGTCTCCTCCTCTCCTCCGTCTACGAACTTGAAGCCAAAGTCAATGATACTTTGAAAGCAAAATTCCCTTTTCCCGTCTACCCAATTGGACCAACCATTCCCTACTTCGAAATCAAAAGCAATTTGTTAACGTCTACTAGTTTGAATATTAATAATGAGCCCGATAATTACTTCCATTGGTTGGACTCTCAGCCAGATAGCTCCGTTCTGTATGTATCGTTGGGAAGCCTTTGGTCAGTTTCAAGTGTCCAAATGGATGAAATTGTAGCTGGTGTACGCAATAGTGGCGTTCGTTTTTTCTGGGTGTCACGAGGTGACACTTCTTGGTTTAAAGATGGGTGTGTTGACAGGGGCATTGTGGTGCCTTGGTGTGACCAATTGGAGGTGTTGTGTCATTCTTCTATTGGGGGATTTTGGACTCATTGTGGATTAAATTCCACTCTTGAAGCTGCTTATGCTGGCGTCCCAATGCTTACCTTTCCAATAATGATGGATCAAGTTCCAAATAGTAAGCTAATTGTTGAAGATTGGAAGATTGGATGGAAAGTAAAGAAACCTGAGATTGGAAGTGAAAGTTTGGTGACAAGAGATGAAATTACAGAGCTTGTGAAAAGGTTTATGGATTTGAACAATGATGAGAGGAAAGCTATGAGTAAAAGGGCTAGAGAAGTTCAAGAGATTTGTCAAGAAGCAGTTGCTGAAAATGGATCGTCTATTACAAACTTTGATGCTTTTCTCAACGACATTTCACTTGCTCACTTTAATTAATTACAAACATTTTATGTCCTTTTGTACGCAATGGTTCTAATTAATGATTTGTGGACGGTGGCCATTTGTTTTTATTTCTTGTTATAGTATCTAGAAAGTAGAAGAGACAGAGAACCTTTTAGCTGCTGCCTGCAGCCGTGAAAGTGGACTCCATCAATGTCTTATTCATAATAAAAAAAATGAGATCGACAAGTAAAAGATTCTTCAAAATGTGGGAATTGTTTCAATGCCTGCTTGCTTGAGTTGCAATTTTGTCAAGAAGCATAAATATTTTGACCTTCTTCCCTATTCCATTACTACAAAGATTTTGATTCCAACGTGGATACCGGAAAAATTCAAGCAGCAACCAGTCTGTGTCGCATAGTTGCCATGCCTTATCCTGGAAGAGGCCACATCAATCCCATGATGAATTTCTGCAAACTAATAGCTTCAAGAAAAGACTATGTACTCGTCACTTTTGCTGTTACTGAAGAATGGCTTGGCTTCATCAGCTCCGATTTTCATCATGACAACAACATAAGCCTTGTAACAATACCAAACGTTATACCGTCTGAGCTTGGTCGAGGCAGCGAATTTCTTGGCTTCTTTGAAGCTGCTATGACCAAATCGAAGCTCCCTTTGAGCAGATTCTTGATCAGCTTCATCTGCCTGTGACTGCCATCATAACTGATGCTATATTATTATGGACAATTTGTTGTGGAAATTCCAGGAATATTCCAGCTGCTACCCTTTGGACTGATTAGCTTCTGTTTTTTCAATAAACTAGCATTTTCATCTCTTCACTGAAGAAGGGTTTCCAGTTGGTTTGATGGGCGACGGCAATACTGTGGAGTTCATTCCCGGTATTTCTTCAATAAGCGTAGCTGATATTCCTCGTATTTTCTTCAAATTGAACGAAATTCCAAAGACAGTTGATGGAAATGAGATCATGGATGTTCCAAGTACAATGAACTAGAAACACTAGTTATTGATGTATTGAAAGCAAAATTTGATTTCCCTATCTACTTAGTCGGTCCCGTGATTCCTTATTTTGAACTAAAATCCAAAACCTCCTCAGCGAGTAACCACCAAGACTTCGTCTACATAAAATGGCTAGATATGCAACCAGCAAGGAAGTGAAAACTTAGTGACAAGAGAAAAAAATTGCGAAGCTTGGGCTGAAATTTATGGATATCAATAGCTGTCAGGGGAAAGGGATGAGTAAAAAGAGCATTATGAGTCCAAGAAATTTGTCAAGGAGCTGTAGCAGAAGGTGGATCATTTGATACAAATCTTAATGCTTTCATCCAGGACATTTCACAAGCAAGTTAATATGAATTGACTCCTTCCAAGATCATGTGAATATTATTTTTGCCGCTTCATCAGACCAAGCAAGAAAAATTGTTGCAAGTAATTTGTTGATGCTTGTATTTGGTCAACAAGAAAATTAAATAAACGTAATGATATAAAGAACAAAACACACATAGTTTAGCGCTTGACCTATATCTATGGGAGTTAAAAGAGTAACCTTCACTATTAACTAATAATTACAATGAAATTTTTCTTTAGCTATTTGCCTTTGGATTTTTGCCTGCCCACTATGCATTAAACACTTTCTATTTATAATACAATTTTTTAATATTCTAAGTATACCTCCTTATTCTGATATGCTTCCACCATTTATTTAGAGTTTAATTCGGAGTTTACATTTATCTCCTTCTCAAAATTTCTTTCTTTTTTTTCATTATCACTTTATCTTGTACGTGCAAACTCTATTTAATTAATTACTTAACTTTTCATTCTCTATGCTCCATGCTCCACGCTTCATTCTTACTTTACACGACCCACTTTCACTTTTCATGCTTCTTGTTCCATGTTCTTTAATTAATTATTTTACTTTTTATACTCCATATTTCACTTTTGTGCACTGACTTTGCATGTTTTACTTTTTCTTTCATACTTCTTACTCCATACTTTTTAATTAATTATTTTAATTTTTCATACTCCATACTCTACTTTTGTGCACGTTTTGCATGCTTCACTTTTCCTTTTATTCTTTTTACTCCATGCTCCACTTTTGTGTATGACTTTGCATACTTCACTTTTCCTTATAACATTACTAAACATAGATTTCTAAACAAGTGATTATGTACCAATTCCATCATGAATGTAATTGCAATGTTCTCGCATTGCAGATAATACCTTCAAATTCATTTCATTTTTTCATTCAATATCATGTAGATTGGCATGATTTGTTTGCTCGTATATAATTATCTTCTTTGATTCTTTTTGTGAACTAGTTGCTAAATTACTTTGAAGCAAAATGCCTACAAATTTGAACTAAAACAATCATTGAACATATGGCACTAGCAAATTAATGCAAGGAGAGCAGAGTCCTTTGAGAATTTTTTTTTACCGTCAACTCATCAAACTCAATGCCAGTGACTTCTGGTGACAATGACTATCTACATGGAAGGTTGAGCCGTCTTAATTCCACCAAGAGAGATGGACAAACCGACATAATAGCTAGCATTTTCCTAACGTCCTGAGTAGTATTCTCAGTGACATTAGATCATCAATCATGTGTGGGTTTAAAACAATAAAGAGACCGAACAGGTTTGCTTGACACATCAAATTCTTATTATTTACACCAACAATGAGGTAAAGATGGATCAAAAGCTAAAAGTTTATTTGTCAAGATGTACAGTAAGTGACATTAATTTCATACGAACTATATACAAATTATTGTTCGGCTTTTGTTATCAATAGGGCTGCTCTTCTCCTCTTGGGTCACCATGCTCTGCAAAAGCTGCAATAATGATTTCTGCTTGTATGCAATTGACAGTGTGCCATGTGAAGGCTATGCCTTATCCTGGTCGAGGCCACATCAATTCCATGATGAATCTCTGCAACCTAATAGCTTCAAAAGGACCTTAATTATATTCGATCGCTTTTGTTGGTACTGAAGAGTGGGCTAAGCCTAATAACTTGCGGTTTGCAACAATAATAAATGTCATCCCATTACAGCTAGATCGTGGTTCTGAGTTTTCTCGTTTTTACGAAGCTGTTATAACAAAAGTGGTAGTTCCCTTTGAGCAGCTTCTGAATCAGCTTGAACCGCCAGTGACTTACATCTTAGCAAATGTTGAGCTTTCCTGGCGAATACGCATTGGTAACAGCATGAATATACCCGTGGCCTCGCTTTCCCCTTTTCCTATCTTACACTATTGGCCCTGTTATACCTTACCCAGAACTTGGATGCAACTCTCAAGAAAAAACTAATAGTGACAATGACCCTGACGACATCCAGTGGCTGGATTCCCAACCTGTGGACTTTGTCTTGAACATTTCATTAGGAAGTTTTCTCTCTGTTTCAAGTGCCCAAATGGACGAAATTCTTGCTGGCTTGCAAATGAGTGGTGTTCGGTTCTTGCGGGTGGCTCGTGGAGACGCTTCTCGATTGAATCAAACTTGTGGTGATACTGGGCAAATATTGCCTTGGTCTTGGTGTGATCAATTGAGGATATCGTGCCATTCCTCTGCAGGGGGTTTCTTGACACACCGTGGGTCCAATTCCATTTTGAAGATTTTTATGCTGGCGCTCCTATGCTCACTTTTCCTTTTTTCTTTGGATCAACATCCTAATAGTAACCAGATTGTGGGGAATTGGAAAATTGGAAAAAGGATGAAGAAAGAGATTGGAACATGAGAAAACCTGTTGATACGAGAACAAATTGCAGAATGCGTGGGAAGGTTTATGGATTTGGAAAGCAATGAGGGAAAAGAAATGAGAAGAGTAGCAAGACAATTCAGGGATAGCTGTGGGGAAGCAACAACAGCAGAAGGCGGATAATCTGTAATCAACCTTGACGCTTTCATCAGTAACATAGCCATTGATTCATTCATTCCATCGCCCATATCATATGTTTTCCTATACCTCCTGATAAATAAATATTACTTGCTTTTTAGCCTAGTAATAAAATCAGATACTCCAAGAATCCCCGTCAAGATCAACTAAAAAGAAAACAAGAATTCCTGGGGCTGTAGAGCCTAGAGAACTAACCTTGATGCTTTCATCAGTGATATTAATATTACACACAAAGCCACACCACACCTCCTAAGAAGATTAAGGCATTTGTTTGTTCTCATATCAACTTTATGAATGGCGAAAGCAATGGGGAGAAGAACCAAAAAACCTGCGGGCTGTTGACATTAGGCAACAGAGACAGAGAGAGCATTAGAGCAACAGCCGGTGGCCAAATATTAATTATTGAAAAACTTATACCTACATAAGATATTTGTAGAGAAGAAATGATTGATCAATCTATATATCCGTAAGATTAATCAGTACGGACCATAGAGTGTTTCGAGTTTCTTCTTGTATTAAATAAAAAGTGTTAAAAACTCAGTTAGCGAATTGAAAATAAAAATTGAATGCTGCAATTCATATTTTAACCAGCAGCTTATTTTATACAATAACACATCCTTCTGCCATTGTAAACTGGCTAATCATATGCGAGAGGTTCGAAGACCACTGACAAAAATGTATTCTTAGTATTTTTTTCTCTCTTATTAAAATACGTGATCAAAATTAAATTTTAAATTCTAATAAAAAAAAAGTAAAATTTTCACTAAATTTAAAAATAGGGAAAGTCTAAGAGAAAAACAATTATAATCCCACGTTCAAATGGCTCTTACTGATTTTGCTTTCTTCTCGATCACATTAGGATTGGGTATATTTGAAACCGAGGGCCTATGCACATGGATCGAGTTCAAACTTCAAAGAATTTTGTCATCTGTGGCTTGGGCGGTGGTGATGTGATTTTGGCTGCTGGTTTAACCACATATATCTGGTATTAATACATCAGCATCTTTATTTCTGTTGTCTATAGAAGGTGGATGGAGATCATCATCTTCATTTTATTCCCAAAGCTTTTTTAAGTTACGTGTTATGTAATTAGAATTCCAAATTATCACTACCATTATAATGGATTGAAGTCAAAGTTCAAGCAACTGACCAATAATATTAAAGGAAAATGACATTTAGACTCTCAATTATTAACCCTAGTATTTTAGGAGTTAGCACACAAGAACTCTTTGTTAATTGATTAGTGTTTGTTTAGAGACATCGAATATAACCATGGAGGCCCTACTTTTCACCATCTAAACGACGATGAAATGTGTTTTACTAAACAAGCAACGAACGAATGGCCGACCAGAACCAAACTTAAATATAAAAGTAATGTGGGATTGAGTTTGAATTTTCAGAAAAATTCATCCATTCCTGCCCTATGAATTGGAGTTTTCGTTTTCTTGTCGGGCATTGAATGAAAATTCAGGCCCAGTCAAAGCGCCACATCTCTCCCATTCCCATTTTCGGCCCAACACGACGCGAAAAATTAAAAGGAAATCACAAATTAATTGAACCGAAACAAAAGATTTTCTTCCAAATTCTTTGGAATTGGAGCCCTTACTCTTAAGCCTAATTATCAATTACCCTCATTATCTTCTTTTTCATTTTACTTGTCAAAACGACAACCAGGTTCTCTTCTTCCCTCTCTTTCTTTCTTGCGGTTGAAAAATCCCCAGACAAGGAAAGCTGTTTAATTTTGCAACCCTCTTCACATTCTCATGAGACAAAAAAACTTTGTATGGCTGAAGCCCTCATCCAAAACCCTAATAATTTTCTTCTAGGTGTAAACCGGTGCATCGATTCCCAACAAAATCAAACTTTTCTTCCAATTTTCGACTTTTGCCCTTTCCTATGGCGGCGGAGGCCACTACTACCAAATTCCAAAACCCCGACTTCCGCCCGGTCCCACAACCCCCTGATTTCCACCCAGAGATTGCCGTAACGGCTCACGACGGCCTCCGCTACTGGCAATTCATGATCGCCGGTTCAATCGCCGGCTCGGTCGAGCACATGGCCATGTTTCCGGTCGACACGGTCAAAACGCACATGCAAGCCATTGGTTCCTGTCCAATCAAATCGGTCGGCGTTCGCCAAGCCCTCAAATCCATCTTAAAAACCGAGGGCCCCTCGGGGCTCTACCGTGGAATCGGCGCCATGGGCCTTGGCGCCGGCCCCGCTCACGCTGTTTATTTTTCCATTTACGAAGTTTCTAAAAAGTTTTTATCCGCCGGGAACCCTAATAATGCAGTGGCTCACGCGATTTCGGGGGTTTTCGCGACGGTTGCAAGTGATGCGGTTTTTACACCCATGGATATGGTGAAGCAGAGATTACAATTGGGAGAAAATAGTACTTACAAGGGTGTCTGGGATTGTGTCAAGAGAGTGTTGAGGGAAGAGGGTCTCGGGGCGTTTTACGCGTCCTATAGGACCACTGTGTTGATGAATGCTCCGTTTACTGCAGTGCATTTTGCTACTTATGAGGCTACCAAGAGGGGATTGATGGAGATTTCTCCTGAGAGCGCCAGTGATGAAAGATTGGTCGTTCACGCTACAGCTGGAGCTGCTGCTGGAGCTTTGGCAGCTGCAGTCACCACCCCACTTGATGTTGTCAAAACTCAATTGCAGTGTCAGGTATATTTTTATTGATTCTTCCTTGCTGTGCTATATGTTTTGTTTTGTTAATCTTATTGTTGGATATACTGAAATTTATCAAGCATTTTCCTTCAGATTAGGATATAGCTTGTGCCTTGTAGGCCATAAAAAGACTATGGATTGAAGTTCAAACTTTACATGAACAAAGCAAAGACTTTTAATTTTTTTTTTCTTTTTCTGATATATAGTAAAGAATCCAACTTTAAGTCTAGTTGTTCACTGGAGAAAAGGAGAGTATAGTTGTTACTTAACATAGCCATTTACGCAAAAGCAAGATTTGTCTAGTTGGTGGCTCCTATCATGCATGATAGTTGTTGATCACGCACTATAATCTTTTTGGCTTTGACTATTCAGAGAGAGGAGTTAAAAACATTTTTTTTGGCCTTGAACATAGGATTAATCTGCTTAAATTTTGGGAGGTAGTTATTCATGATTTGTGGAAAATTTTAATCCATCACTTAGTGTCTTTTTTTCTTTTTTCCTCAAAAGAAAAAATATATTCATTTAGCTACAATTGCTGCCAGGCATGGGGTTCGTGGTCTTGGATCTCTTTTTAATTAACGTCTTTTAGATCTTTTACAGTGTGTTTGGGATGCTTACTCAGTTAACTACATTTACCATTTTACATTGCTGTGCAGGGTGTTTGCGGCTGTGACAGATTCCAGAGCAGTTCAATTGGGCATGTTATCCAAACAATAATAAAAAAGGATGGATATAGGGGCCTCATTAGGGGATGGATGCCAAGAATGCTTTTCCATGCTCCTGCTGCTGCCATCTGCTGGTCAACATATGAAGCCTGTAAATCCTTCTTCGAAGAAGTCAATGATAGCAGTAATAGCAGCACTATCACATAAATAACCTTGAAAAGTAACCACGGTGATTATACTAAAGTTGCATCAATATTAACATACCCCTGTATAAGCATCATTGAGATAGCTTCAAACGAGGGTTGAATGGGCAAAGACGAAGATGCATCTTACAGGTTTCAACATGATCTATTATCTGGTAGCTGTAGTCAGAACTAATTATTCAGGCTATAATCGATTTGAGTTGTACACACTGTTGTCATATTTTACTATTTCACTGATAAATATTTATGAGTTCTTTTCTCGATAATTTTTTTCCTTTTTCTTTTTTTTGGTTTCCCTCTATCCTTTTTGTGTGAAACCCCTTTGAATCATTCTGTGCAATGATTTTTAATTTTGGGTTTCGGGATGTTGTATGCTTTGTTGCATCAGGAACTATTCAATTGTTTTCTGGACATTTAAAGATAAAGGAATTACTTCTATCAATAATAATGAGTCTATTTGTTATTTGTTGTTCTTTACTTCATTAGATGTTCGATTAATTTGATTTTATTATTTTATTTTTCAGTTCCTTATAATGCCAGGATTATCCCTGATGAAATTTTTTTCCAGTTGATATGATATTTATCTTCAGACTTATTCATGGTTTACGAGGACTGGTGAATGCTAAGTCTCTTGAGGAGCCTTTCACATGTAGCTCGGATGCAGCGTGATTTGTATAATAAATATTTCCGCAGTTCTAGCTGAACATTGAACGACAAGGAAATGGGAATCATATTAGTGGCACTGGGCTTCTTCTTGTTTTATTGCAACAGGAGTGTTAAAAAAAGACTTGGGATTTAATGAACCATTTAACGTTTTCCAGTTTCATCTCCAATTTGGGAATCATTGTTTTGCTGGCTAGGAGATAAGCGTTTCTAAGGTTCATGAGCAGCCGAGATTCCTTCTGATAGCCACATCATATTTCAAAGAGAATCTCTAAAGGTTTATTTTTGGCAGTTACAGGGAAAGAAAAACAATTATTTTCAATGCGTACATATACCATTCTGAAACCAACAAAGATCTGTTTTGGCAAAACTTTACCAAATTGCAGGCTTTTAGGATCCTCCAATGACATGAAGTATCAGAATGAATTTACATGGCAAACATACATCAGTAATTCTAAAAATGAATTTATGTCCATAAATTTTATGCATCATTTTAATCAATGTGAAAAGAAACATTTATAAGACTTCACAAACACCATATTGATAAAGAACCTATATTTTAAGAGCTACCCTGGTTTTAAGTGATGCTAAATTTTCTTTCTTTACATAGCACTAAGAGATGGAAACATCATGGGAGTTCACAACTTGACTAACAATTACAGTAATGTCATCGAGCTTTCCACCTGCACAAGGAAAATACTCAAAATCACTTGTGGTACTGAACAGAGTATAAATTTTTTTCATATTTGTTGAACACAAAGTTAGTCATGCCTTTAAGTTTCATCCCAAGAATTTTCTTCCACATTGGAACATCGAAACCCTGCAACGAAATCTTGTATCAAGACATAACATATTATCTTCACTCCTAAGACGTACCGTAGGTTAAGAGATTTAATTCTTTATGATTTTACCTTGGCTCTGGCCTCCATGGTATAGGGAGAATCAAAGTTGGAATCTGTCGAATGACTGCAAGCTAGGTTAGCTAATGCCTTTGCTAGCATCAAAATAAAATCTCAGTCAGTGAACCATTGTGCAACAGAGTAGATAATCTTCTGATAAATGGATCCAAACACGGAGCATATACCAGCCTCAGAAACATCAATGAATCTGGTTGTCATTGAAACAATTTCATGGTCAAAAACGTTGTCAAAAAGCCCATCTGAACCCATCACTATGGTGTCTCCCTCGATTAATTCTACAGTGGTAACCTGTATAGTGAATATGCAGAATAAAAATCCTGCAGCTCAAAGCCCAAAATGGACCCTTTCTTTGTAATACTAAACAGAGTATTTTCAGGATTTAAGTACATGGTCTTGCCTTGGCCCTAGTTTACACCACTCTTTGTTAGCCTTGAAATATAATTCATTGTTTCACACTGGGATTGCAAGCACTGTTACAAGTCATGTAAGGGTCTTGGAAACAATTAATTTCGGATACTATTGAAGTCAAAAAGGCGACGGTAAACGACAGAAAAGACAGCTATTACACATTATTCTAATGTGGGTTAGAAAAATGTGCACACTGGGATTGCAAGCACTGGTGAAGTCATATAAGGGTGCAATTAAATTGGGATAGTATTTAGGTCAAAATGTGCATGAACTGACTGTAGATGACAGAAAAGACAACCCAGTACATATTATTCTATATGGATTAGAAAAATCTCATACCATGGCATCAAGGTATGTTTGGCCAACTGCTTCCGAGCTCAGTTGATAGGGGCAGTCAAAATAATGTTCTTGTGGAGAAGAGGAAAAAGTTATCTGGCCTGTTAAGCAAGGCAACCAAGCCACTCTTCTTGTCATGCCACAGTAAATGGATGGAAAACTGTTGTGAGCAACAAAATGCTCAAAACTGATATGAAAATAAAATAGTTGCTATCACCTTTGCGGATTATCCTTAATCCACAATCCCCAACACTAGCAACCTTTAGAATTCCATTTCTCTCCAGCATAGCAACAATTCTAATTGGTCAAGGGAAAAGCTGAAGTAAATAGCAGTAAGGCTGAATGAATGTGTGTATAATCCTAGGCATGCCAATGCACTGCTGTCACCATTTATAATTATTTGGAAAATTGAACAGACAATAAACTTACACTGTGGCTGAACCAACAGATGAGGTAGCAGCATGTGCCTTTCGCATGAGAATCTGAGGATCATAGTTAACCTAGAAAATGGTCAACCCATGTCAGCTCTCTAAGCCAAGAGAGAAGATACGTGCATGTACTCATATAAATTTACTCACACAACTCCAATACAGATTTTTAATTTAATAATGACAACATTACAACCATCATGGTGCATATCAAAATCACATACCTCCACATCCTCCACAAAGTATGAAGCATTAGCCATTAATTCACGAGAAAATAATGACGGATCCACATTTTGTTCAGCCCAACTGGCAAGCATAAAAGCATAAGGGTAATACCATTTCAATCAAGAATTTCTTGGGATTAGTAATTCTTGGCAACCAGTGAACAAAATTATGCAATTCCTCCTGGCTTACAAACTCAGTGACACAATTAGCTGAAGTTCTTGCAACATATTTAATATTTATTGCTATTATTAATGCCATATACTTTTCTTTGTTCATTTTGTGGTCAAGAATGAACAGTTGAATTATATGCAATGTGTCTATATCAGATTAGCTAACACACACAAATGGATAGAAATTAAAATACATACATACATACATACATACATACATATGTAGACAACACACACAAAAAGGTGAATAACTTATTACTTTGCATTTGAAGAACTGTCCATAATCTTGAAAGTTTAAATTCATCATAGACCATAGAGTCAGTTTGCAGGTGCTTACCCGGAGACACCATCAGCAACAGCAATAACTCCCCCATTATAGCAGCTAACAAAGAAAGCATCTTCTCCACCTCTTTCAACCTCAAAAAATCCAAAACTTAGAAGTATAAGGACATTGCAAATTGGTTTATGAAAGTTAATTTCCTGCTGGAAACAAGCAATGTGTTACAGCAGTATCATAAGACAAAATTTTGCAAGTGAGCAATACCTTGTTGGGGTGTGGAATAAGGTGAGTGCCAACACAAAACGATAACTCCGGTCTAACAACAAAAAATTACACAATATATCAACCCGCTCTGATCCACCATTCACATGATTAGCATAGAGGCTACTAACAACAATAAGACAGGAGCTTACAATAGACATCTCAATAGATTGAAGTACGTTAACGTAATTGCATATCACTTTAAAATCACAAACGTGAATATACATACACCAAATGAACTTGGTAATGGTTTAATCAGAAATTGCAATGATTAATAAGATAGAGTTGTATTATGAACTGGCTCACCGAGACTGAACTGGGTTGAGTTCAGAGGAAGCAAAAGGAAGCAACCGACTGTTCTTGGGCAATGAGCTGTTTGTGGACAGTCTTGTACATAAAGAATCAAAGAGCGGATGAAAAGAAGCAACTGAAGCTCTGAAAACGGGAACCACCATTTTCCCCGTACAACCCCCTTCCCCCACTCTCTCTGTCTCTCTCTCCCCTTGTGACACTACACCAGTTTAGCGAAGAGGGTGGCGGGATATGTGGCTGAAGATGAGGCATTGCCACGTCATCTGATATATTTTATTATATTATTAGGACCATTGATCAATGAGGCACCAGTGGTCTAGTGGTAGAATAGTACCCTGCCACGGTACAGACCCGGGTTCGATTCCCGGCTGGTGCATTAATTTTTCCAAGCCTTTTTTTTTCAATATAAAAGGAGTACGGGGAATTCCGATCCGTGTGGTGCTGTGTTTTCTCGACCTCCTAACAGAACAAAAAATGAACGCCACTTCCACTTCAACAGACGTCGCTGAAGGTAAGAGCGATTTTGCACTTTTGTTAAGATGATTCTCCTGAAATTGTCAACTTAGGTGCGTATGTTGCAGAGATGAACGGTGGAAGCGACTCGGACGACAATGCGCCGGAATACTACCAGCCAATCTCCGTTCAGGATCCAGATTCAGATTCAGATGCCGATCAGATAAGCTCAGACGCGTGTGACGCTGGTACCCTGCCCAACGGTTATTACGAAGCGGAGGTGGAGCATCTAAACGGCGACGTGGAAGCAAAAAGCAGCAGCGAAGCGGAAGATGAAGAGGAGGAGGAGGAGGAGAGGATCAGAGAGGAGTCGGCGTTGGCGATGAGGCGAGCGTTCAGAGAGGATGAGAATCGAAGAAATGCTCCGTTGAGTCAAGAGAATGCGAGGCGAGTGATGGACGCCATGCGCCGCGTTTCCTTTCGCGGCTTGGCCCCTGATTGGGCTAATCGCCTTTCTGAGGATCGTTGGATGGATCAGTTGTCCAGGATCAGGCTACAACAACCCTCCACGTCGTCAACCAATAATAATAATATTTCATCATAATTACATTTCTTTTTCTCTTCTTTTCTTTTTTAGGATAAATTCATAATTTTATGTTATTCTGCTATACTGTTTTTGGCTTTTGCATTTGGCGCTTCCTTGTATTTATTTAACTATTTATTGCATGGAACCTTTCATTTCGTTGTGTTTCTTTCATTTTTATTTATTACTATTAATCTATTATACATCAACCCCAAAAAAAATTGTCAAACAATTTAGAGTCTTAAGAGGTCATCAGCTGCCTCCACCTCCTTCTTCTTATTATTATTATTATTTCTAAGCGATTTGTGATTGCCAAACTTTGGCTTCACCACCAGGCTCTTCTAAGCCATAAAGCACCATAATAATAATAATAAACGGCGCCTAAAATACTTTCATCGTACGTTAAGAATAAAATAAATTTACTTCATACCGAATTTGAGAAGGGTTCACCTTACTTCTACTAAATATTTAGGGAGGGGGGGGGGGGGGGGGGTGGGTGTGGGTGAGTGACAAAGATTGCGCTGGCCTTCTTAAGGTTCAAGCTTCAAGCTTCAATAGATACCTATGTTATTAATTTAAAAAAATAATAAATTAAAACTTATCTAATATATTATTGCACCAAATACAAGTAGTGTTACATACATAATGCGTAAAGAAAGACTGTTTTTACAATCTAATCCTGATTCAAAGAATTTTAAGTTAATAAGGAGGCTATTCAAAATGGTCTCTAATACACAAAAAGTTCATGGTTTCAATGTAATTCTTTTAGCTTGGCTTGAACAAAGAAACTCTGCCAGGAAATGGTGAAGCCGCCGTGTTTAGTTAAACTTCTAAGCCCCGATATTCTCCATCTCAGCACTCTTGTCCAACCTCTTGACAATGCCAGCAATAACCTGATGCAATATCAGAAGAAAATCAATGTTGATAAATCATAACAATTATTAGCGATTAAATTGGCAAGGTTTAAACCAATCTACATAATGATTTAATACCTTTCCTGGTCCCAATTCGTAACTCTTCTTCAGCCCTTTGCCAAGGAGAGTCTTCACTGTTGTTTCCCATTGGACGGGAGATGTCACCTGTGGTTTCATTTTCGAGAGTCTAGTGATTACTATTTCCATCTCATATCGAGGAGAAACAAATTCCAATTTTTTATTAGCTTACCTGTTGGGCCAATATCTTCTTAATCACTTCTGGATCTGCATGAGGCTGTGCATCAACATTAGATATAACTGGCATTCTTGGTGTGTTGATCTGGGTTGCTGCTAATGCAGCTTCCAATCTTGTGACAGCTGGCTCCATGAAACCGGTATGGAAAGCGCCAGCAACAGCAAGACGCACCTGAGAAAATGGAAGTCAGTTACTGCTAGTGCAAGGATGGCACTGGATGGGAATACAAATGAAGGACGAAATTACTGTCATTCGAGCCTTGAATGACTTAGCTTTGGCTTCAACTGCTTCTATTCCTTTAACACCCCCAGATACTGCATAATTACCCTATCAAAGTAGAATGCATTCCATAATAAAAGTTTGATGTTTAAACAATAAAATAAAATACCCAGCTACATTTATCAAATCAATAAGGGGAGTGTTTTACAATCTTACAGGACAGAGATAGTTTGCAATTTGAACTTTATTATCTTCATCAACTTCTTGATTGGCTGCATCACACAGCTGCTGAACCTTGTCTGAATCCAATCCAATAATGCTGACCATGGCACCTTTAGCAGCATCAGCAGCTTCCTAGAGGCAAATGCAAATAAACCAATCCCAAAATGATATTCTATTGGATCGAAGCATCTGTTTGTACTAGATGGAACCAAACCATTTAATTGTTCCTCAATACACATTGACAATCATGTATACTTACCTGCATAGCTTTTCCCCTTAGTTTGACCAGCTTCAGTCCATCCTCAAAGCTTATAGATGGAACCAAATCATTCAATGAAAAGGCAGAATCAGTAAATAAAGACAGGAAATTCATTTAATCATTTATTTTCTACAAGGTGTATGTTGGTCTACTATTCTTACTCCAAAATGAAGCACAAGAGAGAACTGAATATTATGTTTCCAACTCCACCCTTTAAGGTAGAAGTAGAAAAGTCTAATTCTGAAAGTTATCTTGCATGGCATACTTGACACATTCATGTTCAGGATCAATGAGAGAAAGGATTTAAATTAATCAGCATGATGTTGTTCAGAATGGAAAAGAAAATGGGAATGGAAAAGTGGTAACTGATCTGCTGAGTGACAAACTCACCTGAAAGCTCCAGCAAAGGCTAAAGCAGTATATTCACCTAAACTCAGACCACAAGTGACATCAACAGAATCAATTATCTGCTGGCCTCCATCACGAGCTCGGAGTAGTTCAACTGCCGCTAAACTTGTGACATAGATGGCAGGCTGCAAGAATGCAGCATTAGAAGCTAATTAGTAACTACCAATGGTTACTTTTATTCATACACCAGCATTATACAGCATAGTGATACAAAAGAAGGAAATGCCTCCCTGAGTCGATTGACAAAAAGGTTCCCTTAGAAGTGCAAAAATATAAGAAAATGAGTATGTTATCGCGTAAAAGAAACCTGGCTGATAATAGTTGAATCTAGCTTCTCTTTTGGTCCATTGGTGCAAATTTCTAGCAAATCAAAACTGCATGAAACAGAGTCATCATATCTCTAACCAAAAACAATTTTGTATACGGTTGTCCTGAAATTTAGTCCAGAACCAAACACTATGGAGAATCTATCAAAAGAGGATTTCTTCTGCAGATATCAAAAACTTAAACAGAGTACGGAGTCTACCCTAATATATCATTTGCTTTCTTGTATAGCTCTGCGGCAGCTGGTACGCTCTGAGCCTCCTTCCCCATTCCAACTGCTTGTGCACCCTGAGACAATACATAAAAAAGTAACAAACTTCTGGCCATCATCATCGTATGAGTCCCTTGTTAATGGTATATTTTAAAAGGATGGGTGAGAATACTAGAATCACCCCTATTTCTAGACAGGATTTAAACCATTATTCATGAAAATACATTCAATGCTGGGCAAAAGACTTGAACCCACTAACTCTTGGCATAATTAAGGCTGACTAATTATGAGGTAGACAAGACATGAGAAATCATCACCTTGATTATTCATCTACTTCTGATTGCACTTCATTTTTTACCAAGGGAATGTCAAAAACCAAAAAGGCATGAATACGGTAAAGAACGAAGCAAGATACTTTAGATGCATGACAAGAAAGAAATAGACATGGAAGCAATTTAAAATGCTACTGACAAGAAGATAATAGCTAAAATATTTGTTACCAACTTACTTAGCTTTCTATCTAATTCACAGATTGACTCCACGGTGCACCAACTATTTTAAATTTGAGGAGATGTTTTTGACCAAGATCACCCGAGTAGGGATCTCACTTGTCTTGCATGTATAAGCAGAAATACCTTTTGTTCTACTACAACCCAAGGGTTCGTAGGCCCAACAGACAGATTTAAAAAACAAATTGACATGACTGCACTTTGAGGAAACATAGTATACATAGGCAATTGAAAATAGAACTGGGTTAGGCAAAAGAGAGCATTCAGTACCACGCTAATATTCCCCTTAAAAGAAAATCATTCAACTGTAATTCTTCATCGCTACACTGCACTATGAAGTCTCTCACAAGAAGAGGATGCTTTTGGAGTACTTTACTTGAAACTGAAGTCAATTTTTGAATTACAAACAATTCACAATAAGGCATATCCCATATACTCAAAGTTTACCGAAATAACAACGATCAATGCATTTTCAAAGTAAGATTTGTGGCTGCAGCTTCATTTCTATCTACAGCAATATATAAACACACCATATATGACAACCACCTTGGGATGCTACAGGAACCAAAATAATGAGCAAGTACAAGACTACCAGAAATCAGAATGGAAAAATGAGACCTTTAATATTCCCAACAGTCAACAGACAATAATCTTTCTTCTTTCATAATGAATCCACAAAGCATCGGAAATCAGAATGAAAACCCAAAAGTTACATGCCACAAGATAAAGACACATACCTGACCAGGAAACAAGAAAGCATTGGTGGGCTTGTAATCCGCAAACAGGGCATCATCAACAGTTACAGCAGTGTGTTTGCCAACAGACACGCTCATAAAAACCCCAGATCGGGCAAGGCTTCTTCGAACTCCAATTCTGTTGAAAGAAGCAGCAGACCCATTAAAAAAGGTGGTGCGCTTGTGGTAGCGGTTGTGGAGTGAACTGGAGGAGAAAGCGAGAGAGGTGGTGGTGGCCATTAGAGGATGTGTGTAAAAAATGTAATGGGAAGAAGAAGAAGATGAAGGAGAGGGGACGCGTAGGATATGTGGGTGGTGAATCAGAGCTTGCATTTATATATTTTATGTCTTTGCTTCTGAAATTTGTTTATAATGAATGAGGAAGAGAAAAAACAGAACAAGAGTGCGTCTGTGCGTGTGACTGTGCGTCTTTTGTTAGCGGAGTTCACAAAGTTTCAGTCCTTTGGAGATGTTGAAGAGTACACGAAAAAATGAATAAGCAGGCCAACTGTCCAATGAAATGGCAAAAAGAGTTTTTGGTTTTAATTTTCGCAGGCTGCAGCATTATTATTTCTATTTATTCTTTATTGTAAGGTATGAGGCTCTATGAGCTAATTTTCAATCCAACCTTTTTTTCTTGTTGGGGAAAAAAAAGCACAAAATTTACTTAATTAGCTTTCTCTCTTTCTTTCTTTCTTTTCAATTTTAAAATGTGATAATAGATTTAGGGGGCTTATGGAGAATTTTATCTATAAAATTAAATATTGAGCTCAAAAATCCACTACTGATATTAAAAAATCTACCCCAACTCTTAAATAATACATTTTTAACCTCAAATATACACATTTTATATATCAAAGACTTTTCCAGCCTTTCCCAGTATAGCTCATCCCATAAGATACTGCCCAAAACGCTTTGATCTGTAGCTGGTGAACAATAATAATAATTTTTGAAGGGTATTATCTTTCATTTATACAAGTTTATGTAGGTAAACCAACACCATACAACTAGTAGTCAATCTGGTTTTTCTATGAGGGTAAAAGATTTAAAGAACAAATGCTGTTGCCTTTCTGGAAAATCATTGATCACCCCTACAACTTATGAATTCAATAGTTCAGTAGAGAAAGAATAAGAACATTGTTTAAATTGAGACGCAAGGTCCCAAGATCTTCAGTTTCTGTAAATGATCGGAAGATTACTTTGCATCTTATGCTCTCTTGGTATAACATATTTGATTGCCAAAACTTGCTTGCACTTTGTATCCCAGCGGCCTTGGACACTTTTCCTTCTGATGCAAATAATGCAAGGCAATTGAAGGCGTAGTAAATCCAATTGAAGGCGAAAGTGCTGCTTGTATATCCTGAAAACATGGAAGACATAAATGAAAACTCAAAACCACATTGGGTTTTGGTCTCAGATACCCACCTGAAATGCCTATCATAAGAAACTAGATCAAAATGTATATCAGAAATGGAACTGTCCAACCATACCTGTAAATTCATCTGCATTTCTAAGTATAATCAACAACATGAAATCCGGTAAATGTGTCCCTTTTGCTACTTATCACTCTTGCTTTGTTGTCTGTTATTTCAAGGACCTGTTGGATAGAATAACAGAAGTAGATGCTAGATCCTTATGGTACTTCTCGTATAGCATTGATCGAAAAAGGTAATTCAAAAAGGGAAAAAAACACGTGGAAACAAATTAGAATCATAGATGGATTTACAAAGCTATTTGAACTTGGGTATCAAACTATGGTACAAATTTGTTTTTCCTGAGCTGTATTCTCCCATCAAACTATGGTACAAATTTGTTTTTCCTGAGATGTATTCTCCCACATGCAACAGAACCAGTATACTATTCCTAGGGTTGAAATAAGTGCAATAACAATCCATAGTCACCCAATAATACAGAATAATTGATTATTCACTTTTATGCCAGGAAAGAATACTAGAGCGATCCTTAGAAAAAACTAGAAACTTTTATCTCATAAAACAAACGTACCTCTGGTCTTGAATTAAGAACTCCACTGGACATTCCCACATCAATTCGCCATATACTACAATTGTATTCACTGCGCCAAAATGGGTAAACAATTTAATATGAATTAATTTGGATGAAGGTTACAACTGCAAAGAATGGATCATCATTGATTTGAGAAATGTGTATCCAGATGAGAAAACAGAAAACGCCAGAATAAAGTACAGTCACTCACCAATTTGCTCCTGCAAATTGAGGAGTATGCCCTACCACCATTGCCTTAGCTCCAACTGCTCGTAGTGTATCTTGAAGAACAGCATTTATCTGCTGATAAAAGCGTCGGAAATCATCAAAGACAAAACGTCACAACACGGTATGAACTAAAAATCTCAACAGAGTTTTTTTATTAAGTTGATGAAGTCCGCAATTTTGGAAGACAGAGGTCTATATTTCTTAAAGTTGAAAATGCTCATGCGTGCTTTTATTTGAAAATCAAGTAATCTCATCATAATTTTCAATTTCCAGATAGCTAGCTTTTTGAACAAGGAAATAGCTTAGTAGCATTTACGAAGGCTTGCCTGGCTAATCTGGTAGTCTTCCAAATCTGAAATATCTCTGGAGTATAAGCGGTTCCAAACAACACTGTCATAGCCTCGTGTGGCAATAAAAGGGATTTTAGGATTATTGCCACACTCACTAAGGCCTTTCATCCAGAGAGATACTTCGTTGTTCATCCTTTCTAGTCCATATGCAACTGTGGAAACACCAACATTCCTATCAGGGATTTCAAACAAGATAAAACTTCTTACTTATGTATTAACAAACAATTATGAAATAGGAAAACTAATTAATCCAAATGACGATATCGGCGTTACCATGGTGAGGAAGAAGGCCTCCATGACAGAAGACCCAATCATTAACCTTAAGCACAACACCGTGCCTTGCCAATTCACATGCCATTGGACCACCTGGCCTAAACAAGACTGATCTTGCAATCACCCCTTTTTGCCTCTGTCCTAATATTTCAGAAAAGTCATCAGAAATTATTCTCAAATGCTCAGCATAGGAAAAAGAAAATTCTTCTTTCCCACGAAGTGCTTGGAGGTTAAAAGAGTTAGTAATGAGCAGTTTAGCATCAAACATGGTATTCATCAGAAAACAAGTGTGCTCCTTCACGGTTAATTAGCTTTAGATACTTACTAGACAACCTCTTCATAGAACTGTGATTGATGAGTAATTACTGACTGTTGTGAGACAGAAAAAGGAAAACATAAGTATACGCAGAGAATCAATTGATAGTTAACACTTGCAGTACCTTCACTAAATTCAACGGTCCCCAGTAGTTTCTGGACAATCTCCTATCCTCTTTCCATCTCTCAGACATGCCAACCCAGCCAACAAAAGCTTCTTCCCAATCATTTTCGTAATCATTCAAGTATTCAAGGAAATCAGAGCACTCATCAAATCCCCCAGAATCTACATATCTAAAATCTCCTTCAACATTCATGGTCTCGTGATTCCCGTTTACCTGCAACGAGCAGATGTAAATTAGCGGAGTACTATTAAAATTTCCATCAATGAATAACACAATTTTTAGGCCGGAATGATCAATGCAAAATTAGGTGCAACCGATGATCATTTATTGCAATGTCCACTGAATTATTCATACGATTGATTCTTTACATTATATAATAAACAATAACACATTCTATACTAAACGGATTAGGAATGAGGTGACTTGAGCATCAGAAATAGGGTTGGACAGTGACTGGAGTTCTCAAGAAGTTTTGCAAAACAAACCTGGAAAACTGCCCCTCCTTCAGCTTTTGCCTGCATGTCTAATGACCTCAACAACGATAATATAGCTAGTTCATCTTCACCTCGATCAAGTACATCCCCTAGCTGAATTAATACCTACATCTCAAATAGAAAATTTATCATTGGCTGGAATCTTTTAACTAGGATGATCTGAAACTACAATGCTATGATCACAGATGTCCAAAAGCCATGCAAAATTAACTTAAACCTTCTAGGTACTTAGCTACATTTAGCAAGAAGAAAGAAAAGAACTAACCAACATAATAAATTACTTGCTGGATAAACTGCATATCAGCTAACGCAATCAACACAAATAAATTGTCCAACACTAACTTAACCAGCTTTTAAACTACATCCTAAATTTGCATAAAATGCTGAGAAAAAAGTTTGAAGCAGAATTACAGTTCTGAAGTGGCCATAGAATAGGAGATTTACTTACCGATTCTCCACCGGTCCACAAGTCTAGACCATCAGAACTCAGGACGCCAGCCATTGCAAGTGCACATCTTGCTTGATCAAGGTCACCATGTAGATCCCCAACTAGACACGCAGACAGAATCCAAATAAGGAGGCAAATTACATTTTAAGAATTAACATAAAACATGTAACGACTTGTGCTTAGACAATAAAACAAGTTCTGTACTAGAAATAGCCTTCATCCATCACACTAATCAACAATTCTATTTGCATTTTCAGTTTTCAAAAAAGATTAGCAGAATGTTCTCTCTAGTGCGCCAGTGTAACTAAACCATCAATTCTATTTGCACTTTGCACCAATCCTTACGCTACCAAAGTCCTAATCAATTCTCAGAATATTAACACCAAGTGAGGTGCTAAGGATAAGAATCGTAATTATGAGTGAGATACACAAATCAATACTGATTATTGACCAACTTCAGAAATCAGAAAACTGAAAAAGAATCCAACCCAGAAACCAAAAAAACAAAAATAGAAACAAACCAGCAACAATACGGCGACCGGGAGCTGATACAAAAGTAGGAGGATTGCCGCTAACAACAATAGGTTTTGATGCTGTTGCTGCTGCTGCAATGCTACCATTGCTCGAAGAAGAAGCTTCTGTCAGTGCCAGCTTCTTAGAATGTGAAGAAGGTGGCAGAGGCAATGAATTCATACAAAGTGAAGCCATTTTGTGAACATTAACCCTTCAGCATATCATGTAACATTAAATTTTCTTACTTTCGAATGATATATTTAAAGAAAGAAAGGCCAGTGTTGTTTTTCCAATAACAGAAAGGAAGGTCGTTACTCCTCGGCCTTGCAATTTTTTTTTATCTTTTTCCGAAATTTTTCTGGCCGAAACTTTGTCTTGTAAGTTACAACATTGGGCTCCAATTTATTTATTTATTTAAAAGATAATACGATTCGATAACACAACATTCAGATTATCGGTTGGCATATCCTCTCCAGCCAAAATACATGATCCTGATTCCTGAATTCATGGCCATAACATAAAGTTCAGGAACACCCGTATCTCATTGAATAAATACTTTTTCTAATTGCACCCCTGTTTCTGTCCGTCACAAACAAAACCATCGGTGTTTTGAAGCTTCTGTTTTGGGCCCAATTTAGCCCTGATACAAACTGCCGCCATTAATATTCGCCTCTCCAATTGAAAGTAGAGTGGGACTATCTACATTCTTCCAAAATCTTCTTACAACCCCTTTTTTTAAGGGAAATTTTAAAAGATAACTATAATATTTTTATATTTTTTTAAATTTGACACCTTTTTTTTCTACCAAAATCAGTTAAACACCAAATTTAAGAACCAAACTACCCTTATCATTCTCAACCTTCT
This sequence comes from Citrus sinensis, assembly GCF_022201045.2. NCBI lineage: Eukaryota > Viridiplantae > Streptophyta > Magnoliopsida > Sapindales > Rutaceae > Citrus > Citrus sinensis. The sequence continues at coordinate 30,362,632 of NC_068563.1, forward strand.
CTCTTGCCGAAATCATCCCCTTCGCACCAAAAGTTGTATCACTAGAACCCCTCGCACATCGCCGACGGCTTAGAGCAACACCAGAGTCCATCGTCAGCAGCCAAAATCACCTTAATCACGTTCAAAAACTTCCAAGATCTTTGAAATCAACAGTTAACATTCAAAAGCCTAGGTGAGCTATTGCTTCTTTATTGCTTTGTGTTGCGGTTTTGTGTTGTTGTTGTGTTGTGTTGTGTTGGTGGTGGTTGTGGTGGTGATCAATTGAGTATTTGTGGTTGTTGTTGGTGGTGGCAGGTGAGGTTGTAATGGTTGCACTTTGTGTTTGTGCGATGGCTATTGCTACCCAACACACGAAATTTGCACGACAGGCAACAGCCCATCGCACGAGTTTGATACGATGGCTGCTGCCCATCGCACAAACACAGAGTGTGTTTTGTGCAATGGGTACCTTACACAAAAACACAAATTGTGCACAAATGGTGTATTATATTGCACAATTTGTGTTTAGTATTTTTTCATAAATTTTATTTTAAATTTTTATTATAATAATTTTGTAAATTTTAATAACGAATAGAATTTTGATTTTGTTATAGATACATAGCAAAAAAGATATTGGCAAAGTGTAATCCGCCCGCACCGAGGAAGGATCCAGGCATGATAAAGTTAGGCTTTGGTGATCATTTCTCGGGCCATATTATAGAGACATCAAAATTTAAAATAATTGTCCAAGCTATGCGGAGTAAGTTATTGCAAAAACAATTATTGTTATTTAAGAGTGATATTTTCGGACACTTCATGTATTTGGACAGTGGTATTTATGTGCAACAAGCACCGATTGCCTAGCTTGTCGCACATAACTTGGGTTTTTTTTTCCTCGAATTTCCGTTGTTTTCAATGATTTTTTTGATTTCTCAACTCAAATGCAAGTACTTTAACAGATCACATTATTTTATGAATGAAAAATAACAACATTTACAACAAGACCTACATCAATTTCAAAATTTAAACCCTAAACTTAATACATTAATAATTCATATTGTGTAAGAACATACACTAACCTTTAAGATGTTCTCCAATTGATGATTTTATATCTTCTGTTATGCTTAGAGTGTTGAGATTTATTAAGAGGGTTGAGAGTGTTGAGGTTTGTTGATAATGTTGAGAGCGTTAACGTTTGTTGAAAGTGTTGAGTATTGTAACAATGGCATTGTTTGAAAATTTGTAGAAAGTGAGGAGGACAATTTAGTCCAAAATGTTAGTATTTGACTTGTTATGATCGGAAAAAAGTTTGAGGGGTTAATTTAAAAAATACAAAAATATTGAGGCTATTTTTATAAATTTTTCTTTTTTAATTATATTTCACTTAATATAAAAGACCATCCTTCTGTCTAACTAAGTACTTTTTTCATTTGTAAATTTTTTGAATTTTCTCTCTTTAAAAAACTCAAAACACCAATTTCTCAAAACATAAATAATCAATATGAATAAATAATAAGAAAGAATGGATATGCTTTTTCAATTAACAACCAAACCAAAATGAACTTAGTAAAAATAATAACTCTCCAATAATTAAACTTATGAATGATAGTAAGTAATACTCAATAGGTTGCAACCATATTCTTCGTCCTTGGAGCTCCCGTGACTGTATCTCATGCATAGTATGTGTATATTGTTTTTTCTCTTATCAAAAACTTCATGTTCCTTTCCCCATTTTTCTTTGGTTTCTATTTAAAAAAAAAAAAAAAAACTCTTATGCTATGTTTACTTTCTGGAATGGGAGTGTGGAGTGTGGATTCCTCCAACTCCAGTGTTTACTTATCATTTTTAAGAGAGGAGTGAGATTCCCACTCCCATGGGGGGAGGTGGGAGTGGGAATCCACTCCCCCCTCTTCCCTTTTTACCCTCATAATTAAAATAAATAGATAATTTTTAATAAAATAAATAATATCATATTTATTAAAAATAATAATTATAAACATATTTATTTAATAAAATAAAAATAAATAAATAATATATTTATTTAAATAATAATATTATATTATTTTATAAATTAAATTCATTAAGAATAATAATATTAAACATTAATTTTAATACATATTAATTAATTATTTAATTAATAATAATAAATATTTTATTCTAAGAAAATATTAATTTTGTACTATATTATCAATAATAATGTTTCATTTGTGTTGCTATTATTAATAATTTTTATTCACATAATTTAAATTAAAATTAATTAAAAATTATGATTTACATAATTAAGAATATTATTAATTTACAAATATAATAAAATATTTATTTTATTTTTAAAATATATTTTTTATTAATTTTTTAATTACAAATTATAATTCTTTAAATAAGGGTAAAATTATAATTTAAAACTATTTACTCCCAATCCAAGACAATGTAAACACATAAATTAGATTCTGGTTTCAATTCCATTCTCCAATTCCAATGTAAGTAAACAACCTACTCCCACCCCACACTCTCAATCCTAGGATTCCCACTCCTCAAGATTTTCACTCTAATCCAAAATGTAAACGCTACCTTATATGCTTGGGATATAACAAATTAGATTTGAAAAAGAAAAAAAGAAAAATCATACCTTGTGAGAAAGAGAAAAAATAAATGAGATTAATTCTATTTGTATGTCCTTAAATATAATTGTAATATAAAAGAGGTTTTATGAGATTGAAAAGTGGTGCTAATAGTGCAACTCTTAAAAATATTGATTCGTTTTAATGAATGGGTAGAATTCAAATCCACTAAATTTTGAACAAATTCAACCCATGCATTTGTTTTGCCACATCAACTACATGCAAACACTGCATAAAATGGAAACTAAATATCGAATCCAATCACGGGAAGAATTAATATTCAAACCCTAAATCATTTGTACTGAACCATTAAGACCAACTATCACTTTAAAAAAGGAAAAAAAAAAGGATGGAAATGGAGAATAAACTTGATTCTAAATGCTCATTATGAGTAAGTAGGACTAAAGTTAATAAGTGGGTTTTAAACCTGAGTAGTTTTGAAATCAAAGTGACCAAATCCAACCATGGCCAAGCTTTCGTTAGCTACATTGTTATCTCCACTGTGCAACTAGGCCACTTGCAAAGATGGCCTAGTCACATCTCTAGAACATTGTGGACACAAATCATAGTCCTAAAATGTGTGTTTAACTATAAGATACCACATCAGTGATTTGTTTAGTATCAAACCGACATCACACGATCTAAAGTATGATGATCCTTATATCACTCTCAAATCAATTTTACAGCTTACCTAATTGTTGGTCTCGGAAGCTTTCATTATTTCCACTACTTTGAGAGAATTGATTTTCAAATTCCTTGTAAACAAAGCTTGGCAAGTATATGTATACGAACTGTACGTGGAATTTACAAATATTGTTTAAAATATGTTACATCAATTGTATCCTATAATAACTAGTTACTAGTTAACTGCATACGAATTTTGATCTTGTTGATTGTACTTTTGGGGAATTTGTATATTTCAATGGAGGCTTGGAATAAATTTTTGAGTTGTTTAACTTTCTAATGATGGTAGGAAAAGGTAATAATAAGCATGCCAAGAAGCCAAGAAAGTCCCATAAGAGACTATTGTCACCCAATACCATGAATCATGATTAATAAAAGCTCAACTATTGTCGGCATGACCATTTTACTATGATGTTCACTGTAAACTAGTGATCTCTATCCTTTCAAAACTTTTCTCTACGTCTTGGAAGCTAACAAATAATTCCAAATAAGTGATATTTGATTTTGATGGTGAGTAATAAATACTACATACACATTACATTTATATCGTTATCTTTTACTTTTTTGACATTTTGACCTCTTCCCCTCACCTTCTTCTACTTTGTTCTTTTTCCTTTCTTTCTTTTCCTCTTCCTTATTCTGTCAATTATGCGCCTTTTGAAACTAATGCTTCTCTCATTTTATTATTTTGAATTCAATCCCCACTTGCAATCCAAAGAGATACGCTCTTCCGTGTATATTGATTAATTTCACACATTAATTCTTTCGTTCTTTCTTTGGTCTTTGACTGATCATTACACATATACATGTACACACACACACATATATATATATATATATATATGTGTGTGTGTGTGTGTGTGTGTGTGTGTGTGGATTGAAATGTGCAGAAACCTTTCCTAAATGAATGACAAAATTAGTCTTACGTGAGTGAGATAATATATATAATATATGTATTATTACATCTAAAAAAAATAAATAAATACACAAAAATATTGGCTAAAAAGTTATGTATTACCGTAGAAAATAATAATAACAAAAAAGATGGACGAATTATTGTTGTTGAGAATTAAGGAATTTTGCTAAGGAGAGCAGCAGAGCTGGATTGAAAAGACAGGAGGAGGCCGGGGCCAAAGTTGGGGGTGAAGGCTATCGCTCCCACGTTGCAATTTGCAAATCATCAAACACCTTTTTTTTCCCCGATTTGATTTGATTTGATTTGATTTTGATTTGACAAAACCACACGACCCTCGCTCGCCTTCACCTGGGGGGTTGCCGACTAGAGGCCTTGACCGATAGATAACCCACACTCACAATAATATTTTCAAACTTTTGCCCACCAGCACCATTCTTCTCACTCGTCACCGAGCCAGCAAAATTTGACACGATCCATTTCAGTACCAATACGATGCGAATAAATAACTCTTTTTTTTTTTTTGAATAGTGCGAATAAATAACTTTGAGATAAAAAATTAGGATGATTACGGTGGGTAATTATTATAATAGACCTTTAGTAACAGCATGTTTTATTTGATATCCTACTAATTTCCATATAAGGACAAACATTATGGTAGGTGTAGCTAATTTTATTATTTGCTAATTGGTATATCGTGTTTTCTGGTCATACAAGGTTGGAAGACTTTTATTTTTATTTTATCATTTCAGAAAAAAAAAAACAAAGAAAAAATATATTGAAATGGGAAGATTCTGACTGCATGAGGGGAACTTTCTTATCGTCATCTCAATACCATCTAAGTTATATTTCCCCATTAATTAAGTATTTATTTTGTCAAAATTTTTGAAAATGCTCTCCCTTGCTTTTTTTTTCCTTGTTTTTTTCCCAAATTTCAATGGTAATTTTGTACATATCAATCAGTTTAATTCATATAAACAAACCTTTCTAGTGACGAGTTAGGACTTGATTTCTTGACTTATTTATCCAATTAATGATATAATAATTAAATTATTAACTAAAATTAATTCATATGTACAAAATATTGTCATAAAAACTAAAATATGAGGGACATGATTCTCTTTTTTTTATGAAGGATAATAGTATAAAATTATTTGACATAGTGTTCAATTATGTAGATAAAATGGTATAATATTTTAGTAGATATCTATATTTTATAATATCAATACATAATATTACTTAGGTAGCGTTTGTTTTTTTGTCTGAAATTTAAATGGGTCTGAATTTCTCTAAAATCTTAATGGATCTGATTACGAAAATATAAATGACATGTTTGTTTTTTCTTTTTTAAATATCTAAATATAAGTGGCATCTTGTCTGTTTTCACAATAAAAATTCTTAAATTTGATTATTTGACATTTATGTCCTTGTAAATTAAAAGAAAAAAAAGAGGATTAGATTTTATAGTTTAGGAAATAAATTATTTTACAGAGATATTTTTGAAATATATTATTTACTTGTCATTCATACATTTTTCTATTTAGATAAAAGTCACAAAAGTTTATTTTTTCTATTCAGATGTAAATGTCTGAAAATTAGACATAAGTTCCAAAAAACAAACAAGCATATTTTAGAAAGGTCTAAAATTAATAAAATTTCAGACTTTAGACATTTAACAAACAACCTCTTCGAGAGATAAAAGAGTGCATTTTATGACTAAGATAAAAGAGTGCAATTTATTACTAGATAAAGGAGTGCAATTTATGATTAATAGGTATATAATGTAAATCATGTTAAAATCTATTAAGTGGGCTATTAGGTTGTGCCTATTAAATGATATGATTACGTGATTATCAAATGGATGTTTGGTCACCATTTATTTTCTATGTTGGCTTCAAATTTCAATATTTCAATATTTTCATTTCAATATTTTGATATAACACGAAAATGATATAGCACGAACTAACTGATCGTGCTAAACATGATAGTCATTTTTAAGCCTGAAATCGCCCATGGGACAGTACGCATTGGCCATAGGTTGTGCCTGAGCCGACTTGTGGGCCTCAATTTCAATTTTTTTTTTTTTTGTTGAGACTTGAACCAAGGTCACTTAATTACCCATTTCCATTTTGGATAGACAAATTTAATTGTTAAGTTAGCATAATAATAATATATAAAACTAAACAAAAAAACCCTTTAATTTAAAACATAGTAATTGCTTTTAATAGAACAAATAGAAATGAAAACATATCATAACCTTGACAAGTATAGAAAAACATCATATTATTTATTAATATTGCAAATTTAATTCTAATTTGATAGCATAATTCATACTTTTAATTAGATCCAGCTACGGTGCAACGGGTGCATCATACCCCTCTTTTTATCTTTTTGTGCTACCATCATTGGATCTAACACAAAGGTAGTTTTAAGGGCATGGATATATTTCTTTAGTTATTAATAATGCAGTCCCTATTGTTTAGTGAAAATTTAGAAAAGTCAAAGTTTATAAAATTTTGCGCCAACTTCTTTATCTCCGAATACTCTTAGTAAGAATCACTAATCGTTAATTTATCATCATTGTGTTATCGTACTTACTCTCACAAGTTATAATTAAGAGACAAAATATGCCAGAAGCATCAACAAAGACAACAAAAACTAAGATGGATTTTGAGTTTTTGTTAATGCTCTCACTTTTGGTCGTTTGCAAAAATATTTTTTTTCCTAGAAAAAATACACCTATTGACATAATAAACAGAAGTTTTAATTATAAAAATAATAACTATAAACCAATTATTAGAAAGCCTTATGTTAGATTATTCAAAGAGAAAATAGAGAGACGCACAAAGGAGAAAAGGGGAAGAATACACACAATAAAAGATAAAAAAAAATCAATTTACTTACATCTTAATTTCATTGTAGATGATAAATAGAGTGTGCATAAAAAAATTCATCTATGCGATTTTTTTAATAAAATTTCCAATTTATTATTGTTGATGTATTATAGAGCAAATGAATCTTAAGGCGACAAAGAAATAGCTTGTCAACTTCATTCTTATTGATTGCAATTGGTTGATTATAGGTTTAATTGAAAATGGAAAAAATTTTGGAAGATTGTAAAAGTGGGGAGTGAAAGAAAGAAGAAAAAGAAATTACTTTAATAAACTATAAATACAAAAGAAAGTAAGGGGTGCAGTCAAAAAAGAAAAAACAGGGGCACGACGCACTTGTTGCACCGTAGCTTGATCCGTTTTAAAGATATAAAACACTAATTAGTTATAAAAATCCATTTTTAATTGTAATTTGACAAATTCTTATTAGATTTATAGTTACTAAATTTAATTTCAACTAAAATAATTCCAACAACAGTAATAAATTTTGATATTTGATAAAATAAATAATAACAACCTATAAATTACAACTGAATGATGCTGACAATAATGATGACAATAACAATGAATACTGAAATTTAAGAATGTTTTTAGTTTTTAGAATAGTTGATATGCAAATGATAGAAGTTCAATAGGTGGCAACCTAGTTGGAAATTTGAAATATACTATAATCTATAGTATTGCAAATTTAGGCAATATTTGATCTTACTTATAATTTGTGGCTTTTCATTTCATAAACATAAAATTTTATTTTATTTTATTTATCTCTCAAATATTTTTATTTTTATTTAATCGAGTAATATTTGTATTTATCCTTTAAAAATTAAATTATTAATAATGATTCAAATCATTTATTTAAATTTAAATTAACTCACTAAATTTATCAATGTGAAATTAGAAATTTAGAATACGTAAAATTTCAAATTTAAAATTTTGAAGAAGCATGTGTTTTAATATTATTATGACTGGTGCTAAATTACAGACCGGATACTATTGCTGTGAGAGACGTAAGTTACGTTAAACATAACTTAGGCCCTCCCTATTATTATTATAGTTCAAGAGACGTATGTGAGTGCGAGTGTAGTACTTCATATATAGTAAATGGGAGAGAGAGTGTAATGCAGAATTGACAGAGGCCTAGGCCAAGCATTGATTTTAAAGGTGGTAATGCAGAATTGGCTGCACGATGATAATTTAGGTGGGTGCATAATAATGAATCGAGCTTTTTTTCTTTTTTCTTTTTTAAATTTTATATTAAGGCATGAAGAATAAGAAATAGAGTTCCCTCCCATATGGGGGATTTGAAATCCTGCCTCTCTGCTAATTGCCAAAGTAACGTTAGTACCTGACCATTTCAAGCCTAGAGACAGACTATGAAGGAGATCATTAATTATTTAATATGGTTAATTTCTTTGAAAGCGTACGTAAATTTGTATGGTTGAAACTTGCAATCCAAATAACCTAATGACAAATCACAAAATGATTACCAATTGTCCGTCACTCAGCAGAGTTAAAGAGATACACATTATGCAATAACCAATTAATTCTCAAAGCATAGCAATAAAACATAAGATAGTCACAGCTATATATATATATATATATAGAGAGAGAGAGAGAGAGAGAGAGAGAGTTTTTCAATTCATAACTAAAGTTCATGACAAATTTACGACATTATAAATCAACTTTTAAAACGTTATTTTAATTCCAAATTTTCTTTTAGTTCTAAAAGAAAATAAAATGGGAAATAATATAGTAGAAAATAACGAAGAGGTCCAAATTAAACCCAAAATTGATAAATGAGAATAGGTCAGAAAAGGTCAAAGAAAGAGGTTTGAACCTTTCGGCTCGGCAGAGTAGGTACTAGGTAGGGTCAGAGTGGGAATCAGAACAAATCTAAGGAAGGAAGAAGAGAAGACCACCGAACATGACTGAAAAAGCCCCGAAAATGGTTTTACCTTTTTCCCAGTGGAGAATATTTTTAAAAATATGACCATATTGCATATAATAATAATAATAATAATAATAATAATAATCTAACAATATTATTATTAGGCAGGAAAATATAGCTAGGCATGTATTTGAAAACTCGATGATGGTAATTTGGTCAGAAGCCCTGGGGGCAATTAATCTCGATTTTTATTAATATGATAAAATGTAATTAATGTAGCCACTAGCCAGTGTCCCAACGATAGAAAGAAAGAAAGAAATATAAAAATTATTTGCAGCCTCACAGTCTCAGAGATGAAGGACGGGAAGAAAAGAAAGAAAGGGCTAAAGGAGAGAGAGGGGGCTCCCTCCTTCTCCTTGACATTAGAAAGAAAGAAAGAAAGAAAGACAGAAAGAAATGTGACATTGTGACTGGTAGCTGGCAGGAGGCAGCAGCTTCTGCCTCTCTCTCTGCATGCTCTAAATTGTAAAGGATTGTAATGCAGAAAGAAAGCGGAGGTGCAAGTGCCGAGGCATTCATCAGTCGGATAAAAGAGAGGGCAAGCATACCATAGAATGACCGGGGCCCCTACTCCTAGCTACGTAGGCACAACTCACACTCTCACTCCCTCAATTTACCATTTTACAGTCACAGAATTTAAACAATAATAATATTTTCGGTATGAGTACATTACTTTTCCTCACAGCTTCTAATTTATAATGTATTTTTTACTGTGCGGCTCTCTCTCTCTCTCTCTCTCTCTCTCTCTACGTATAATATATCTACGATGTTAATGTAGTGTAGCAGTAGCACTGCTTCAGCATTTTTTACTGAAAGAGGAGTATGTATGTATTATACACCAGAAAATATTGTACTGCCTAATCTTCATTCTCTTATAATATTTTGTTTAGAAAAAAATATATATGTTAATTTACAGATGGAGGGCTCTAACATTAGAACATTGTATCAAATATTCACACACACACACATTTGCATATGAGTGCTGTTAGGCATCTAGAAAGGCGAGAGAATATGTTTTTTTTTTATTAATATTTTTATTTATTTTTAATTAAAGAAGGGTTAGAGATTTTGGGACCCTTCTATATACCAAGCATTTTCCTTTACATATACATGTATATAAACATATCAATGAATGTTCTAGCTAGCTATTACACACTTCTCAACTTTTTGTCATGTTTTAAATTGAAAATTTTGTGACTAAAAAATTGAGGATATACAAATAAGTATTTTTGTAACGTGCAATAAAAAACTAGTTAAGAAGCTGACGGAATTACTTCTTGCGTACGCGGTAACATTGGAGCTCCTGTATACGTACGTGGTTTTTCATATGTTACTTTATTGTATGTTGATATAATTAAATAATATTTTGAATTTTTTATTTGTCTAATGAGAAAGTGTGTGTGTGTGTGTATACATATATATAGCTCAAAAGTTTACTTACTGGGGAATAAGATAACGGAACCTGTAAATAGAAGGGTAATGTAACTGAGAAAGTTAAAGAATGTAAACTTGTCATATATAATAATTCAGGCTAACGGAACCTGTAAATAGAAGGGTAATGTAACTGAGAAAGTTAAAGAATGTAAACTTGTCATATATAATAATTCAGGCACTTAATAAATTAAGACCAGTTATAAGCACGTACATGTTAATTAAGCTGCTATATTATAGTTAGTTCAACTAACCGACTGTTATCCAAATGCATATCCATGGCAATACGTAGATCCTTCTCGCAGGCGTTTAATGGAGAAGAAACCATGTTCTAAAAAGTAAAAAAAAGACCTCCTCTTAAAATCAACACCTAACATTTAACGTGAAGGAATGTTATCAAAGGCCCATCGACCTTTTTTTGACATTTTCTAATAATTATTTTTTCACTTAACGTTTTTATTTTTGTCATTTTACTACCAAATTATTAATTCCATTTAAAAGATGCTGCCATCAGAGGAATACATAGGATATTTCAATTTATAAACTTAATAAGCAGTAGTGATATGGTACAAAACAAGAAAGTCACGTAATAAATTGGTAATCTCCCAATAAGTTAGATGGTAAATTTATAACTTTTTTAATAAAAAAAGTACAGCTATTTAGTATTAGTAAATTAAATATTGTATTTGATATGTATTTATTAAAATTGATATAAATGTAAAGTTAAAATAAAATTAAGATAAAATTAGTTTCCTAATATAATTATTATGTTCAAAATTTGTAACATAAAATTATTTAATTTTCTAAATCTTTAATTTTAGAATTTGTTTCATTTTTAATGATAAGATCATTCTTTTACACACTTAAATAGTTTAAAGAATAAAATAATCTTTTGACAAAATTCTATTAATTTTTTTCATCAATTTGGTGATAAAATGATAAAACTTAAAATGTTATGCGAAAAAAATAATTTTTAAATTTTTTTAGTTATAAAATGATATGTTAGAAAAGTTGGTGCATATTTGATAATATCCTTTTTAATAATATCAGTTTTGGACATTAAACAAAATAATTAATTAATCAGCTACTTATACAATAAGGTAAACTATTATTAGGGCCTACTTATATATAAAAATTCTGTTGGCCGAAAAATCTGCAACCACTTCTGATTAGCTAGATTTTATGTAACAGGATAGCTATTGGATACAATTATTTTAAGAGTAATGATATAGTTATAAACTCTTGTACAAACTTATTTTGTACAAACTGACGTGACATTAATTCATTAGTTGAATGAAAATATAAAATAATAAAAATAAATAATGTGGGGCAAGTGATATTTAATTCAACCAATTTTATCATACCACATCAGTTTGTACAAAATAAGTTTATACAAGAGTTTATAACTATATCATTACTCTTATTTTAATAACTTGGAATCAATTGATGAATTCATGGCTTAAACTTAAATCCATGGTATTCGTTAGGAATTAGGACCACAAGGCTACCTAAAACCTAGAAATTGTTCTCCAGCAAAATCTAATGAAATTGATCTGCATGCAATCCGTTCAATAACAAATTTACAGACTTGAAATTCAACATTTTAAGGTATCATTAACCGTGCAGGAGTCGGGTAATTAAGATGCTTCTTAATTTGTGTTTTTGTTGGCAATGAGTTCTGAAAAAAGTTCATGGGAAAAGGAGATTACTTAAATTTTAATTAAACTTTGTGCGGGTGGGTCAACAATAATCATTATACCTTTGTATATATATATATATATATATATATATATGAATTATGTAGAGCTAGAGGTCTGTGGGCGTGGCCTGCCGTTCACCATCCCAACATGCACTTGCGAGCGTGTTATACTTTCATGAGAAAAAATAATTTTTGGTGCTCCCAAAACGTTATTCTTTCTCTATTGAAAACATTTGTCACATGAATCTTGAAATACGAAAAACTTTTTAAGGCTCCTAAAATATTACGCTCTCTCCATTAAGTGCAAGGAGTCGGGGGACATTGTTAGATCCACTGATCCTTTGCATAAAAATAAGATGGCTCGTGGCTGGGGATAATTTATATTGTTATATCAAGTCCTCCCAAAAAGCTAATTAACATTACGCCCACACCCACCCTATACAATGGAGGGTTTGGAAAACGTAGTCGGCAGCGTATAAATTTTTTTATTTTTTTTTTGAAGAGGGGGGCAGCGTATAAAATTTAAAAGCAGCGAAAAAGTAACAGGAAGGAAAGGAAAGACACATGCGGCAGAGGAAGAAAAGATATTTAAAAATGAAAAATTAAAACCGTCTCTTCACAATTGAATGGAGATGACAAATAATGAAATAAATGAATTTTACTTGGTCCAAGTCCAAAGGTGATGATTCACGCGTTCCAGTTCCCAGTTGCGACGTGGTACTACACAACCACATCACCACTACTCACTTTGCTCGCTCGCTCCCTTATAAATAACCCCACCCTCTCTTCTTTACTTACCCACACACAAGTCCCAACCATCACCATGGTGTTTTTTTTTTTTTTTTATATAAAATTAACATAACTACTCGAATATTAGCTTATATATGATAGATATATCATAGAGGTTAATTTCATTTGTCAAGTATGGAGAATCTGTAAAGCTCAGGAGGGATAGCGCCATGATAATATTCTTTTTTAATTAATTAATTAATTAATTCCTTGATCAATTAGCGGCGCTGGCGCTATCTATCCTGAGTTTTCCGGATTCTTCTTGCTAGTTTTGGTGCAGTTTCAGCTTTGACTCCTATATTTTTCATATGGGATATGGGGTATGTGTATACCATTTGATTTTTCCTTTCTTTCTTTCGTTCTTTCTTTTCCTTTGTTTCTTTCTTTTTTGTTTACGCTTGCAGTTTATTTTGTTTGAGCAGGTTCAGGTTACAATTTATGGCAAGATTTTTGACCTGCAGTTCCAGGGTATCTCCATTTCTTGGTGCTGCTGCCATACAAATATATCAATTTTTTTTCTGAAAGATTATTCCATCTATCTTATCGCTTCTCACTTTACAAATTCAAAATCAAAGATTCCATTTATGCATTTTATTGTTTTTTTCCTGAGACTCATCATCGAAAAATAAAATAAAATAAAATAAAATTATGTGAACTTCAACCTTTTTTTTGTCGGATATATTTTCTTTTTTATGACGGCTCGTTCATTTCCAAGATGAATTCCCCTGGACTCTTCTATTTTCTGGCTTTGTGCTATCTATCTATCGGTATTACCGGCTTTGTTTATGGATCACGAAAACCAAGATTAATTTAGAGATTATTATTATTATTATTATTATTATTATATTTTTTTTGTTATTGAAATTTGAAATCTCCGAGCTATCAGAATAAGCTACATCATGTGATCTTGATTGCTGAATTTATTTATTTGGTAATTAAGAAATAATAATTTTCGTTCGCTTTCCTCTTTTTTATCTTCTTTGTAAATTGTAATTCTTCTTATACAGGCAGGTCAGGCTTGTTTTCTATGTGTGGACGTGGATTTCCATTCTTCACTCTGATCACTTTTTAGCCTTTTCTTTATCATTTTGGGTTTTAATGACTAGAGTCAGAGACTGTGAAACCCTAGCTAGGGTTTTGTTTTATATTTTGACTTAAATTCTTTGCAGGCTTTTTAATAATGAATATAGTTACTGCTGATGCTGACTCCTTAATTTCCCAACTTCGTTCAGCTCACGCTCTCTGAGTCTCCCACCACCTTTCTTTGTCCATTGCATTTACTTCCGCCTATCCTACTATTTATCCCTTCTTCTTCATCCTTGCAATCTTTTATGTCAATTTAGGAGAAAATAATATTAAAACCTCCCAAGATTTTTTATAATGTACGGATGTCATATATATTTCTAACGATTTGAGGATTCACACATACTCTCTTTTAATTAACACGGGCCGGTCGTCATTGTTGACGCTGTGTGTGACTTCTCTGTTATTTAACGCTTATCAGATGGCATGGCAATGTCATGTTCAATTTATTCAAATAAACAGAAAAGACTAATGGAAGTGGGGGTGTGTCTCCTGTTCCTTCAAGCTTGGTTGTTTACCTGTATATTAGACCAAGCTTAGGGGCCATGCCGGCCTTTTCGCTTTAATTTAACACAAAATTTCATGTGAATTTATATTTATTCCTCACTTTCATGATGGTGTAGTTGACTTATAAAATGGAATTAATTGTTTTACGAAATGAGTAGTTACCCCTTTGCTGTTCATTAGAACAATGTAGATCATGTGGTTGGCCATTAAAAGCCAAGTGTATGACTGGGATGAATTATTTTATAGCCTTATCGCAAAGATTAAGAAGTTTGATACAACTTTAGGGTACAAGTCTACAAGATGTGCCTTATTGTACGAGCACAAAGTAATCAGCAATCTATAAAAAAATCTCAAACCTTGTGAAATTATTGCTATTGTATATATATAATATATCACCTTCATGAGTATATTGATGGATAGTGGAGTACATTACAATGTGCTTCAACAGAAACCCCACCTCTCTCTACAGTTATGGGATTTTGGAATCACCATTCCTTTGTACTCCCTCTTGGTCTTGGAAAAGAGAGTCCAATGATATGGTGTAATCTTGTAGGATTCACTTGTTAATCAAATCCACCGCGCTGGCTATTAGTTACCTAATAGAAGTGCAAGTGTATTTACATGCCAATTCCCATTGTACAAAAATAAATAAAGATTACATGTCCACGATAGAAAACAGCTACGTATATGCAAATTGCATTATAGATTTTATACGATATTCTTTTAACATTGATGTTAATTTGATAAGGACAACAATGGACTTAATTATCGGATTAAATATTGCAAAAATGGGAGATTTATCTTAACCCTTCATAAGGTGGGAAGGATATTAAGGAATATTCTTCAATAGAAATAATTTGTAATATACTAAGATCCAAAGATATCAGTTAAACTTCATTAACCGTATAAATTAGTACATAATGGTTGCGATTATATTGTTAAGTCGGTTTCAATTTCAATTTTATATGAAAGAAGATGAAGGTGCATACGGCAGGCTTGTCTATAATACGTGGATCGGTGGGTAGAGACAAGACAACAAACGCTATTTTTTTTTTTTGGTATGCATCCTAATAATTTTATGAGTAATGCTACACATTTTAAATTATTTTATCTCAAAAAACTATTTCAAATGCCGTGGTATTCATCAATTAGTTAGTAAGGATAATACAATTAGTTAAAGATCTTTGTTGTTTTCATTGTTTATCTATTCTTAAATTACTGAGAAACACTGTAAAATTCCAACAATTTTAACAAATATGGTGAATCACATTCTAAATCATTTTAAAAAATAAAAGGACTAATTAACTAATTGGCTCAAATTGTTGGAGCTATCTATACCCCATCAGCCTATTTCAGACTCAGGTGAAAATTTTGCTCCAAGATATTTTTCACTCAGCCAGTCAGCCGTGTCCCTTACTTACCTTGTTCTGGGAAAAAAATACTTTACCCTTTTTTTTTCAAATGAAAAGAATTAAGGATAAAGCATGTTATACAGAGTCTTTCCATTGATGCTTTTTATGGTACTGAAGAGAATTCAAATCACATTTGATAATGTCAATTCTTTGAACATCCCAAAAGTAATTTTTTAATTTATGGGTTAGTTCAAGTGCGGCTGCAAAACCTGACACTGGTGACAGGACACATACAATATAATGCAGACCATGTCCACAAGGTAGCATGTGATTCCAACTGAAATCATCAACATGCATAGATAAATTTAGTTTCCCATTTATGATGCAATTAATTTTAGACATACCTTATAGCTAGTCAGAAGCCAATAAAGGTTGGAAATAGATTATATATCGCAAGATCCATGATTAGTCAATTAAAGTCAGAAGAATATATGCCACTTATAATAAAACCCCATACCTATACAATAATCAATGATTTGGGTATATACGCGCAGGAATAATAATTTCATGGACCCTTTATACAGAAACTATATTAATACTATCTAACATTTTGACCTTGAATGACATACTCTTTATCTTGTCGTGACATAAGCATTGCCATATGTGTGTGTGTGTGTATCTATTTTAACCATGAACCAAACATTTTAATTACGTCTTTCTTGATGTTTCTCATTAACTATCGCAGTGATTATTGAGTTTCTGCACATACACATGGGATCTGTCGTCTATTTTTGAGAGAATCATTGGAAATCTTGGAACATTATTTCCTATTCATCCATTGTTTATCACATGTATACAAATATTATCACCATTAATTAATAACATATACACTCGTGTCACAGAGCAAGTAAGTTAACCTAAGAGATGTGCTCTTCAGCTACCAATACTTTTCTATTTCTACTTTCACGCATTTTTCTATAAATTAAATAATGTCAAATGAAAAAAAGAAAATAAAATAGGTTGATTTAGTGGTCCTACTTACAAAAATATGAAAATGGGCTCCAAGTGTCAGGTCTATAATTTTTTTCTGTAAATTGATACCCACAAACAAGTGGTGCTGCAACACATTAAATCCCTCTTCAGAAGCACAAGCATAATAGCCGGCTTCATTTTAGGTGATTGGAAAAAACTCATGGGTGGCGAACGATGATGTTGATGCATTTGGTATCTCATAATTTCTTTCAAAATTAAATAACCAGATCCATTAAAATCGTGGGTCCTTTACCTGATCAGTACAATATAATCTCTAACTCAACCAAAATTTCAAAATTTCCTCAAACAATAGTAATGAGCTAACCAACTATTATAGGCACTCAGATTAGGGTTGATTTGCTAATCCCTTTTAATTATTTAACCAAAGATTTTTTTTTTCAAAAAGGCAAATTTAAAAACAGTTGTATAGGAGTTAAAAAAGAAGATTAATACATAGCTTTATTATATATATATATATATAAAAAGAATCTTCTTGAAGGTGTATATGTGTTATATGTGAAAGCTAGCTGGAAATTTCGAAGCTAGCAAAGCAACGATCGATAGATGTAGCCATGTAGGTGGCCTTCCATTTGTACGTTAATAATGATGTATCATTATTTTGATTTGTGGCCGCAAGACAAGCATGCAATAGTTTTCTTGCTCTTATGATTGTAATTAATTAATTAGATAAGATTTGAGAAACTAATTAAGGAACAATATACAGCAATAGCATTAGTTAATTTTCTTGCTCTAAAACGAAAAAAGAAAGAAGAGAAAAAAAAAATCGTCGAAATTACTATTAAGTGGGTGGTTTACTTTTGCATGGTTAGAGGATTTCCAAAATTGTTTGAATCTCCGGGGGAGGGATTCGGATGGGCATCGGCATGGCCATGGCGTGGTCGTCAATATTATACAAGAGGCTTAATACAAGCCGCGTTGGTGAGAGTAGGGCAAGGTCAAGAAGGTGCAGTAAGCCACATACACGCCCGGTTTCCGCTAATATGCCGGAAATATCACAGATCTCACCCATTGGGTATCTTTTTTGGAGAAAGTCCTTTGGACTCCCCCTTCTTATTGGTCTTGTTCGAGATTGTTTTCATTATTTGTACCACTTCTATCATTCGTTTTCTTCTCAAGCCCCTTAAACAGCCTAGGGTTATCTCTGAAATGATTGTAAGTATTACTAATACTAATTCATTATTATCTTTTCATTTTTCCTTCTTTTAATTACGTCGCCTATATAATTAATTTGAGGAGCTTAATTTGAATTAAGGGTGGTATTATTGTTGGACCGTCCATTCTTGGGCGCAACAAAAAGTTTGCTGAGGCAATGTTACCGGATAATTCTCAATTCGTTGTGAGAACTCTCGGAATAATGGCTTTCATGTATTTCATGTTCATTGCCGGAATAAAAATGGACTTCACGTTGCTCAAAAGATGCGGCAGAAAGCACGTTTACATAGCAGTCACTGGTGTCATTATTCCCACAGTTACCTCCGCTGCCGTTGCTTTCCTTACAAGAAAATCAATGGACCCAGGGCTAGCCAAGGTGAGCTCTATCGGAGCTATTACCACCTCTCTCGCCGTCACATCTTTCCCTGTCTTGAATCCTATCCTGAAGGACTTGAACCTACTCAGCTCGGAGATGGGACGAATGGCTATTGTGACTGCCGTTATCGGGGATGCAATTGGGATCAATATTGTCATTGCTTTTGAGGCTGCTAAACAAGGGGAAGGCGACTCTGTTGATGCTGTTTGGTATTTAATTTCCTTGGTGATTCTATTGGCTTTCATATGTATTGCTGTTCGCAGAACCATGCTTTGGATTGTGCATAAAACCCCAGTAGGGAAGCCAGTGAGTCAAGGTTACATCGTGGGGATTTTGTTGGGAGTGTTGGTGATGGGTTTTTTGACGGACATGTTTGGAATGGCCATTGCAAATGGACCTCTGTGGCTGGGATTAGTCATACCCGATGGCCCGCCCCTTGGGGCTACCCTTGTGGAGAGAACTGAGACGCTTATTATGGAGATTTTTATGCCCTTCGCGTTTGCTGTTTATGCCATGTTTGAATTCGGTTGGTCCGGTTTGTCTCCTCTCTTTGGTATGATTGTGACCGGCTACATCTCAAAACTTCTTGGAACCTTGATTCCTTCACTCTTGTGTCAAATGCCGTTCAGAGACAGCCTCACTCTCAGCCTGATGATGAGCTTGAGAGGCCAGGTTGAGCTTTTGCTCTACATCCACTGGATAGACAAATTGATTATCGGCGTACCGCCTTTCACACTGCTTGTGTTATCGACGGTAGTTATCACAGGAATAGCAGGACCTTTGATTAGCTTCCTCTATGATCCAACCAGGCCATACATGGTCAACAAAAGGAGAACAATCCAGCATCATCCTCCAGACACTGAGCTCCGTCTGGTGGTGTGCGTTCATGAGGAAGAAAGTGTAGCCGGCCTCATTAATCTCCTCGAAGTCTCTTGTCCGACAGTAGATAGCCCTTTTTCAATCTACTCCCTCCATCTCATCGAGCTCATTGGCCGTGGCATCCCACTGTTGGTAGACTACGAGAACGAAGAGCACTCTCCTGAATACACCAACGACGATGCTATCCACAATGCCCTTAAGCTCTATTCCGAAACCAGAGGAGAACTCAAGTTCAACGCTTTCACGGCTCTGGCGCCAATGCGATCAATGTACCAAAACATTTGCGAGCTGGCTCTTGATAACAAAGCCACTCTCATCATCTTACCCTTCCACAAAGAGTACCCAAACAATCTTGAAGGCACTCAAATCCTTCGCCGCGGTGTGCAGTCTGTAAACATCAAAGTGTTATCCCATGCGCCTTGCTCCGTTGGGGTTTTAGTCGACAAGGGTAATTTTAGAAACCCTATGCACGCTGCTGGAGGCTCAATGCGAAGACACCATTTCGTCGTGTTGTTTTTAGGGGGAGCAGATGCTAGAGAAGCCCTAGCTTACGCTGATAGAATGGTTGGTAACGTAGACGTGTCACTTACAGTGATAAGATTCTTGTCGTTTAATCACGAGGGAGATGATGAGATGGAGAAGAAGCTTGATGATGGACTTGTGACATGGTTTTGGGTGAAGAATGAGTCTAACGAGAGAGTGAGGTACAGGGAAGTGGTGGTGAGAAATGGAGCCGAAACAGTTGCTTCAATACAAGCTGTGAATGATGAGGCATATTGTGATCTTTGGATTGTGGGGAGATATCAAGGGATTAATGGGAAGCTTTTGGAGGGCTTAGAAGCTTGGAGTGAAGATAATGAACTAGGAGTCATAGGAGATTATGTTGCATCCATTGATTTTGGTAGCACAGCTTCTGTGTTGGTCATGCAACAGCAAGTTTTGAGGGGGCAAGGTCCCCCCAAACTTGGTTGGAAAAAAAGACTTTCATCATTTAATAATTCTAGATCTAGCATGTTTTTGTGTAGCTCTTGATCATTCTTGTAGTGTAAGTAAATTAATTTTCTCAAAAGGCTTCAAAATTTAAGTTAATTAGTAAGCATATTATTTGATCTACATATATATACCAGGATAGTGTTTAGTTTCTATTTTCTAGAAATATCTATCTAGCAGTAATATGTTAATTTGTTTGGTAGGAAGTACTATCCTCTAGTTTGAAAAACTCAACCAAATTTAATTCCCTAATAGCGAAAATAGGGTTATACAGATTTCTCCTTTAATAACAGCTAAGTGGGTGACAAGATCACAAGAGGAATAACTATTGAGCGGAGCTTATGAGAACCCTCAAATTTTCTCATCAATCCCCACTTCTAAAAATGCCCCATTAAAATCTTTTTAAAAAATTAAAATAGTTCTAATTGTAATTCCAAAAATTCCCTTCACCCCCTGCCTTTTCTTTTCTTTTTTCAACGACATATGACCAAATTAACTGTCATTTTGAAGAAAACACACCAAACACACGTTTATTGATCTAAGCTAATGCTAAAGAGAAAGAAATTTTAAAAACAGACATGGGTTTAAGAAGAATATACAATACCTCTATTTAAATGAAATCCTAACCCAAGTTGAAAAAATAAAACCCAGTTAATTAATAACACACAAATTTTTTTCCTTTTTTTTTTTATGCAAGTGATTTGTCAACTTTATCTCTTAGTATACCACAAACCCGGGGGGGGGGGGGGGGGGGGGGGGAAAAAAGCCAAGCACAATGAAAAAGTGAATATTCATAAGAGGTGTGAACAATTTTTTAATGAGAGAAGAAGAATCATGTGTTTTACCTGCCTTTTAGGTTAATTACATTACAACCAACCAAAATGATCTTTATTAACATTGAAATAATGTCACTAAGTACTTTTAGTGACAATTACTAATTGTGTCATTGATATGACACTAAGAATCTATTGAAGCTCGTTTGTGGTGTCGCGATTTTGGTGTTAATGATTAATTAATGTAATTAAATAAATCATTACACATCAGTCGAATATTAGAAAAAAAAAGAATTCAATAAAGAAAGATTGAAAAAAAACATAATATTATTTAGAGGCCAAAACATACTTCAAACTTCCCACAGCAAAGAATTGCAAGGAAAAAAAAAAGGTTAGTTAATAGACAAGTGTACCAAACATGTCCAAAAGAAAAGAGAAATTTTAATAAAACGAAAATAAATGTTGAGAAAGCGCATTTTTTTTCTTCCTTTTCATTAATATTTCTGACCGAGACCGATGACTAAGAATTCTAAAACCTAAAAAATGAAACACTAAGGCAAAAGCAACATTTAATAACACAACATGCATCTTTTAATCTATTGTACAACATTCCCTATACAAGGATATTTTGAAGATAAGTTTACATTGCTGGACTGGCCAATGTAGCCACAACTGCAATATTCATGGAGGTTCAATAAGAAAAAAATAGATCAAATTCACTTGTCTTGGTTGAGCTGCGTGAACTTCTACAAGGAATCCTTCATCTAGCTTCCCTTCTTGCTGTCCTTGGATAATTTCCTGAAGATCAATAACTGATTCTTCTATCTTTTCCTGCAAGGGCAAAGAATATCGTCAAGAGCAAGAAAAATAAGGAGTTTTTTTTTTAAAAGAAAAGTGGGGGTATTTTACATGAATTGTTCAACTAATAGTGCAAAAAAGAGAGAAAGGTGCATAGGTCTTACGGACAACAGGATCAAATCAACTATGCTCATAACATATAGATGTTACAAGTTCCTCATAATCTTAATTTCTGCAAGAGTACAAAACTAAAACTATTGTTACAAAGTCGGAGGACTGCAAAAGTCAAACACATGGCAACACAATTAAAAAATTAGAAATGATCAGATCAAACACCATGCTTTATCATCCCCTGGATTTGTAGGTATCACTTCTTGCTCCAAATCGTAACTTAGCCAAAGGAAACCAAACAAATACCCATTTTCAGAAGAATAAATCGGGGACGCTAATAAGAATATGATGGAACCACACATCAACGGTGGTAACATATTCCTAATCCCTAAAAGATACACTAAATGGATACTTATATAATTTGTTTAATCCAATAAATAATAGTAAATTTAAAAAAATGCCCATTTAAACCAGCACCTCGAAAATGAGAAAAGTGAAGAAAAATATCCCATTAATTTACTAAAAAAGTACAACGAGTACGCTGGGAAAGAAATTAATTACTTGTATTTCTTTTACATGTTTGCATTAACGAAAGATTCAAAGCAAGACCCCCCAAGAGAACGCACACCTATAAGAAAGATCTAAGATTTTATCTTCTCATTTTCCCAAGCTTTCTCATCTAACAAATGAATGACAAGTGAGGGAGAGCAGGCTAGGGTCAAAACTTCACATGGTGAGTGAAGGAGAGTACGGAGCGACTGTAAATGAACTGTTTAAACTTTAAAAACTTGATACTTAGAGGTGTTGGTTTCGAGCTCCAACGGAAAACGGACATTTTTCTTATAGTGTTATTATTAAAGTTAAAAATATAGATTTAGTGAATGGGTCTTTATGAGAGTTAGAAGTAGCGCTTTATAAAGAATTTTGATGGGTGTCAAAAGTCCAATCAAAGATTATTGGACAAGGGGTTAGCGTAGGCCCACCAATAATAAAACCATTGTCTTAAAGGCCCAAAATATCAATTTTTTGCAGTCTTCGCTCACAAAACCAATCACCAGTTCACCACCGTCGTCGTCTCCTTCTCCGCTCCGGTTCAGTCTCTTTCTATTTCCTTTTAATTATTTTGAAAGTTGATACGCATTAGTCTATTTTATAGCTTATGTTAATGTCGATGATTAAATTTTGAAGGAAAAAGAAAAATATGGAAGATGAACGGCGCATGTCAACTAGAACTCGAAAAGTGGCTCCCAGAATGGCCGCCGCTCTTGCCAGCGCCGACAATCGAACTCAGGTTTCTTTACTTGTGATATTTTCCATCTGGGGTCTAAGCGAATTAGTGAAATTTTTTTTTTTTTAATTATTGCGGCTAGTATGTAAATTTGTAATCTTTTTAGGCAGCTCTTGCTCGGCTTGAAGCACTTGAGAATGATAATGCTGGAATTGAAACTGTTGAAATCAATGATGATGATGGTGAAGCTTCTCTTGATGACGACGACGATGAAGGTCTGATTCTTCTTACTTAGTTGTTTTTGTTCTAATGAATGAAAATGAATTAGTCAAAGACTTTGTTTTGTTTATTGGCATTTCAACGCAGGATATATGCAAAAGAGGCATTCGAAGGGCACAAAACGTAAAACCCGGCAAGCCAAAGCGCTTGAGGATGCTAGGAAGGCCCCAAGATCATTCCTTGAGCTCTTGCACGAGGTAATGGATATCGAGGGATTTTTGCTATTATTCACTCGGCCTTGCTGTAATTTTAATTTTAATTCAGGCTCTAAGTCATTACTTTGTTCGTAAGAACAGGCAAATCTTGAATCCTTGCCTCCCCATGTTCCATCTTATTTGAGGGCAGCTGTGGGGCCTCCAAGTAAAACTTCTCGCCGTCATTTCTGCACCGTTTGTGGTTTTTCTGCCAACTACACCTGTGTCAAGTGTGGAATGCGCTTCTGTTGCATTCGTTGCCAGAATATTCATGATGACACTCGTTGCCTCAAATTCGTTGCTTGAGCAGTCAGAGACTTCAGCCAGTGACGTGAATTTGTACAAAGTAGAATCAAAACTTGAAGGTTTCTTGTTCTAATTTGTTGTACAGATATTGTTAATTTGATTTTCAATAGACAACAGCTTCTTTAGTAGAAATGCTTTGCACTGTTTCTTAATCTTCTTCACGTGTTTATAGGCAAAGAAAAGTTTTTATCTATTTGTTCCCTATTTCACAGAAAATCCATCTTCTTAATTATGCTACATTCATTTTGCATGTTCCAGGTTCTAGCAGGGTTTCTTTTTAGTCATCGACAAGTGTAATCTAATTGAGATATGGGTGGTAGTTATCCGAGGAGGTTAAATATCTTCTCATTTCACACAAGAGTGGAAGATTTGCTAGATTAGAAGTGATCATAAACTGTTGCTACCTGCATCTCCTTCTCCTACAGGTAGGCTGGATAGGAGTTCAACTCTATTTGTTCTCATGTATTTGTTAAGTATTAAACAGAATTTAACATTTGGATAATTATTGAAATAGTGAAATGCCTTTATTTGATTCTAGAAACAATACATTCCATCAAGAAACACTCCATAACAATTGATTGACGGAACAACATTCAATCTGACTGACTTGTGGAAAAAAAGGTACAACTGCGATTCTACACACCCTGACTCAGAAAACAAATACTTGATCATCTAAGGACTTAAGAAGAAAACAACTCATGTAATCAGGAAACTAGATTCAATTGCTGGGATGTATTTTTTGTTTTAATAATCTCAACAGCGGGGAAGATCTAGTGGCGGGGGCTGGACAGTCTGCAATTTCCCAACTCCATTCTCAACTAGGAAAGCCATTGCAAGACCCCAAGTTAAGTGTGAATCTATGTGACAATGCAAAAGCCAAATTCCTGTTTCATTCAGGGATTCAGGTGAGTCTGCTAGAGAAAACTTGAAATAGAATCATTTATAAATAAAGATTAAACAAGGATTGTGCCTAAGTTTCTACTTTAAGTTCAGAAAATTAACCTGGATTCTCAGCCACAAATCGTACAGCAACCCATCCGCCTGGAGGTGTCCCAATAGTGTTTCTCCTTGGTGGGTCAATGAGGTTGAACTTGGCTGTATCTGTACTTGGGTTAAAGTTACCCAAACCACTACCTACCACGTAGAATTCATGCCCATGAAGGTGCATAGGATGATCCTCAACTGAGACAATGCTTGTGTCCTGAAACACAATTTGTACTCTGGAACCAAACTTCAACTTGTACAGCTTAGTTCGCTTACGTGGTTGCCATAGACCTCGGCTTACATTACCTGTATAATCAAATATGATTGGAGGAACTGGGGGGAAGTCTGTGGTGAAGATACCAGGTTGACCTTGGATGTAGGCCTGCATTAGAGAGTTCCTCCTTGGAAATACAAAAGAGATATTGTTTATGCTGGCAGCAAAACGGGTCCCATTTGGACCTTGGCATCTGGGGCTGTTCGGATTTGAGCAGTTGATGAGACCTAAACCCACTGTGAAAAATAGGTTCTCATCAATCACGGTTGGGACTTGCACCTGGTGTAGACTTTTGATCCGGGCAGTGAATGCAGTTGCAGTGGCAGTGTCATTAAAGCCTGGGAGGATTGGGAATATTGGTGCTGAAGATCTCGATTTCCCTTTCTTGCCATTGAAGGGAGCAGATTTGTATTCAAGGATTGCAGTGGTGGTGGTATTGTCAAAGGCAGCATTTGCGGTGTTGTAGGCATGTGCTGCCATGTAGTAACGAGCTGGGGGCTGATCAGCTGTGAGCAGAACATTTGTTGTCTGACCAGGAGCTATCATGATGACTGAGGTTGAAAAAGGCTTGGTATAGGAAGTATCAACACCAACTACAGTTAGTTTGTGATTTGCCACCCCAAAGAAGTGTTCTTGATTCATTGCAGAGTTGATAATTCTAAGAAGAATAGTCTCCCCTGCTTCCACTGGAAATCTCACAGTTTCTGCATTGCAATTCATAGTCACATCACTAACTTTTGCATTGCTAGGAAATCTCATGACGGTTACTAGTAATCTTTCTACATAGAGAGAAGTTTTGGCACACCTTTGCTGGAGCATCTGTAGAGATCGCCTGGTTGACCATTAATTGTAAGTGCATCAGAAATATTTGGAGCTCCACCTGTGAAAAGCGCTTGCCTCAGGACATCCATGGGGTCCCTGTCCCACCATTCCCCTGTTTATCAGTGTCGTCATTTGTTAGACTTCTTGCCGTAGTTTGTTCCATGGCGTGATAGATACTTTGTTTTATGACTTTGAAGCAGGGCATGAAAATAAGTTTCAATTTACCTATAAGAATTGGGATTTCTTTCTTTGGCATTGGGAAGGGATATGGAGAACCCATTCGTGGGTAGACGATGAGAGCTCCGTAGACAGTTGCTCTGAGCCATCTGCTATGAGCATGCCACCACAAAGTTCCCTCTTGGTCTTCGATGGTGAATCGGTATGTGTAACTCCTTCCCGGTTGGATTGGGCACTGTGTCACATATTCAGGACCATCTGCCCATGGATTTCTCGTCTGGCGTACTCCGTGCCTGAACAACAACATTAGGCAACAATTAATATTGAACAACGTCCTCTTTCTTATTCTTTGATAAACATATTATTATATGTAGCTGCAATAAATGAATACCAGTGGAGGGTGACGTTGTATCGAGCTCTGTTTATAGCCCTGATGACAAGAGTGTCACCATTTCGAACTTGCAATGTTGGTCCTGGGAACTGCCCATTCACTGTAACAGTGCTATGAGTTCTGCACAGCCTCTTCACTGGCCTGGCTTCAATCTGTATTCATCAAAACAGAGAAGTAAACTCGTGTTCAAGAATGCTATGATTGATGATAAAGAATGAGATAAGTACATACAACAAACTCATGGTAGTGAATTTCTGCATGAGAAAGAGAAGCCAGGAAGGCAAAGATGAACAAGAGACCGAGTAAGAGGCAAGAGCTCCATGGCTTCACCGTAAGTTTAAGAAGCTCCATATTGTGTATTAAAGTCTTAGGAGATGATGTTTGAGTATGAATTAGGCCATAAGAGTGATAGCTATTTATATTAATAAAAAGAGAGGGAAAGGAGTCAAGAACAGCAGTTAGCTTTAAGTATATGTAAATACACACGCTCGCACACACACACACACACGTGCGCGCATATACACAGATTTTTATTTTTATTTTCAAGTATTAGCTAGCAAATTAGGTTGTAAGTCTAACAGTGACACTAAAACTTACTAACATTAAAGAACAGCACTTAGACGACCAACCATATGGAGGATTTGGTTCACCCACTAATTCCATCAGACTCTGTGCTTAAGACACTACTAACTAATATAGGTTAATTTAATTTTGTTGCTAGGTTAACTTAATTTTGTTGCTAGCTTAATTTTAATTTTGTTTTAACGGTGCATGTCTAAAAAAGACACGACACCAGAATCGTATTAAATTGAATTTTTGAGCAACTGATATTAAGAATACAAGCTGAGAATTAGAAAGCTCCTGTATGGTTCCTTAGAGCTCTCAAATGTTTGATATATTTATCTCTTTTTAAGTTTTTGTTGCTGTAAAGGAATGCATGCATCCATCCAGCTTCCGTAAGCCATCAAATGTTTGATATATTTATCTCTTTTTAAGTTTTTGTTGCTGTAAAGGAATGCATGCATCCATCCAGCTTCCGTAAGCCGCAGTTTGAATCGAAGATTCAGTAACGAAAATCAGTTGTTAGCTCAACAGTTTCTACGGGCCTGTCTTTTGATCATTAACAGTCAACCTCTTTGTTAGGTTTTTTATTGGACGCAAATAAGGGATCGTATGACTTTTAACATTTGGTTGAAGTTGAAACATAATATATTAGTTTGGATTTGGTGGGGGAGTAGAAATCAGAAAAACAGAAGCTCCGTCGTTTGACCTGTACAATTTGATAATTTCTTTTCATTAGATTTCAAACCTTAATTCTCATTGTCGTCCTCAAGAAATCTTTTACTTGGTATACAGCCTTGAGTTGACGGAGTAATGAATATAGAGAAGTTTCTATGACTACTACTCTTGTTAATTACCGTCTGCTGGTTTTGAATTATTCAACCTAAGCACCTTACTTAATCAAAAGTCTTATAGATTGACAATAATCGAAATAGAGGTGAAAGAGTCGTCTTCTTTTCTTTCCGAGTAGTTTCTCTAGTAATTTTATTTAGTTAATCACCCGATTTCAAATCTTAAAAGATAAAAGATTAAAAAAAAGGACAAAAAAAAAATCAAATTAAATTTCGGTCACTCCTCTGTATTTTCTTTGCATGATGATAATAAATAGAAATCAGTTAATATTTGTTCATCGGGCATTTGATAATCACTTTCTATATTGATTGCTTAATTGATTTATAAATCATGTTTTCCATCTTTAATGTTCTAGAACAGTTGCACAATTTGGGCGAATACACAGAACTAATTAATTAATATAAAAAGGAGTGTTTACGTGTAAAAAGAAAACTAGTGATGATTTCACTAACAAATTAACGAATCCGTTATTGAATTTGTCAACATGATTAGCAATTGTGTTAGCATCAGTGAAGCAACTAATTTGCCACACCGAGTGGGTTTTCTACAGGAGTTAGGTGGTAAAATATTGAAATGAAGATGAAGCAGGTCTTGAGTCTTGACACCAAAACTAATATTAGTAGAAAGTCTAATAAACAATCAGGAGATCTCAGCCTTTTGGAATTTGGATTGTTGATGATCGTGGAAGTAGTAATAAATGTGGTGGGTAGCCTGCCAAAGCCAAACTGACCTCGTAAAAATAACAAGCCGTGTTGCCGACTGCATCTGTTGCTAGAACCGTTAGCGCTGCTGGAGATAATACTGATTTGACTCCCACTAATTATATATTGAGGTGTAATGACTTAAATTCTGCAGCTGCAGCAAGCCTGCAACTCTTTTGAAAACAAAAAATAAATAAATAAATTATAAAGTAAATATTGGTAGTGTAAAATAAATGTTATTTTTAAATAATAATCTTGATAAAAAAATAATAAAAGTATTATAAGTTTTTTTTACCGTAAAATGTGGTGTGGTGTGGAATAAAATTAAATTAACTTTTAAATCATGACAATAAGTGTTCATCAAGTGCCTTACCCAACCACAAAATCAAATAGGGCTGTAGTCAAAGATAAGCAAAAGCAGTACCCGCCACATAATTCACAATCACTCATAATCGCCGTCTTCCTTATATGCCTACAGCACAAATACAATGTGAACACTACCTAAATAGACCAAACAGAATGTCACAGTCTCATACGATACGAATGAATCCATCATCATCTCATCTCATGTATTACGACTTCCCAAAGAATGACGAGCAAAGGAGAGAGTCCAACAGTTTAAAAGAATAGCGTCAAGTATTTAACAATACACTTATATAAAGTATAGATGACACATACCCAAAATCAATGCTTCTTAACAATACACTTACGGTGCGTTTACTAATTACTAGTCAGTAATTAGAATGAGGTAGAACCGAAATGGACTGAAATTGAAATAAAAAATGACAATCAAAATAAATTATTTACTTAAGCCGTAAGAGTCGGAATGAGAATCGAAATAAGTTGCATTTCCATTGACGTGTTTACTTTATCTTGAAATCATAATTAACTATTATAATTTATCATAATGCCCTTTGTTAATTATTGTCTTTAACGATGATGATGATGATAAACTTTAATGATCCAACCGGTGACGAGCAGCTAAACCAACATGACTGAATCAATTAATCTAATCAACAACGAGCAATGGAGATGGGCTGCGATTCGCGATGAATCCAACCGGTGACAAGCTACTCAACCGACTAGTGGGTGATGCGTAAGAAGAAGAGAAGAGAGAGGAGCCAAGTGGTGAAACCACGAGGTGGTCGTCCGGTGTCGAGCAACAAAGATTGCAATCAACAATGAGCTACTCAACCAATAAAGATGCTGCAGCCATTCGTTTCTAGGTAAGAGAAACAAGATGGGTTATTCGCTACTAGGTTAGGGATTTTGTTTTCTCCTCTTCTTTTTTTTTCAATTTATATTTTTAATTGCAAAGAGAATATTTTGGAAAAATAGAAAAAACAATCGCCATAGTTTTGTCTTTAGGGGGAATGGGATACCCCCAAACTGGAATCAGAATCCCATTAATCAATCCTTATTTTATGCGGATCCCGTGCACCTTCTTCCATTCATACACTCAATTAAACAAGTAAACAATTTCTTCATTCTGATTCCCGTTACTGTCTGGTAAACACTCCCAATAGTCTAAAAGAACAGGGTGAAGTATTCTATTCTCTAGATTATAGATGATACATCCCCAAAATCGATGCTTCTTAACAATATACTTACAACCCCGTAGTGTAAGAATCTAAAAAGATACAGAGACCGAGGGGGAAAAAAAAAGAAAGAAAAAATGAAAAACAAAGTTTCTTAGGTACACACTCCACTCGGAAAAATTATTTAAAAAAAAAAAATCAAAAACTCGAACGAGAGAAGGAATCTAAACAGATCAAAGAACATTAGTACGCCATAAAACCAAATTGCTCACGCCTCACGATCTAGAATGAAACTCTCCAGTCTCCACACTTTAGAAGAACAAATACAAATGTTTAGAACACCCATGCAGCCCATTCAAGTTTCAACCATTTCCTGGGCAGAGCAGCAGTAACAGCTTTAACAGATACAGCTCCCTGGTCTGAGCTGACTCAAAGAAACCTCTCTTCAGCTCACCACTGTTATCTTTTCAGACCTGAGCCATCTGCTGCTTCAGTGCCTGCAGGGACTTGATTTTGGATTCACAAATCCGAAGAAATGCAGAGAGTCCTGCACGCTGCCCAGCTACAAATTTCCTTGCAACATCAACAGGACTCCAAGATTTCATAGCTTGAGATATCCGATCACCAAGTTCTGCCTCATTCAAGGATGAGATCAGTGTTCCAAGAAGCCGGAACACCTGCCCAGGACCTTCACCCCTGCCATTTGCCTCGAGAGAGGAGAATATAGCATCTAACTTTTCATCCTCTGACTTCTTGATATGATGCCCTAACCATTTTGCTACCTCTTCCACTACGCCACTTGTAGATTGAACAGAGCCCCGAATATCATGAGACAGTGGAGAGGTAGAATGATCTGCAGATCCACTTCTCTTCTTCTTCTTTCCAGATGGAAGAGATGATCGGACACAAGATTGCATTACAAGTGTATGCCAAGCCAACGGTTCTGTGACAAGTTGCACCAAAACTGAAAGATCAAGCTGTGGATAGCATACAAGTGACTCCATGGATCTGACCTCCAAAATACACTTCTTCAGCAGTGTATTCACAACCTGCCAAGTAGAATGCCTGCATCCATTTACATCCGGCAGCACAACTTCATGGGAACTCAAGTTCCATGCATTCAAAAATACAGCAAAATTCAACCAACCAACCATGTCCGCACCAAAAGCCTGCCTCACAGGTAAAAAAGTTACTTTAATAGGGCAGCAGTGTAACTAATGAGTCAGCAAGCAAGCATACGCCTCAATTACTAACTTTTCTTCAGTGGCGAAGTGTACGCACTACTTGCACTTAAGATGTAATCATGATCAACCTGATAGAATTTCAGCTCTTAAAATTTCCCAGAAAAATTTGTTATTTTACTAAAGCTTATTTCCATGTTGTGTATTTCCATGCTAAAATATGTCTGACGAACTTACGGCTTTTAAAGGGAGAAATATTTTGAAAAGCTTGCTATGCCAAATTCAAAGTAGTTCACCATGTATATCGGTTTTGGGTACTCACCACATAGGCATCTTGTCTATGTAATTGGAGCATTGCAACGAAATTCAGTAACACTTATAAAATTAAAGGATCCTAGAAAAGCGAAGATATGTGCTTGTAGTCAGAAAGCCAGCAATCACTTACCTCAGAAGAGTTCAAGCCACTAGAAACCCCTGAAACCACTTCTATTGCATCTCTTAAAGAAAACCCCAACATTTTTGCATAGCGATCAAGCAAATACTTCAGCTCTGACAAAACTTTTGGGTCACATATAGATCCATTGACTTCAAAGTTTTCCTTGACGCATGCTGAAGCAGTCTGAATTGACAGATATATCAACCGAGGCAGAAGAGATTTCCTCTCAACAACTCCTAGTATACTTGCTTCCCTTTCTTTCATCTAGATTTGCTCAATATATAGAAAATGATCCAAAGTTACAAAACGAAAAGGAGGGATTATGTGTGTATCATTACAAAGTCAAGGACAGAGGATAGTACCAAGTTCTCTTTAGGACAGTAGGAGATTCCTGCAAATGGACCTGTGCAAAACAATTGTAAACACATTGTAAGAAATGAAAATAAGAAGACACCCACTATAACACCCAAAACTTGTCATACACAACATTGCAGAATAAATCTTGAAAGTTCTAACTTCTAAAAGCATACAAATCCTAAGCAAGGAATGTAGTATCTTTTTTCTTCAAGAACAAAATTCAGAGAAGAGCCATACTACACTAGACAATATCTTATCCTTTTCTGACGCATCTTTATTTTCGTTGACTTATATCATTGTCAAACAATTCAGTTGCACAAAATGTTACCATACCAAAGAACTGCAAGCACATTGGAAAGGTCCAGCATTTTAACTTACCTAACAGATAATTCTTATCTGGAGTTGGTGTCCACCAGGGACGAGACTGCCAATCTTCATTGAAGGTCACAGATTTGGATCCAATCTCATTGGATAGCTCAAGAAAGTCAACCCCGCATTTCAAGTTTTCAAGAACAGACTACAGGAGGATTTATGTATGTTACACACTGATTGCACACATTGAAAGAACAAAAGCATTCAATTTTATAATGGAAAGTTACAAGTTACCTCTTCTTCTTCAATATTATTGGCATTCTGCTTTAGTTGTAGAATGGATGATTCAACCCTTGCCACTAAATATTGACTGGACCGTTGCAATCTTTCTTTAAATTGAACAAATTCAATTACCTGAAATCAGGTAATAAAAACATTTTGGTCCATGAATTCACCGTGAATTAAACCTTGTCCCAAACATTGTACTTAATGGCATGTCTAAACCTTTTTCATATAAACTCAGCTGCTTGTGAACAGCCAGGGCCTATCTCATACGTAATCAAAAAGCTGGTTTATCCCATTGTCTGCAACAAGTTCAATGGCAGTTCAATAAGGAATGTCCCTATTAAAGTCTAGGAAAATTCAACTTTCAAGGTTAATCTCCTATGTAATTGCAAATAAAAGTCAACTTAGCATTGCCAACTCCAACAGCTTAAAAATAATTCTGGACTCATTGGACAGGAACTCTACATATCCTCGTAAGTTGTATCTATCATTTGGAAGCATATTTCTCTGGGAAAAAAAATTTGCTCCAATCAAAATTATTGACTCCAAACAAAACGTCAACAAGGTGATCCCTACTACCATATATGGTCAGACACCACATGCACCCAGGAAAACAAAAAGCATACAGGACTGGGGTATCGGTATGAAGAAAGAACCCAAACAATGAATATGTTTCTGATATCGAATCAGGCAAAGGAAGAAATATTTACAAGAAACAAATATGGACAATTTCGGTACAAACTAAAAACATTTGACACAGGTGATCTGCTGCAAGAATACACTCAGTATCATGAGAGAGATATTAGTGTAATACAATGTATCACATACTTTCGAGTAATTTCTGTGGCGATATGCAAGAAATGTAAGATCTGCTGATTCTCTCAAGTGGTCATCCATAAACCTGAGGTAATCTCTTAGTAGATTATTTGATTCCACCCAAAGGGAAGAAACCAACATCTGCGGCAGAATGTGATGTGAGACAGTTTCCATCAAGATGTTCTTCACGTCCAATGCTTTATACCTAAAAAGCAGAAGTAATTATACTAAAATACCTAAAGAAAGAAAAAGGTTCAGGTTATGAGTGCCATAGGACATAACGTTAAGTACTTTACCATTCATACGCCAAGGGAAGGGCGCCAAGGTGTGAATACAAGTGTACCAATAACACCTTGTATTGCCACGCGTGTCTGCCAAACATGGTCACATAGACAACTGTTATCTCCATTGTAAAAGCTCCGTAACAGAGTGAATAGATTTCAAACAAAGCTGAAAGTTTTAGCCAAAAAGCCTCAACTTGAAAAAACAACTGCCTCCTTAACTATATGCATGTTTCTAATTCATCAACCAAAACTAATATGACTTCAACTACTAAGATTAAAGTACAAAGAAGATTTGCAACATTAATTGTCATTGCTGACATTAAATCAGTAAATTACGGATTTGACAAAGGTAGATTAAACTCTAAGAATGTCGCCTGACCTTCGGACGGTCAAGCCAAACTCCAAAACCATTATTGCCTCCATGAAGTAGCCATAATTACTTGTGCGCCAGAATAACTGAAGCCAAAACACAATTCAAAGATATGAAACAAACTGCAAACATACAAACACAACTGAAAATTAAATTACGAAAATTTTCTCGCCTGACGACGAAATACACATGAAATCAAATCTAGAAGCTTTATTATATGACATATGATAATGACATTTTCTTTAGAAGGACCATCACCAGTACAAGGGGGGGGGGGGGGAATTCATTTTGTGATATCCTGATCTTAATTTGTTTCTTCATATTGATTAATTTCTTTTCAGATGACTTTATTCTCATGCAGTGTGCCTAAATATGCTTCAGTGAGATATGTACCAATACGGATAATGAAATATGCCTAGGTAGGGAGAAGAAATTAGTGAAAGAGACGACAGTGTGCACATCTTCATCTGCTGGGGAAAGAAAGAAAAAAAAAATTTGGGACATCTCCAAAACATGGAGCAGCAAAGGGAATGTGCATCACATTTCTAGTTTCTTATTTGATATTTTCCTTATTCTGACGTCACAACACCAACCCAGTGGCTCATAAACTTTTCTACTACAATGGTAACCGTCAAGTTATTAGCTTCATTACTGTCTCTCTCCAAGATAAGAATGTGAAAGCCCAACTTTATATTGCATGGCAAACACATAAATCATACAGGATTTGATTGGTTAGTATACCTCCATGGTAAAAGTGATGCCAACATACAATATTTCTCAGCGTAAAAGTGGGCAAATAATGTAATATAAAGATCATTATGAAACAAAATCTTATTGAGCTGCTTAAGCATTCTTTTTTCTTTAGCTTTTCTTTTCATACGTCATTTTAGTAAGCACGGTTAGAGGAAGCACTCCTACAGGTTCTAAAAGCAAAATGCCACAGGATCAATCACAAACGAACACTCGTGGTCCTTTCTAAATCCACCTAAGAACAGTCCACATCAAAGGAAAAGCTCTGTGTCTGTGTATAATAGATAGATAACTTCTTGACAAGTAACACCCCAACTGTAATCAGAGCCTCCAAAGAAAAGGCAATATGATACCTGAACCAGCACATTGGATGCCATTGATAGCAGCTCCTCACCGTGTATACTCTCTTGTGGATCCAAGTCCTTAGAAAGTGGAAGACTTTTGCAATACATCTCAGACATTTGTACAGCAGAGCGCTCAAGTTCTGTAAGCAAAAATAGCCTACTCAATATCATACAAGGTCTATAGAAAACTCATTGTAAAATGTATAGAAAGAAAAACAAGCTATATTAAGAGTTTCTTCTTAACAATCAGAAAGAAAATTTTGATATATAATTGAGATTGTCCAGATAAAACCAAATTGAGTGTAGAATCAAGAGCTATTTCATAAATGAACGATTAAACAAGCATACATTTAGCATTGAGTGTATATGTGTGTGCCCGCATGCAAGACTAGAAGAAAGAGACAAACCATCCACCGGAAGCTTGTAAGTGTTTCCAATCAATTCTTGAATTTTCTTAAGTGTTATGAACCAACCAAGCTCTTTAATTGATTCTGTTGAATGGGAAGTTGAGCTACTCTTCAGCCTTTCCAAAAGCTCAGTCTTCTTATCAAGAGATAAGACTAGAAGGAAGTCCTCAACATCAGAAGTGAAGCAGGCCAAGTGACCAAAGCTGGGCTCAAAAATATAAAAGCTCCATATTACATAACAGCAAATGACACAATCTTTTGCATATTTTTACAGGTAGAGACAGAAGATATAGCAGTAGAAACTATAGCAGCCATAAACAGACATAACAGTTAATTATCCATGGAAAGTGCAAAACTAAAAAATAACTCACATACAGAATGCAAAAAAATATTGGCGGACAAGATATGAAGTTCTTCACTACCTCAAAAAATATTCAAGCACAGCCTCCATTAGCTCATCATTGTTATTCTTTCCATACAAGAGCTTCCGCCTTTCAATTTCAAGATTTGCCAAGTATGGACACCTTATGAGATTGACACTGGTGTCTGCGTGTAACTTTTTTACAGAAGTTGATGCCTCTGATATACGAGAATTAAACTGCAAGTCAAATTTGCAAAAATTAAATTCTAAACCAAAGATAGTAGTGATGAATGCATGCATGAAAATGAAATGCAAAAACAACAACAGTTAGAAAGTTTTAGACATGCACCACTTCATCTGTTAAGTGTGAAAACTTGCAGTCCACAGATTTTTGTGGATGGATTGGATCACTACTGGCTGCATTGCACCAGCTGCTATCATCCTCTAGCAAACAGCCTAGATAATGTAGGAAACATTCCCAATCATCAGGACTGTCAGATGAAAGAAAAGACATTAGTAAATGGAAAGAGTTAGTATAAAAGTACAGAGTCTCAGAAACAGCATATTAAAAGAGTGCTTGATGAAAACAAGCAACAGTTATCTGCAGACATAATCAATTTAGTTAGTATGCTAACAAATATGAAATTTTGAACATCCTTTTCCTCTTTTTCATGAACTTATCAGAACATTACAATTACATTAACACACAGAGAATGAAGTTAAAGAAAGTCTCAACAATACCAGAAACATAAACAGTAAAAGATATAGATCTTTCAGAAAAAATAAATCAGAATCACTTTTCCCAAGAAAAATACTTTTACCCCATCATTGAGGAGGAGGCTATTATATGAAATAAACTATTGATGTAAAAGTTTCACATTATTTTCATAATAGTGAAGATCTGCACAAGCATACCTTAGTTCTAAGACTTTCTTATATATCTGAGCAGCAGCAGTATAGTCACCTTGCCTAGCAAGAAGCCTACCCTGTCAACTTAAAGTCAAAGAGTACAAGTTGATAAGACATTCATAAGAACCCAGAAAGAAACACATGCCAGATTTTCAACTATGAAAAATAAGAAAGTTCCATCAAATTCTAAATCTATAAATGAAATCTTTGAGTCAAAAACTTTGACCACCTAGGATAATGCTGAATTTTTTAATTTGATAAGAAACTGAAAAGGCTGAATAAATTAATACAGTTTTGTGAAACTCACAGTTTTTCTCAACAATTTCAATACAATGAAATGACAGCAGTTTAATGGACCTTATTGATAAAATAAAGTGCAAACATGATGGTTAAGTGTACACACTTTACCAATAGAAGAAGAAGTCGTCAAATGCTGAAGCATCTCTAAGAGATAAGGAGGTGCTGCAGCTGATGGGATACCTAACTCTACCAATCAACTCTTCCAGAACAATCATATAATCGTCCCATCAGTATCATTGAGTTCATTTACTAAGAACATGTATTGCAGAAGAGTTCAGCAATGAGTGGGATCCACTTCAGTAATGAGACCCTATCATATTATCCTCCTCAATGTAGATCATTTCGAAATTGACGTACACCCTCCCTAAGCTAGCTACCAGTATTCCCCCTTCATCTACATTGTCAATTTTACCCTTTCCATTCCGACTGTCCTTTAGTAGGAAATCATCCATCCTTTCATTTTATCCAGCTTCCATTTTTCAAGATAAAATAGTGATGCCCGAAGAAAGAAATAAAAAACATCTAAAGGGCAAAGAGTACATAAGAAATGAAAGATTCGCAGGTCAAAAGACATATTTGTATAATACTCATAAATTCAAGAAAATAGTAAGACAAACAGTATTGTCTTGATCTTTAAAACGAATGTGAAAGCTTCAGAAAGTACCTGTATGCGTAACTTATCGACTTCAATCACTAAAAGTGATCCTAATGTTCCAGAGAGAATTTCCAGAGCATCACCATACTTTGCTTGTTGTTCCAATATGGAAATGTAGACGATAAGGGCTGCAAGAAATTCCAAGCACTTACTTAGGAGATCAACAGTGAACAGTACTGTAAAGGTCCATCTCTATTACATCAAAAATAGGAAAAAGAGGACGAAGTCCACCTTCAGGCTCATGCAAGCTATGGGAGGCAACATGTTTCTTAAGTAAACCTTCAGCTAATAGTAAGAGCTTCTCTCCGCCATTTCCGCAAAGCACCTATCAACAGTTCAAACCTCATAAAATTAGCAGCTAGAAAACATGCAAATTACCTAAAAGAAGAATTAACTTGAATCTACTGGATATTGATAATGAAATCACCGATGTAAGCACTTCTAAGAAATTATAGAAGCTTTTTGTAGTTAACACATGATTTCTATTACATCCAAAAAAAGTGAGAAATATAACAAATTACCTCAAGCATGACAAGAGCAGAGTGGTAGAGGATAATAAACAGGGCCCCAAGTTCAAAAATAGAGAAGAAAAAGTTGAAAAAATTCTCCTCTATAGCTGGAAATTCCTCCTAGACACTTGTTTGTGTCAATTGGATTGAAATGGTGGCATAATTTTACTAGATGAGATCTGTCCTACGTTGCATTCTAGACTGAAGGCTGTTGAAATCTTTTTACAAATGGGATTGCAAACCTGGATTCCGGATCAGACTATTGAGCCACTGAATCATCAACAGATTTTATCCCAAATTTGGTGACCGGTTTTTTAAGCAACCCAAACTGTATATAAAATGCCTTCTTAAAATAGAGCCATTTCAAAGCACAGCATCCAGAAAAGGTTTTTATCGAAGCTCGCAAAGTGAACAACACTTGTGAAATGTTAGCTTATCTCGGCAGATGAGGGATAACGCCATTTCGAGTTATATACTCTTACTATCAACAGTGATCCTCAAAAAGGGCACTAACTAATGGTAACAGAGCAATGGGCACATGCGTGACAAAATGTGGAGAACAGAAATTG
Source organism: Citrus sinensis (assembly GCF_022201045.2). NCBI lineage: Eukaryota > Viridiplantae > Streptophyta > Magnoliopsida > Sapindales > Rutaceae > Citrus > Citrus sinensis. The sequence goes on from NC_068563.1 coordinate 30,401,810, forward strand.
GCAGAACCTGTAATTGGATGCTACACACTGCCCACAGTAGAAACCTTTCTTCACCAGCATGCTTGTACATTTTAATAGCTGTCTGCCATCAAAATAAAATTACTATAAGTAAGAACAGCTCAATTGCCAGCAATCGTATATACACTAATAAATTTGACAACATGCCAACAAATCAATAAAAGAAAAAAGATAAAAGAAACGTGAAAGCACCAACCTGTTGTTGCTTCACAAAGGAATATTCACGAACATAACAGTTGAAAAGCCCCATCATGTGATCCATATTGTTGTGATATTTTCCACAAGCATACTCGTAACAGCTTGTTGCCAAGTCCACTAATTACATAGGAAAAGGAACAAACTTATTACTCACTAGAGCTACAACACCAAAAAGATAAAAATATTAATAATAGGAATAAATAAATAAACAAATAAATAGCTACAGCGATCAAGTCGTTGGAAAACAATCTGCAAAGTGCTGAGAGTAAGATCATCCATCAGAGTAGAGTCATTCTGATACAATAAGTCTTTCGCTTGTAAAGAAACAGATAATGACTCATCACATTTCCCCATTCTCTCCAAAACCAGAGCTTTAAGCGCCTGCAGCGAAGCAGAACACGCGATATCTTAATTACATCTACAATGACATTTTACGAAAAGGACGCATTATAGTGTGAGTGGGACTTACAAGAGCGTAAGGAGAATTGGGGTATTTGGCGAGCAGAGCAGTGGACTGCTTCAGAGCGTTCTTGAACTGACGAGAATCGATGGCGTCCCATATCGGACGGACACGCCGCTCCGGTATGCCACCGGCCAATCCAAATTTCGAAGCCATTTGTTTTGTTCTGTATGTAGTTCTTCCAGCTGGGGACTTGACTTGGGGTAAACAAAAAGATCCTGTTTAAAACCTTTGCGCTCTGTTTCTGTGGAAACTGGAAACCTAACCTAACATGATCTGATTATAATAAAGCAGAGCGAAGGACTGGAGTCTACAGCAGTGTATTGTGTTTTGAATACGGGTGTAAATAGAAATGATAAGGAAAAGGTCGCACGCTTGTACTCCTTACAGCTGCGAACTCAACTCACCTTTACGATCTACTTCTAGCCCATTTGGGCGCCACTTTTTTTAACTTCATCAGGCTGTTTGCCACGTCATCCTACTTGCTTACCGTATATAATATATAAATATCTTTTTATGAAATTCAGTATTGATACTTGTACTGAAATTTCATTTATTAAAATTATTGAAATTAACATTTTTCGTTAAAACTAACAAAAATCAGCAGGTGGCCCATTGCCCACCAACCATCATCCAACCATCATGCGGATAAAAATTGACAGATTCGGTTTGATTGAATCTCAGTATGTACTATCATTTATCCATGAATACTATTAAGGATGTGATAACTTTAACTTAGGTGAGCTTCCTAATGCTACAGTTTTTAAATAATTGTCATTAGTTGTATCATAAAAATAATTAATTATAAAAATAATTAATTAAATATTTAGTAAAATTTATTTTTAAAAATACCGTGAGTTTAAAAAATAATTATATGTATTTGATAAATTTTATTGTTAAACTACTGTAAGAATATAAATAATTAAATTCGACATAATATTAATTAAAATTTATTTAAAAATTTTATAAACATGTCTATAAATTTTTTTTATTGTGTGCATATAATAATTGATAACTAAAATAATATTTTATATAATAAATTTCATTTTTTATTTAGTTATCTCAATGTAATTGGTGATAATAATAATCTCTTTAAAATTAATGGTTTTGTTTTCTAATTAGTAAGGAAAATTTTAGATTTTTATACTATTATGAGGATATATATGATATTATATTAAATATAAAACTATAAAAGTGATTCTCAAAATTAAATTTAAAAAAAATACTAATTTCTTACTTTTTAAAATCTAATGTGATTTCGCGGAAAGAGATTTCTAAAAAATTTTATTAAACACCAAATTTAGTTTTTACGTTTTAACTTTTTAAAATTACTTTTGACTCTCCTAAAAATATTTCCAAACGGACTTTTAATATAAAAATATTTATTATATACCTTTATTATTATAAAACTCATTATCATGTTTTTCTTCTTCATTCAATTCTTCACTTGGAGGTTTTGAAAAATCCAAATACGTCATTGTAAAATTTCGTCACAAGTGTACGGATCCTCACTTTAACATTTTCACCAAATTTATTTTATTAGCATCGTAGATATCAGTTTAATGGAAAATTATATTTATGTAGGATCCAGCTATGTTGCGTCATGGGTTTGATACCCCACTCCTTTGTCTTATAGCGAATGAGCCTTTAGATTGGGAAGGAAGATATTTAACGGCCGTGATTTAATATTTAGAAAATCGGTAACCGGCTGAAGACGTAACACCTGTAAATCGAAAACAAAAAATAACACTCACGTGTAAGCATCATCTGCAATTCTTCCTACGGATGAAGTTTTGCAGGCGATGGTCGTCGGCATTGTTGTCTTGAAACTATTTTCGAAAAGCTGTGATGGAGTATTGAATATTTATTAGTTAGGTTTTGTTATAGTAAAACAAGGTATTCACTTATAGGGTCAGTATTTGCAAAGAAGATATGGTTTTTATCTGCAGAATTGAGGATTTATTTGCTGATTAAGTTAGGTTGTGGGATTAACCATTGTCGTCAGTTCTAGGCAATTGGGTTGGTATCCAACGGTGGAATACAACCATTTGAGTCGTGGCGAAGTAAACTGAGCAAAGATATACTGTGCAAAGTCCGTGTATATCATATAGTTGCAATTTGGTATCAATTAGCGCTTACCGAGTGCCTTCCTGCGGCGGTGAGGTATGTGTCGATGATGGAAATTCATATTTCGCTATAAATTTGTGTCCATGTGCATAATTATTTGATTGTGGTTGACTAGGTGGGCATGAAGAAGTGTAAATGGGCATAGGACGTTAGGCTTGGTTGCAAAATAGAAATTGGCAGAAAGAAGTAGAAAATGGCAACATATTATGTGTTGAATTCAGTTAACCATGTTTTGCGACCAATGAAAAGTTAGAGTAGCTCCACTTGTCTTGAGGAATCAAATCATCACCCCAAGATAATACCCAACCATTAATCCTTTCCTATGAGGTTTACAAATACGATAGATTATCTTGTATTTTACAAAGTGCACTGACATTCATACTCCACTTTTCCTTTGCTGCAAGTAATCATTGTTCTGTCACAGGCATAGGCACCTCTGTTCGATTACCTGAACGCCCCTACTAGGAGCAACAGCAACATTGGGGATACAATCAGTAAGACGTCGTTGTTAATTTCATCATCCTCTCTATGGAAAATAGTAAATGACCTTTCTCTTTGTAGGCCTTTAAATGTGGATTCGCCAGTTCAAGGTTTGTGAAAAGACATGTTCTAACTTGCACTATATATAAGTCCCACTCACAACTCAATGGCATATATAAGTCCCACTCACAACTCAATGTATGGACGCCATGAAGTTGTTTGCAGAGTTCATGGGGAGTTTTTACAGTTCATTGAGTTCGACACTGCTGTTGATAGTTTTCAAATCTTTAAACATCGGTTCTAATTTTGTACTATTACTGGTATCGAATATTGGATGGAATCATTTTGTGTCTGTTTTTGGATGATACTTTATGCAATTCACTACTTATTGCCTTCATGTCCTTATACCCCAACCCTGGTCCTATCTTCACGTTCATAGACATTTTACTACTTCGATATTTATCAATTCCTCCCCAATTACAAATACAGAAGGTTTGTTTGTTTTTTATCGTGTGGTTATTCAATATATTTTTTTCCTTTACAATTTCACTCTCAATTTTTTCATACCAATCATTTATCAAATTCACATTTGTTTCCTGTCTCTTATTGGTCTACTTGTTCTCCATTTTCTAACTACTTTCCTATGGCAGCATGCTCCACTTATCTGCAACACCTATAATAACTATTATCCAACATCGGCAGCGTTTTGTTATCCCCTCCCACAATGCATAATTCCAAATTCATTGAGCCTTTCAACTTCATCCACAATCTCTTTTTTTTTTTTTTTTTACTTCTATTGTTGCTTTTAAATTTTGGCTTTTCAATCACACTGCATTCTGTTCCTATGGCATTCCTGTTACCACAAGTGTACAATCGGGATTACTTGTTTCCATGGCCTTCTGTTTCTTAGCCTAGTCCTCTATATGAAACCATGAACACTCATGTAAAAGAGATAAGTACATGCACAAACGAGTATCAAACTTATTAAATGAAGATGACCAGCACCCAAATTCTCCCCCCCCCCCCCCCCCCCACAAAACAAAAATATACACATATTCTAATCCTTTTTCACACCTACAACAACATTAATGAATGAGATTATTCATATTTTCTATTTTTAGTAATACTAAAACTCAAATAATAAGCCGCTCTTAATATATCATCAAATTATAGTTATTTTGTTTTTATCCTATTTCGTCTCCTTATATTAATAACGTTTGGATTCATAAGACATATTACGTACGCTGATTATCTCTTAATTTGAAACATTAACCTATCTTCTTAATTGGATTGGATTACGTGTAAAACTTATATGAACGAACTTAGTTTTTTCAACCATACAATTTACATTACATGTGTTCACATAAATAGTTATACAAACTTTCATGTTGATTATGACTTACAAGTTTGAAGGGTAACCTCGAAAATAAATCCCAATTAATATGATAACTTCTTGACCGACTTAAATCATCCATGTCAGATTAACTTCTTTTCTTTTACTGATATCAATATGCACAACTTACCTTGATTATATTGTTTTCTACACTAATAAATAGAACCACGGACACAATAATTTCAACCAAAAGATGGGTAAATAGGTTATTTGCTTGTTATTTTTCTCTATAATATTATATATATATATATATTTTATATTATTTACGTATTTCATACAATAAAAATTAATACCGCTAAACTAACTTATATTTCTTACTTTACTATTCCATTTCTTTCCTTTGGATATGTAATACAAAGGCCTCAGTGTGTATTCCATAGTAAACGCACAACAGTAAAGTTCACGTACCAAGAGGGTTATTGTCTTCTATAAAATTACAATGGAATTAAGTTGGCGATGTTCATCTTAGTAGGAACAACTCACTATCTCCATTTATAACTTTGCAAAGTATATCTGTATGTTAGACTACATTCACATGACAAATCCCTCTATAATTAAATTCATTTTTCCCACAATTATCTACGCTGAAGAAACGCATCACCTGATTATTTTGCAAAAGTTGCCAACATAATTATGGCAAATTTTGTGTCAATCGTACTCCGACCAGTACTAGCACACTGCACACTTGTACGAAGTTGTTTGCAGCCATTACTTCCATATATCGGTTTGTTATTGGATTAAACGCATAAGTCGTAAAAATACGCAAAGGAACTTATTATATATGCTCATTTACCAGTCCTGCTGACCGGCCCATTACTTGCTTCTCCGGTTACTCTATTTCTCTACGTGTTTTTTTTTCTAACCGTCCGATTGAATCCAACGCTGACTTAAGTAAATGACAAACAAGTGGGGTATGATACCAGTGATGTAAAGTAGTTTTGGCCTATTTATGTATATTAATTTTGATAGATATCATACATTGGTTTAATGGACATTTACAATAAATTAATATCTTTTTCTCATATTTTTAAAAATAAAGTGTCCTTATTTTTATTTAAATAGACAAAATTCACTAACAAAAAATAATAAATATGTCTGCATCATGAGAGATAGCACTCTAGTTGTCCTTTTCTAAAACAATAATTTCTAAATACCACAGTTACCAATATAACTAACATCATAGTTGAGTATAATTAGATACTCTAGGTTTGTAAGTAGTAATTTATCTTAAAGCTATTGAATGGTGCTTATATTGTATTACTAGTTGTCTAGAATATTATGATTTTACCACTTTAATATTTTTTAATATATCATTTTACTATTAATTTTTTTAACAATTACTCTTTTCCACTTGATGTTTTAGTTTTTATCATTTTACTATTAAAATATTAATTCCATTAATAAATTGTTGATATCATAGGGGTATTTTAGAAATTTTTAGTATATTCCATATTTTTGAATCAATAAATTATTTTAGATATATAAAATAATCAATTGATATAAGTATTATTATTTTGGTATATTATTAATTTTATATTTCTTTCAATTGGGAGGCTTAAATTACGCTTGCATGATTTAAAGGTTTGATGGTTAAACGATAAAAGTAGAAAAAAATGGTTGTTAGAAAACTTTGGTAATCTAGTGATATGTCAAAAAATATTAAATAAAAAAATAATAATATCCTTAAATATTGATTACATTTATGCAAAATAAATTTTTAGTCATCATTAATTCAAATGATATTATCATTTTATCACCTAATATTTTCTAATACACCATGTTATCACCAAATGTTTCTGACAATTCATTTTTCTCACTTAATGTTTTAATTTTTATTAGTTTACCACTAAATCATTAACTTCATTAATAAATTGATGATGTTACGAGAGTATTTTAGGAATTTTTAGGATTTTCACGAGGTGTAATATTTAAAATTTTATCAACTAATTATTTTAGATATATAAAATAATCAATTGATAAAAGTATTACTTATTTGTATACAATTAATTTTATATTTTTAATTTAGAGGGTTAAATTATACATATACAGTTTAAGTGCAATAGACTTTTATTATAATTTCTATTAAAATTCTGTTAAATTTAACGATTTAGTCATAAAATGATAAAATGAAACATTAAATAAAAAAGTATTTGTTAGAACATTTTAATAAAAATAATATTTAAAAAATAAATCGTAAAATTATAATATTCCTAAATTCCATATCTAACTAGCGTTCTTCTTTTGAAAAATGATAAACATACAAAACGGTGACAAATATAACATTGCCTGTTTTAATCACTGATTTATATGCTATCTATCATTGCTCTACCAACTTTTAATTAAAATCGACCTTTCATGGATTTTTTTATACCTAACTCGACTCATGATACGATAACCATAGAGAATCATCACTGCAATGTTAGATGCTGTGAATTTTGCATATGATCCTTTCACGACTTCATACTCGCTTAGGGGTGGACAAATAACTCAATTGGATCCAATTCGCTCCGATCCGATATGATATGAATATTTAGAGTTTGAATCAGATGCAAATTGGAGGTCAAATCAGATTCAATTACTTTTTCTTAATCCGCACGAATTGTATTTGGATCTGATCAAACTTGATCCGATCTGACAATCCGATCAGATTACCAAAAAAAAAAAGAATCATAAAAAAACATGGAACTTAAAAACCTAATTTAAGCCTAAGCCGCCACCATTGTCTAAAAATCCAAAACCAAAACTCCAATTCCAAAAGACCAACATCACGGGCACCAATCACCACCAGCAAGCAGCCACTGTCCACTGCAAAATCAAACCGACTGATTGCACCATAATTGTCCACTGTACCAAGCCGTTAGCCTCTGTTTTGATTGCACCAACCACCAACAAGTACAGTAGACCCATGGTTGCGCTAGCACACAACAAATCCATGTCACGCCAGCTGCCACTAAGCACAACAAATCTGTGGTTGCACCAAGTTGCCAAGTCAGAAGCCTTTCTCTACTGTCAAAATGGCATTTTCCGTTAAAGCCTTTTAGAGGTGATGCTAGTGATATTGAGTTGTAGAAGTTAGTCAATTCTTTTGAGGCTTGTGATTGTTTTGTTGACATGAGGATGTTGTGAAGGCATTTGATCTTGGCAAAAGGCAGGGGAAGATGGAAGAATTGTGATTTTTATTGTTCTTGTTGAAATGATATGTAATTATGTATTTAGCATTGGATTACTCAATTTCTCGTGTTGAAACTGGAACTTAGATATAAGGTTCCTGTATTTGTAATCTAATTTGTAGGTTTCGTTTGATATATCTTTTCAAGTAGAGTTTATTTAAGTATAACTTTTATAAATAGAGCTTTTACTAAAAAAAAATTAGTTGTTTGGTTATCAATAAGAGTTTTTTTATTAAAAATTTATGAAATTACTTTAATAGACAAATTTTTTAAAGTTATATTATAAAAATAATAAATAAGATTATTAAATAAGTAGATGATATTTTAAATAATTTAACATTTAAGAAAAAACTTTTCAACTTCTACTCACAAAAGTTTAAAATTTGAATTTTTGTTAATAGAGGTAAAACAACTTATTTAAACTTCAAAAGCTCTATTAGAAAAACAACTAATAAGTATCTTTTTGTAATGACTTAGTGCCTGTTTGGTATGGCTTATTTAAGAGGCATAAGTGCTTATTTAATCGTATAAGCACTTTTTAAAAATTTTTATGGTGTTTGGTTATTTTTTTAGTAGAGTTTTTTTAGCTTAAATAAGTTAATTTACCTCTACTAGCAAAAGCCTAAAATTTGAGCTTTTGGGAGTAGAGGTTAGAGAGCTTTTCTAAAAATATATAATAAAAAAATATCACACAGTTTAATGGTTCAAAAGTACTTTTTTTATTAACAACCAAACACCCAATGACTTTTTGTCTAAAAGCTCTATTGGTATAAGCTCTACTGCTATAAGCTCCATTGCTATAAGCTCTATTTAATAAGCTATACCAAACGGAGCCTTATTTAATGGTCATAAGTGCTTATTTAATTTCATAAGCATTTATCATAATTTTTGTTGTTGTTTAGTTGTTTTTCTAATAGAGCTTTTGAAGCTTAAATAAATTATTTTACCTCTACTAGTAAAAACTCAAATTTTGTGTTTTTGAGAGTAAAGGCTGAATTTTTTTTTTTAAATATCAAAATATCTAAAATATCCTCTATTTATTTGACAATCTTATTTATTCTTTTCATAATATAACTTTAAAAAATTACCTATTAAAGTAATTTCATAAATTTTTAATAAAATCTCTTATTGATAACCAAACAACTAAATTTTTTTTAGTAAAAACTCTATTTATAAAATCTTTACTAATAAAACATCTACTTAAATAAGTTCTATTTGAAAAGCTGTACCAAACGGAACCTAAACAACAATAAAAATTATGATAAGAGCTTATGAGATTAAATAAGCACTTATGCCCATTAAATAAGCCATACTAAATAAATATGTAGCCTATATTCTGATTGATTCCAACAAAAACAATACTACCCAAATTCGATTAGATTCGCACTCAACTGAAATTTTTAATCTAATCTGAACATGTTCATATCGAATGGAATCGGATCACATATTAGGGTTGAGTTTGAATAACTTTCTTCTCAATCTAATCAACCTAAAAATCCGATCGAATTGATTCAAACTCGATTTTGTCCACCCTCATGTTCAGATCGAATTGAATTGAATCAAATTACAAATTTGAATTGAGTTTGAATAACTTTTTTTTCAATCCAATCAACCTGAAAACCAATCGGATTAATCCAAATCCATTTTATCTGCCCTTATGTTCCCTCACGGGGTAAAAGCCAAATGAACTTTGCAAAAATCAAATACGCTCACAACCGACAATCAAGATTCTGACTGCAATTAAGAGCCTATTTGGTATGGCTTATTTAAGAGCCATAAGTGCTTATTTAATCGTATAAGCACTTTTTAAAATTTTTTATGGTGTTTGGTTATTTTTTTAGTAGAGTTTTTTTAGCTTAAATAAGCTAATTTACCTATACTAGGAAAAGCCCAAAATTTAGGTTTTTGGGAGTAGAGGTTATAAAGCTTTTCTAAATATATATAATATAAAAAATATCACATAATTTAATGGTTCAAAAATGCTTTTTTTATTGACAACCAAACACCCAATGACTTTTTATCTAAAAACTCTATTGGTATAAACTCTACTGTTATAAGCTCTATTCAATAAACTGTACCAAACTGAGCCTAAATCTGAAACAAAATTAGATTAAAATTTAATCGACGTTTAGCCGACGCACAGCAGGTGAACTCGCATGCACCTAATCTATCTCAACAGATTGTTTCTTCGAAGCCACGTGCATCTATCTAACAACATAATAATCGCTACCATCATCAGGCCCCCGGCGCACGTTAGTCTTCCGCCACCACTTCCACCACCGCGATTGAAGCATCACTGCTCAAACCCTCATGTCTTTCTTAATCTTTGCAATTCTTTCATTTCGTTAGACTGTTTCTGGTTTTATTAATTGAAAGTAGCTTTCATTTTGCTTCGTTAAGATTGATTCAACAAGATGATGGGCTCGGACAACCAGGTTTTTGAAGAAGCTCATGTCTATGCGTCGCGAGAAGAAATGGAAAATCTCGTTCTCGACGACGACAACTCTAGCTCCAAATCGTTCTCGAATTATCGTAGCGCCACGTCATTATCTCCGCCGATCCTCGTGACTCCCGCTGACTCCGATCCCCTTCTCGCGCCCCCACCGTACCGCGACCTCAGAAACCCTAACGCGCCGGATAACAACGGCAACAATCAGTCGTACATCGAACCTCCGTCCTACGCTGACGTCATCTTCAGGCCGTTCGATGAAACCAACCCTGCGGTCAACGAAATCAACGGCGTTGAGAGCTCTAATCAGTTCGTCGATTCTCCGCACTCCTCCACGTCCCCAGTATCCTCCACCAGCTCCGATTACATCAAAATTACCGTGTCGAATCCGCAGAAAGAGCAGGAAATGTCGAATTCGCTGGTGCCAGGTGGCAACACTTACGTCACCTATCTAATTACCACGCGAACTAACATACCGGAATTTAACGGATCTGAGTTCAGTGTACGCAGACGGTTTAGAGATGTGGTTACCTTAGCCGATCGTTTGGCCGAGTCTTACAGAGGTTTTTTTATCCCGCCGAGGCCCGATAAGAATGTTGTCGAATCTCAAGTGATGCAAAAGCAGGAATTTGTTGAGCAAAGGCGAGTGGCATTGGAAAAATATTTAAGGAGACTTGCGGCACATCTGGTTATAAGAAAGAGCGATGAGTTTAAGCTCTTTTTGCAGGTGCAAGGGAAATTGCCATTGCCAACGAGTACTGACATGGCTTCCCGGATGCTTGATGGGGCGGTGAAGCTGCCCAAGCAGTTGTTTGGAGAGAGCACGGCCTTGGTGGCCCCACAAGAGGTGGGTCAGCCTGCCAAAGGTGGAAGGGATTTGTTGAGGTTGTTTAAGGAGTTGAAGCAGTCAGTTTCTAATGATTGGGGCGGATCTAAGCCTCCTGTGATTGAGGAAGATAAAGAGTTTTTGGAGAACAAAGAAAGGATGAGTGATCTTGAGCTACAGCTCAGCAATGCTTCTCAGCAAGTAATTATTTATTTCATTAGCATAAATGTGAATCGAGGGCTTGGAATTTATAAAATATTAATTTCTTTGTTGTTTATGTATGTGAATGGTTATGGAAATAGGTATCTTGTTCATACAAGTCAATACTTGGTTCAGATTGATAATTTAATTGGGCGCTGTTTTCGTGTTGTGGTATGTTTAGGCTGAAGCACTCGTAAAAGCTCAGCAGGATATGGGAGAAACAATGGGAGAATTAGGATTGGCCTTCATTAAACTGACAAAGTTTGAGAATGAGGAGGCACTTTACAATTCTCAAAGAGCACGGGCTGCTGATATGAAAAATGTTGCAACTGCTGCTGTCAAGGCAAGCAGATTCTATCGGGAGTTGAATGCACAGACTGTTAAGCATTTGGTAAATTGCTACACCTTAGCTATGTGTTTTTTAAACTCTGAGTTTAGAAATTAGCTTTAATTGTCCATAAACTTCATTGTTGGAAAGTGATTTGTCTTAGATGAAAATTTAGGTTAGGTTTGCTAATTGCTGGGAAGTTGCTATTTATTGTCATTGCTTGCAATTATAGAACCATCTGAGCTATTTATAGTTTTATTATTATGAAATCCTATAGTTTCAATTAAAGGTCTTTATGTTCCCGAAATAGGTCAAGAGTTGTTTAAGTTGTCGTTTATTTTGTGTTTGTTGCAGGATACTCTCCATGAATATCTTGGGCTTATGTTAGCTGTTCGAAGTGCATTTACAGATCGCTCAAGTGCCCTATTGACGGTGCAGACTCTTCTATCAGAATTATCTTCATTGCAGATGAGGGCTGAAAAACTTGAGGCTGCATCATCAAAAATATTTGGTGGTGACAAGTCGAGGATTCGCAAGATTGAGGAGTTAAAAGAAACCATAAGAGTTACAGAGGATGCGAAAAGTGTTGCCATTAATGAATATGAGAGAATCAAGGTATTATAGCTTTCTTAAAATCCTTTCTCCGTGTATCTGAAGTTAAGTATCCATTTTTAATGTTTTTGTCTTTTATTGGGAGCATATTCCAACAACTTTCTTTAGATTTTGAATGTTTGTACAATGCGAATGGTTGGATTGAGGGTTAGTGTTTGGGCTTTTGCATGATGAAAGCAAAGAGTTTTTAGCACAACGAATTATATAGGGTAAAGGAATACATTCTTCCCTTAAGCTTCTAATAGGTGCGCAGCTCTTGTTAAATCTGCTCATGATGTAACTTCTTTTGCCGTGTTAAACATCTGTTTCGATTGCTTGTTGACTTCACCATGCCTTCAAGTTGTTCCAATTTTTCCTTACTGGTTTAGTGATCAGTTTGTGAACACCATTATTCTACACTACTCTATTCCACGACGTCGTTAATACGTCATGAACTTATTGGCTTGTATGATTCTGAGTGTTCCCTAACAAACTTACTGGCTGCTATGATTCTGAGTGTCCCCTGCCAGCCATGTGCTTTTATTGGACTAATATACCATGATCACCTTTGAGTTCTTTTCAACTAAGCAGGGGCTTCGTTTGTTCTTATAAAATTTTCTTCTTTATGTGAATGTTTTCTTGACTATCAATATAATGATGCTTACTCCATTTCTTTATTCTTCCCAACTCCAGAGTGAAGTCTTTCTCAGTTTCCCTTTAACTTGGGCGAATGATCCAATCTGATCATTGTGGTCGTTTTGGGAGGCATTTGTCCTTCATTTATGCTCCTACTTTGCTGATAAGACCTGCTATACATTGCTAATCTGGAATTTTAAAATCCGATGAAATATATTAAGCTTTTACTTAGTGTTCGTCAACCTTTGGAAGATGCAATTTGTAAGCATCATCTGATTTCCTGGGCTCTTTAAGTTTTTGTGTTTCATGAGATTTATCTTATGTATAAATCTGTATTGCACCGTGGTTTGAGTTGGAGGTTCTGATTTGGTGGCTGGATAGGGGGTTGCTGGTGCTGTCTGACTTGTACGTACTATGTTTGAAAGAAATTTGCTGGTTCGGTAATGGGTTTGAACTTGTGGTTATTACTTTGGTTTTTGTCAGTATGACTAATTAATATTGACCTTTTGGCATCCTGGATCAAACAATCTTTTGAATAAAGAGGAAAATAATAAAGGGGCAAGTAGTGCAATGATGAGGCCTTTTCACATCCTTATTGTCCATAAAATTTATTTCTTTTCTGGTGTTGTTTTTCACATTGTTTGTCTCATCAACTCCTTTGTTCTTCTGATTTTACATTTTGACTGGTTATGTGATTATTTGATGGATAATTGAGCAGTATGCAATCTCTATAGGTTATTTATTGCACCATTTATTCAAAAATGGCCTAATAACAATACAAATACAGGAGAATAATAGGACTGAACTTGAGAGGCTTGACAAAGAAAGGCGTGCTGACTTCTTGAACATGTTGAAGGGGTTTGTGGTTAATCAGGTATGTTTGGTCTTTCTTGTTCCTGCCCATATAGTATGATCCCAGCCAGCTACATCTTGCTATTATTAAAGCTTATGCATGTGGAACCTTTTTTCTTTCTCCATCTTGTCCGGTTGATCTTTTGTAAACGTTTGATGCTCTGCTAATTAAGAAATAATTAAGAAACCTTTTAGCCAATTTAAAAACTTATCCAGTCACAATTCACTTTCCTTAAAGCTTATGCATGTAGAACTCTTTTTCTTTTTTGTTTCTTGACTGGGTTCATTCCGTATTAAGAAACCTTTCAGCCAATTTAAGCATTTTTCTTTTTTGAATAATTACCCCCTCATCTTTCCTTCAAATGTTAATGTTACAAGATTGCATCATATGGACATTTTAAAGACAATGCATTTGGTGTTTTAGGGATGCAAATAGATGAGAATTCCAATATATTTGATAAAATGTATGCCGATATATTAGGTTTGGCTTTTGTAACATCTTGACTCTTCAAGATGTTAAGATGTGGATATAGTGGAGAATTTGAGTATTGCATTCTGAAATATGATCTGAAGTCAAGGGAAACGGTTTAGGCTTGCAGTTTCTTTTCTGTAAAGTTGACTTTGTTGCTGCAGCCCATGAATCTTCAAAAAATAATTTTTTAACACTACATGTACTCATAAATTCAATAAGATAAGCATCCTGAGTCAGCTATTCCTGTAATGTTTCTCACATACATTGACTCTCTTGGAACATTGCGTCTTATTTTTGTTTACTTCTTTGTCTGAAAAGGTGGGATATGCTGAAAAAATTGCAAATGTGTGGGCAAAGGTGGCAGAGGAGACGAGTGGATATGCAAACGAGAACAGTTGAACATGTGGTTATTGTGTACATTCAAACCTTGAGCCTTTTTATTCTCTCTCTAGTTTGTAGTTGTCCTCTAGTAGGTTGATAGCATTACATTACGTTCATAATAATGAAGATGGAAAATGAAGCACTCTGTAATTTTGGAGTACCTTTTCAAGATGTTGTATCTGTTAGAATTTTTTTTTTCAAACTTGCAATTGGAAATTGTAAAATGCTCTTTTTTTCTTGTTTGATATTTGAGGGACTAATATATATATATATATATATATATAAACATACATACACACATACTTCATGAATTGCTGATTTTGGGATGATTATGCAAGAAAATGTAAGTTCCAACAGGCACGACTGGAGACAATGAGAGCTTCGCTTCTTTTAAAAGGCAAGGAGGCTTTAACCCTTTAACGAATGCCTAGATAGGTATTTCTGTGGATACCTTTAGTACATGTTGGATTGGTTATGTTGTGAAGGCTCTAGGCATAAGCAGGCAGCAAACACAAGCAAAAGCGGTACCACTAGTGTATGTATTGTACCTTTTTCTTTTTTCAAAAGGGTAAAGGGGTATGTATGTATACAAAGACTTCCCAATTGTGTTCAATCTCGCTCACACTCATAGCATGAAATGAATTAATGGTAGTTTTGTTATCTCCATCTGTTTATTTTTCTTAGAATAGAAATAGTTTTTCAATTGATTTGCGAATATATATATTCTTCCAAAACTTGGAATGGTAGTAGTTCTTCAGTTTCGGGGGCGACCCAAGGCTAAAACTACTGAATAACAACAGTAGTACACACATTATTAAAAAAGAAAGGAAGGGGGGGGGGGGGGGGACGAAAAATTTTGTGGCTGATAGTGGGACGGACAAATCCTGAATAAACTAAAAACTAAGCTGGTCCACGGTCAGCCTTATCCATTAGTAGCCAATAGTATTCATTGTTTGGTGTGGGCCAGCTTCCAGAGAAAAGTCTACCAGCCATCGAACTCTTTAATTGATTCTTAAGGTCGCAGCATCAGAATTGAATTACTTTTGTCTTCTTCGCTAGTTCTCTTTTTACTTATCTGCACGTCGTTGTATTTTTTTTCATTTTAGTTATATAAAATTAAAAAAATTTAAAAATTTTTAATAAGTGAAATATAAAAATGATATAAATTAAAAAAATTTAAAAATTTTTAATAAGTGAAATATAAAAATGATATGTAATTTTTTTAAAACAAAAAAATAATTGATTAGATTAATTTTTATTAAATTCTACCACATAAATCTACATATCAAATTAATAATATTAAAATTTTATTTTATTATTTAATACAATCAGTAAAAATTGTATCGGTTTAATTGGATGAGTACTAAATTTTTATTTTATTGTAAAAAATCATATGTTATTTATGAAGTAGTTAACAATTTATTATATCATTTAAATAAATAAATAAATAATTTTATTTTATAAATTAATTAAAAATTTAAAAAATTTTAGAATTTGTAATACTTTTGAATTGAATATTCAACGCCCTTTCACACTCTAGTCTAATTGGATATTCAACCACCAAACCGCGTTTTCCTGACACCAAGGGGACCTGTTCGTCACATCACTTTCAACTCTTTGTTTGCGTTTGCCTTTGCTTTTGCTTTGGCCTTGGCCCCCCCCCCCCCCCCCCCCCCCCCCCCCCCCTTCGGTCTTCCTTCTGCCTTCCACTTTCGGACTTTTGGTTTCAATTTAAAAATCAAAGCCCTTACGATATTAGCAGTAGTAGTAATAATAATAATAATAATAACAGCAACGATCTCGAAGCTAAGCAAAGCTAGCAATCACTCTTTTTAGGTTTTTCGCTAATTGCTAATTTAATAATTTAATTAAACAAAAAATGGCCGAGAACGGCGAAGAGAAGCTGCTTGCGGTGGCGCGCCACATAGCGAGAACGCTGGGCCACAATGACGATACAATGGCCGACGATATTCTCCAAATTTTCTCAAACTTCGACGGGCGTTTTTCTCGCGAGAAAATGACCGACGACGACCCTCGACCCTGCGCCCCGCTCGAACACTGCCTCAAGTCTCTCCACCGTCAGATCTCCCAATACGTGGCCTCCGACAATCCGATCTGGGCCGACTCCGCTGACTCTTCCGCCTTCCTCGACTCCGTCGACGAGTTAATCTCAACCATCAAAGACTGGAGTCCCATGGCTGGAGATAAGTCCATCAACGCCTGTTTAGCACGCGCCGACGACTTGCTTCAGCAGTCCATGTTCCGACTCGAAGAAGAGTTCAGATCCCTGATGGAACGCGGCGGCGACTCCTTTGAACTCTGTGACTCTACCACTGCTAACTTGTCCTTTGACGACGACGACGACGGAGATGAAGATGACTCCGACAATTCCGACTCCAACCAGATCCCCGTGGCCCAGCCGGTCAACGATTACGACATCATAATCGACGCCCTTCCTTCCGTTACCGTTAACGATTTGAACGAAATGGCGAAACGAATGGTGAGTGCTGGATTTGGAAAAGAATGCTCCCACGTGTACAGTAGCTGTCGAAGAGAGTTCCTGGAAGAAAGCATGTCTAGACTCGGCTTACAAAAGCTAAGCATTGAGGAAGTTCAGAAAATGCCTTGGCAAGAAGTTGAAGAACAGATTGACCGTTGGGTTAAGGCAACCAATGTTGCTTTGAGAATCTTGTTCCCCAGTGAGAGACGCTTGTGTGATCGGGTTTTCTTTGGGTTTTCATCTGCCGCCGACTTGTCTTTTATGGAAGTCTGTCGCGGCTCCACCATTCAGTTACTCAATTTTGCTGATGCAATCGCCATTGGGAGCCGCTCACCTGAGAGATTGTTCAAGGTTCTTGACGTTTTTGAGACGTTGAGAGATTTGATGCCTGAATTCGAGGCTGTGTTTTCTGATCAGTATTGTTTGTTGCTTAGAAATGAAGCCGTGACCATATGGAAAAGGCTGGGAGAGGCCATAAGAGGGATATTTATGGAGTTAGAGAATCTGATAAGGCGGGATCCTGCTAAAGCTGCTGTTCCTGGAGGTGGCCTTCATCCCATTACTCGTTATGTGATGAATTATTTGCGTGCTGCCTGCCGGTCTACGCAGACACTTGAGCAAGTTTTTGAGAAGGATTCATCTTCTTCATTATCTGTTCAAATGGCTTGGATTATGGAGTTATTGGAGAGTAATTTGGAAGTTAAGTCTAAGATTTATAGGGACCCTGCTTTGTGCTCTGTTTTTATGATGAATAATGGGAGGTACATTGTTCAAAAAGTGAATGATAATGAATTGGGTTCGCTTTTGGGTGATGATTGGATTAGGAAACACAATGCAAAAGTTCGGCAATATCATTCTAATTATCAGAGGAGTTCATGGAATAAGGTTTTGGGGGTTTTGAAGATTGACAATAGCCCTTCTGCTCCCAGTGGGGCTGCTGGTGCAAGGTCTTTGAAGGAGAAGCTCAAGTTGTTTTATTCATATTTTGATGAGACATGTAAAACTCAGTCTTCATGGGTTGTTTTTGATGAGCAACTCAGAGAGGAATTAAAGATAGCTATTACCAAACTTCTGCTGCCAGCTTATGGAAACTTCATTGTGAAATTCCAAAATTCTCCCGATATCTGCAAGCACCCAGAAAGACTTATTAAGTACACTGTCGAGGATGTTGAGGCTCAGATTGATGAGCTGTTTCAGGGAACTGGTGCTTCGGCTGGTGGCAAGAAGTGAAAGGTAAGATCCTCCATGTATGTAGACTGTAGCTAGTGTAAGTTGGCTAAGTATCTCCTTATTTGTATTTTTTTTTTCTCTTCCCTTGTGATGTATGATTATAGTCTAATAGTTTGAGGCCATGTAGTAGGAGTTTGTATCTGTTCAGTGCTGTTGTTATAACCTCTATTTGTACGTGAAGAGGGACATAAGACACTCTTGTAATTTATAGGACAAATAGTTTTGCATCATTTTGAAAGAGTACTATACTATAATAATTTAACCTTCCAATCTTCCATGGTGGATTGTGTTTCTTTGTTATACTTGGTTTATGGATATCGGAACTCTCTTGACCCTTGGTCACAATCATAGAATTATTAGATATTCTGCTATCATTGGTCATTCATTCTCTCCCAGAATTTTTTTGTAACCCTAGTAAAGATTTATTGTTGCATTTGATTTAGACAGAAGTACTATGGAAATACTCACACACACGGAGTAGTTTTACACACTTCAATGCAATGTGTTTTGTCATATGGTATATGGAATATATATATCTATATGTGTGTGCGTATGTGTGTGTGTGTGTGTATTGTATGTATGTATGAATGTATATTTTTCTTGTCTTCTAGTTTGGTCCTTACCCTTTATGAAGGGATCCCTTATTGTAAAATTATCAATCATTCTCAAGCGCAAGCGTCCTCATTTTTTAAAATACAGATTTGGGATTCTACAACATTGTAGAAAGTTGTTGAAAAATCAGTTTACAATATTGTAAAACTCCGAAACTGCATTTTAAAAAATGTGGGTATATTTGGAAGGGTTCGATTGCTCTAAAATTAATTCTTATTCAGCCTGTTTCTTATTACTTCGTAGTTGAAGATAGAACTATTAAGCTTCAATTTCTTAGGATCCTATACTAGCTGGAAGATCTGGCGATTTTATCATTTTGACCAAACGATTTAGAAGCAAAGTCTAGGGAGAGATCTTGCTTTCTACGGACTTGGCTGCAATCTGGTAGGCTGCTTCACTTGGATGGATGCAATCCCAAAATAGAAACTGAGAATCTGATGCACATTTTGGCGTAGTTGGATTACATAAAATTGATACTTCCACAAAACCGGTCCCGCAGCACCCTCTGTTTACTACTGTAAAACCTGTTGCTGGACGTGTTAGTGTAAATTGCACTACCTTAAGACACACAAAATGTAGACATCAAGGGAGATTACAATGCTTCAGATTCATACTATGTAGACATCCATGCTTGGACACAAGAGAGACTGCATATAAGAGGTTCCTAGGACTTGATTGTAAATCTGTTTGTTATCATGTGATGCAAGTAGTGCATGAAGATATTTTATAGAAACCAAGAAACCAAGAAACGTCTCGATCTAGGTGGTTTAGCTTACCGTATTTTTGTGCATTATTGACCATTTCTATTACGGGCTCATAGACATCTGCATAATTAAGTCTGGTTCCGGGAAGTGATGCCTGTAACTGATTCAACAGCTTTATGAGCTTTTGATTGTAAGATTGAGAATCTGTGTTCTGCTCATCCAAGCACTTACGATCAAGCGGATTTTTGAATCGGGCTGTTATCTGAATTGGTAGACAGCCAATTGGTGGGAGACCAGCAACAATCATCTGGCGGCATCCCAGATCGTACAGTTGCTGTCATTTCAAAAACAGATCATTTTTAGGTGAAATCAACTAGTCAAAATTTAGAAACCAAATAAACCATTTGTTGGACATGATACCAAGCAGACAGATTTATGCCTACCTTAATATAGTCGTGGAGCTTTGTCTGCAGAAAATCTTGGTATTCACTTATATTGAACTGGGCCCTCCTGGTGGGTATATCATAGTAATTAAAAGTCATGTCATTAGTTCCTGCACTTATAATGACCACAGCCTCACTGAGTAGCTTCTTAGCGGCATCTGCACCAATTAGTCCATTAATTTTCCCAATATATTCTTTGAAGTACTCTAGTTGTTTGGATACTGGAATGACACCGCTTGCTGCAGTTGTTAGTTCATCGTATCCAGATCCAGCGGATGCAAAACAAACTCCGGTGAGGAGATCTTCATTTGAGAGATTAGGATCCAGATAGGGGGGGATGGTGTCTTTGATTCCCAGAAAACCGGCAATGAAGTCGGGCATGAGTTTTCCATTAGAAAACCTCCCTGTAGGAGCATGACCTGGTAAATCTTGACCATATGGGAGATGGTTGGCTGTAAAAAGTGTATTGACAAAGTTGTTGTTACCGGTGTCAGCTGTTGAATCACCGAAAACAAGAACGGCAGAATATTTTTTTGGTTGGGCTGCAGCAGCAGTGCTCGCGCTGAAATTGAAAATGATAGTCCATATTTCTAATACTATGACTATGAGTTGTTGTACAATAGCCATTGTTATAATCTCTAATTGTGGTTGTTATGCAGGGTTTGTTGATGCTTGTTTGGTATTTATTATGTGAAAAATTTATCTGTGTTGTCTTATTTAGGACAGCCCCAAACCTCCCCTTAATGATATTTCCTTGTATTACAAAGATTCCAACAGAGTGGCAATGATTTGAATTTGAAGGAGATACTGATAGGACTAATCTTTTACTTGCAGGGAATGTAAACAAACTTTGGTAAGTGGGAGGCAGTTTTAGTAGAAGGATATCTCTATGCGGTAAACATAAATAGAATACATGAGTGTGTGACAGAACAAGTCTTATTGTTATTGCCTGGCTCTGATCTTCACAGCTTCTAAAAATATATAAAAATATTGAACGCAATCGTGTCTAATGTCTAAGATGATGTTTCCTTATTAGTTAATGTTTGTGCCATCACTGCCGTTACTTTCTATTCATATTTATTCACTCTCCACCAATATGGTTACTTACAGATTATGACTGTTGTCATCAATTATTCTCAAACTTGCCAGTATTACTTGATTAGTACTTAATTAATGGGAATAATTAGATATATTGACCCTTAATATATATATATATATTTTTCAAATTGAGTAAGATTCGGTTTTGGTGATGAGATTAGATACAGAGAATGTGATTAGGCTCTAATAATATGGGAATGTGACTTGTATGGTAAAAATATGAGATAACAAGAAGGCGAGGTCAAGCATAATGCCTTCAACTTACATGCATGTGGATGCGTTCCCGTGGAATATAATATATATCTTGACTATTGGGTCATCAGCATTAGCATATCAATTACCGGTAGAGAATGAAATATATATGAAAGGCATTTTTTTTCTTTATTTTCTCTTGGAAAAAATGTGGTTCAATTCTCAACTTTCCAGCCATTAATTAGCCATTAGTATAATTAATCACCCACTTCACAGAAGAAACTCATTGCACATATAATAAATTTCTTTACAAAACTAATTAAAATGAGTTCTTTTTCCCCCCCCCCCCCCCCCCCCCAAAAAAAAAGAAATTAAAGTTTCAAAAGGAGTTGGTTCATCTTCGCGGGGAAGTACAACTTACGTAATAGACAAGCAAGTACCACGTATAAGCTAATACACTCATCACGGTCAAAGCAAGTCCAAGTCAAGCAGTCAATATGAGATCATAGTTGTGACTTGTGCGTGTTTCATGACGAAAATTAATTAATATTTGATGGTTCATGCGATGCAGTTGATGCAAAAGCAAGGATTTTTACAATTACATTATGGTACGTAAAGTCAAGGAACTACAGCATAATATATAGCAGCCATATTCGGACTTTAAGGTGCCGGCCGCCCCACGAGTACGTTGCTTCAAATATCGAATTGCCAAACCTGCTGTTCTTTTTCAATCACTCTCTCTCTCTACCCCCCACCCCCCACAATAAATTTTACTCTTAAGGAAAAAAATTCCTTAATTGGAAACGTAACGGTTTCGAATTCACTTTTAATTCCTACTTTCGCTGATTGTTGTGCGTCTATTTCAAAATTTCCTAACTACGGCCAAGAAATTCAAAGCTATCATGATGATTGTTACGAAACTATTAATATTCTCCGTTACTACTTCGCCCGCTCTCATACCTCAATTCTCATGCGATCGATGACCTAAAGTAATTGAAAATTAATAAATAAATAAATAAAATTGTCTTGGGCGATCGATCTACCGAGCTAGCTGTCGATCAAAACAATTAATTTGGTAGCCCAGCTAGCGATGGTGGGCAGAAATGCGCTGTTGTTGGGGTTTTTGCATGTAATTCTAGTGATCATTCAATATGCTGAGAGCTCATATCCATATCCTGATGGTACCGGTAACCGTGATCTAAGTATCAAAGCTTCACATTTTCTCCGCAGCAATGGCGTGCCCCCTATCAATGCCCTTGTAAGTTTTGACAATTAACTTAATTAATTAGTGTTTCAATACCCTTTCCATGCGTATGTGTGTATAACGAGGCAGAGGCAGCAGGCGGCGTTGACGGGAAGACGCTCTCGCATCCATCACGTTACTGATTATGGAGCTGATCCCACAGGAAGATCGGACAGCACGGACGCACTTGAACAAGCTATCGTTGATGCTTTTACATCTCCTGTTGACGGTCACCTGAATGAGGGCGTTCCTAACCTCGGAGGCTCCGAGGTTCACCTTGACGGAGGCACCTACATGATCAGCCGTCCGTTACGCCTATCGGATATTAGCGGCGGTAACTTCATGGTACGTTCGAACACCCGGCTCCCACACACAAGCACATATAGATTATATATTCCTAACTAATTTAATTAATTTGTATGTGTATGTATATATGTATACATAGATACACGGTGGGTCCCTCCGAGCATCGGATGATTTTTCGGGCAACGGACATCTCATAGAGTTAAGATCGTCATCATCATCGCCATTGTACGAATACATTACTTTGAAGGAGCTTATGTTGGACTCCAATTTTAGGGGTGGCGGCATTGCCATTATAAATTCAATAAGAACCACAGTGGACAATTGTTACATTTCGCATTTCACTACCACTGGCATTTCCATCCAAGATGGCCACGAAACGTACATAAGAAATTCCTTCATCGGCCAGCACATCAACATCGGCGGGGATGATCGGGAAAAGGATTTCTCCGGCATCGGAATAAACATCACGGGAAACGACAACGCGGTCACTGATGTTGTTATATTTTCAGCATCAATTGGAGTAATGGTACAGGGGCAGGCCAATATGCTGACGGGAATACACTGTTATAATAAGGCTACTGCCTTGGGAGGTACCGGCATTTACATCCGGGCACCAGGCTTGACCCAAACCCGAGTTGTGAATTGTTACTTGGATTTCACCGGAATTGTCGCCGAGGACCCCGTGCAATTACACGTCACCGGCTCATTTTTCTTGGGCAATGCCTTCATTTTGTTGAAGTCTGTCAAGGGTGTCGCCAGTGGCGTCAATATTGTTGACAACATGTTTGCGGGTGACTACACGGGGGTCCCCATCGTCAAGTTGGACCAATCCAATGCCCCTTTTAAGACCGTCGATCAAGTGGTGATTGACCGAAATAACGTGCGGGGGATGGTGGTCAAGTCAACGGTTGCGAGAGGGTCCCTTTGGAAGAATGGCACTACTTGGACCCTTGATTTTTCTAAGGTCTTGTTGTTCCCTAATCTCATTCCACACGTACACTACGCTTTGCATGCGGGTTCTGCTTCCTCCTTTCCCAGGCATATATTAAGAAGTGTGTCCCGGAATCGCGTGACTGTCCAAACCGACGTCGTAGTGTCGGCAACCGTGCATGTATCCGTCGACCAAACCACGGTTGGAGGACACATATGAGGGGAATTTTATCTTTTTTTTTTTTTATTTTGGTTTCTTTCATTTGCTTCCTTCTTTTTTATTATTTATTCAGAAAAAATAAATTACTTGTTTAATTTGATGAATCATTATATACATACGATGTAATAATTATTGTGAGAAGTATACTTAATATGTATACTTAAAAATTATTAAAATATTTATTTTGTTTCCAATTTGAATAAGGATAATTTTGGGTTTAAGTAGTAATTTAAAGGATATTTATAGAATTGTATTAAATGATAAAATTGATTCTCAAAATCAGAATTTAAAGTTACTCATTCATGCTTTTCAAAATCAATCTGTAGGAGGCATGGGGCTGATTTTGGCATAAGTGATTTTGATTTTTTTTTTTTCACCAAATACTAAAATTAACTTTTAGATTTTAAAAATTACTTTTAGGCCTCCTAAAAGCAATCAATCCCAAAGGAGCCCATAGTATATAATTGAATATCGTAAAATATGTTCAAAATATATTAATAATTGAAAAGTATGTACGTACGTGATCATAGTCATATAAAAACATGTCCGAAGTCCGAACTTGTCGATGCTTTTTGGAGGATTTTTTTAGTTATATCCTAAATTGTCATATGATTAAAAAAAAGAAAAAAAGGAAAAGTAGTTTGGTCAATTTTTGTGCCAGTTTTCTTAGGCTAAAACTAACATTCATGGTTGGTCTCGTACTCTTGTCACTTGAAACGTGACCATACGGAGAATAGAGAAAGACGAATCCAACAAAATCGGATAAATTACTTACATATATATATATATATAGTTGTACCCTATTCTGCCAATCACTTTTGTCGAGTTAAGAGAACCTAATATGACTACAATTTAGATGCTACTCTCTGATCTTAACTATGAATATTTTGCATACGTACCCAACTCTTCAAAGTATTCTAACACGATATGAATTTAGAAGGATCTCCTTATTCTTAAGGCAAAGCATTCTTTAAAGACACTTGAAACAGAAACCGAAAGCTCTCTCTTTCGCAAGTTAGTTGTTATTTTAAAAGTATCAGAGGGTTTACGCTGGTAACAACACGATAACAAAACCGGTGCCCTTATTACTTCAACGCCATCATTGAATCCTGACCTTTTTATTGCCTAATCGCTTCAACGCAAGAAATTTTACACACACACACACATATATGGGTCATCAATGTTCACAATTCAATACAATTGGACATTTGGGCAGTTATTTTAAAACTTTTAAACTTCATCCACTTGTAAATTTATTGGACTAACGCTAAGCCACGTGAAATTATGAATTCGTGTTTTAGTGAATAAACTTGCTCAAGTTATTGATAAAACTTGCACTCGACTCAATCTGATAAAATAAAATATTGTTTACTTTTGGTGATTTAATAATTAATCGTATTTGAATTGAACGCATGTATAACAAGATAATTAAAAGAACACAACAAGTTCATTTTCTAAGGAAGTAGTCTAGTAGCTAGCAAATTGTAATGAATACGGTTGAGGAAATTAAGGCAAAGTTTTGAAGCACATATAGGGTTAGATAGGATAGAATCAACGAGGAAAGAGGCGAACGGGGAGGCCATGAGCGGGCATAGGGAGTGGATCCACAATGATTTTCTCGTGAGGTAAAATTTGGAGCCAGCTGAATCTCCGGACAATATTATGGATGAAGACAAGTATCTCGAGGCGAGCATACTCTTTGCCAGGGCACATTCTTGGCCCTCCTCCGAATGGGACGTAAGTGTATGGTGCGGGTCCCCTCCCTTGGAATCTTGTCGGATCAAATTTCTCTGGTTCCACGAAACATTCCGGGTTCCTATGTGTTGAATTCACACTCCAGTACAACTGCGTACATGCAAAATTACATATATATATATTTGTTATGTTACGTACAAGCTGATTACATGCATACGAATAAATTAAGTAACTGACCTTCCACCCTTTGGGGATTGTGAAACCAGAAAACACGAAATCATTAAGAGCTTCTCTGAAAGAACCCTGAAGTGGAGGAGCAAGTCTCATCACTTCACATGCTACGTTCCATGAATATTTCATTTTCTGAATGTCTTCCCAATTCAATAACTTCTCTCCTTCCCCTTTCCTCTTCGCTATCTCCATTTGCTCTGTTTCATTTTCATTCATATTTTTATTTATTAGTTAATAATTCATTCATTTCACATTATTAATTAAAAAATTTACCAAGACATATTTATATATATATATAGAGAGAGAGAGAGAGAGAGAGAGCTCATATACTGGACTTTATTAAAATCTAAAAAAAACTGTTCAGCCATATGTTCATGAGTTCATTTTTGTTTACTCATATTCATTCTTTCTAATTGGAACTTCTAGTGTGAAGAACCAACACACACGACACACCTACCACACACAAAAGGTTCTTAATTATTTCCGTCTTGGAAATAATTAATGAGAGCTATATATATCACAAATATATTATGAGAGGAAAACTTGCCGATAAAAAATATCAATTTTCGGTTTCCTCAAAATGAATGAAGAAAGGGACGTTATCAATTAATTAATTAATTAAACAAGTCCTAGAAAAGAAACTGATCAAAGGAAATTTGCAAGTATTTTGAAATTAAAAATATGATGATTACGTGTTGTACGTGCCCAAATTAAAGATCACCTGTTCGACGTAAAAGGAAGAGATTCGAAGAAACAATAACCATAAAATAAGAGTAGTGATATAAACTACGTACTCATTCCTTCATTCATAATTTTTTTTTTTTTTATAAAAAAAAGGCAAATTAAACTACCTGGTGCGCCATGAACTTAAATGCCAATATTAACTAATTTTTTTGTTTAAAATTAAAATCGATTTTGCCGGTCGAGATTGTTGCACTATTTTCATTTATTTATTTAAAAATGGAAAGATAAAGATGATCAAGAAAGAGATAAAAAGTTACCATTTAAGACTTGATTGTAGATGTGAGGAAGCTCGGCGAGGTACTTGACAATGAAAGTAATGGCAGCACTGGCAGTGTCATGGCCACCGATCAACAAACCAAGTATCTTATCGGCTACGTCAAGCTCGCTCATGTGCTGTCCATTTTCATCGGTTGCTAGCAGCATATGTGACAATATATCTTGATGATGATGATGAGCAGGTGTAGTTGATGATGCAGCGGCGGCAGCAAGTTCCGTCTTTCTTTGTTTGATGATAGCTATCAACTCTTTTCTGATGAATTTTGAGGCCTTGATGGCTCGGTTGAATGGTGTCCCAGGCAAATCTATTGGAACAGATATGATTCCGGAAGCTAAAGCATCGAAAGGAACAGCCAACTTGGCAACATGCTGCGAATCCTCTATGCTTAAAAACACTTTACAAGCGACCGAAAAGGTGAATCTCTTGGCTAGGGCAAAGACTGCTACTTGTTGTTTGCCTTCCCAGCCAGACTCAAAGTGTTTTTGTGCGATGGAATCCATCATGCCAACGTATCTCATCAAGGCCTCCGGCTTGAGGAAGTTCGGAAGCAACTTTCTCATCTTCTTGGCTTCTTCTTTTGAAGATGTTTGCGTTGATGATGGGAAAATCTTGTTTACTGAGTCTGGCCACCATGCTTGGACAAGCTTGTTTTCACTGGAGAACAAGAACTTGTTGGCTGCCGCGCCACAAACAACAACAGTGGGTTCACCTAGGATTGACGTCTTGAACACTTGAGAAGAGTATTTGGCCATTCTATCGTATATGAACTTTTCGGGGAAACCTTTCCTGCCACTGTTTAGAAATTCGAGGCTCTCCCCTATGTAGGGCAAACCCATCTTTCCCGGAGGGAGATTGTTATTGCTATTATTGGATTTGTATAGTTTATTGTTTCTGTTGAAGATTGTGGCTAAAGAGACACAAATAATAATGAAGAAGGTGATCAAGAGGAGTGGGCTGAGGCTACAAAGGAAGAAGACTTCCATGTTTTCTTTTTTCGTTTGGTTGATCGTTTGCTTAGAAATATTAGACGAGGAGATCTTGTATATATAGAGAAGAGGGGATCGGGCACTTTTCAATTTAATTTTTCTTGATTTATTTGTGAACTTGCCTAGTAACACCTTGTATGAATCCTCTATAGGGTAAAAATCAAGGTAAGTGCTTCTCATAAAGATAAAGCAATACGAAAGGGTTCTTTTTGACCTCTAAAAGCACTGGAATATTCAAGTCAAAGTCAGTTGCAATGTGTATCGTGCATTGTTTTCTTTTAGAAAGCGTTCGTTTGTAGTATGGGCGCATGTTTTGTCGCCGGTTCACCGCTAATCCCTTACTTTAATCAATGAAGTAATGGACAAGTTAAAAAGATTAAAAACACACACTTTAAGAAAACTATAAAATGAATATGATAAAGACCGGTGATGATAAGCATCAAGGGTAAAGTTATAAATAAAACATATAAGCAATATAATGACCAACACCAAATTGAAGGCACGCACAATCTAACAGAAACTATGGTAGTATTTTTACATTTTAAATTATAGTGGGAATTTTGAGAAGTGAAAATTTTGAGATTGAAAGTGTAGAGGGCGAGTATGAGTAAATTATTTATTTATATTGGAATGAGAGTATCAAATCGGAATCATAATCTAATTTATGCATTTACTTTATCTTGGATTGACATTAAATGGTTTCAAATTATAATTTTACCTTAATATCAAATATTGTAGTTTTTAATTACAAAATTAATAAAAAAAGATATTTGGAAAATAAATATTTATTTTATTATACTTGTAAATTAATAATAATTATTAATATTCTTAATTATGTAAATCACAATTTTTACAAATTTTAATTATGTAAATTAAAAATTATTGATAAGAGCAATACAATTGAACCATTATTATTAATAATATAGTAAAAAATTAACATTTCCCTAGAATAAACTATTTATTATTATTAATTATTAATAAATAAATATAGTACTGTTATTTTTAAATAAATATAATAATAATAATTTTTTAAATAAAAATAGTTTATAGTAATATCATTGATCCTTATGAATATAATAAAATTTATATTAAAATAAGTTTAATATTATTATTTTATTTAATATAATAATATTATTTAAATAAATATGATATTTTTTATTTTATTTTATTAAATATAATTAAGGGTAAAAGAGGAAGAGGTGGGAGTTGATTCTCACTCTCACTTCCCCCCATAGGAGTTGGACTCTACACTAGAGTTGAAGGAATCCACAACCCTTACTTCGATTTCAGTACGTAAACATAGCATATATATCCAAAATAAAATGTAAATAAAAAATTTTGATAACTTCCTAGAAAGAAAAGAACTATTTCTTTTTCATTTTCTTCAGCAGCATAATCTTGTGCAAACACAACATTGTTGTGCATTCCAAAGAAGAGGGAAAAAAATTAAAAGATAAATAATAAATCAATATTCTTCTCTTTTAACCCTTGAAATTATTTTATGTAATTATTTAGGTATAGAACGTACAAAATATAAGAGGGTTATCTGATGATTGTTCTATAAATATTGGCACAAAATAAAATTTAACACTTAATATCATCTTATAACTATTAGTGTGAGCGAATTTGGGTTTGGATCAATATGATCAGATTTTAGATTAATCGGGTTAGGAAAAAAGTTACTTGGACTTTTAATTCAATCATATTCAATCCAAATGTAATCTAAAATGAATAAAAAATTTTGTTCGAGTTCAATCGAATTGAGTTCAAATTATAAACGAATTGAATCAATTGTTGATAAAATCCGAAATTAGAATGGATTTGGATCATGTTCGGATTTGGGATAATTTTGAACCTTTTTTTTTGTAATTTTGATTTTTTTTCCTGCAAATTATTTTTGTAGATAGCATTCCGAGAAACGGCATTTTTTTCTGGGTATTACCTTAATTCCGAATTGATTAAAATACTCCACCAATCTTCCCCACAGACACAACCTTTCCATAAAGCCCATTTGATTCAGCATTGGAGTGAATCCATTGCCCAATATAGACAGCTCCCAAACGACCACAGATAGGCAACACCGCAACAACAGCCGCCTCATCTTATTCAACATCCCATGTTTACAAAACCCTTGAATCACCAAATTCCAAGCAATCACGTCTCTGCGAGACATTTCATCAAACACCATCGTCCCATCATCCATCTCACCACCGCTCGCATACGGCTCAACAACTCCAATCCTTACCGACCCAAAACGCTCACTAAATTACTACAGTTCATGCTCACTAAACGATAAAATTTGTGGTAATGGGGAACATTTTTTTAGCTGGGTATTGATTCATATATAATTTTATTGTTGATGAGTGAATATTTGTCAATTAATTATTGCTCTCAACCGTTAAAATTAAACCTATATCCATTTGCTAAACATCCAAGAAACATAATATGTACGGGGCACCGCTGCCATAGATTTTATTATTTTAAGGGAAGAAAAAGTTGGGGAGAGATTAATTTGGTTTATATTTAAACTTACCTAATATTTACTCAGAAAATCCCCCAAAAAAAATGAAGAATTAAGATATGAATTAATAATATATCTTGTTATTCCCACTCAAAGATACATATTCATCAACGTTATTTAATTAACGGCCATTGCAGGGAAAAAAAGAAAAAAGTATACAGATTAGTAATAAATGAAAAAAAAAAAGAATAGTTTGATCGAGCTGGTTATGATGTTATGTTTGATGATATTTGAGTTAAACATCAGTAATGTTGGAAATGGAAGGTAATGGAAGCATTTTGCGATATTCAGCAGAACAATGTTTTAGAGTTTGAATAAAAATTATATTATAAGATTTTTTTTAATTATATCTCATTTATATCAAGTAAAAATAAAAAGAAAATTTATTAACTAACATTGTAATTGATAAAAAAAAATTAAAAAAATTATATGTAATGGGATTGGGGTGGGGGTGGGGTGTACAAAATTATATGTAATAGGATTGCGGCGGGGATGGGGTGTACAAAACTAAATCTCACTCCATTAAAAAATTTAGAGATTACTTTTTCTTTATTCCAAAAAAAAAAGTATTCAAAATTCACCTCATTTGGGGTGAAGCCCCATGGGGCCTAAACCCATAGAGTGGTTTTGCGATCCTTTAGCCTTCTGCAGTATTCAGCAAGAGCCCACAAAGGATATATATTTCTATAAGTTGCGTAGTGTAACATGCAGTTCTTATTAAAGACTCCAGTAATTTCCTGTAAAATCAATATCATTAATTAATTAACTTCTAGAAGTAATACTAAATCTTAACTAATTCGTGTTAAGAGAGAGATTAATATTAATAATATGTATAACAGTACCTCTTGGGGGAAATCACCATGTTCGAGTTGAGAATTGATTAGCAACTTGGCTGCTCGGTGAAGAGGGGTTGGATCTCTGTCCGCCTAAGTAATTAATACAAATTGATTAAGTTAATTAATTAATAGGATCTAATTAGAAATTATGAAAACAAAAAGCAAAAACTAAGTTAACACTGACCTGTCCAGCATGTAGTAGACCCATCATAGCCCAAGCGGTCTGCACCAAATTGGATCGGTTCCCCTCAAGTGGTATATATTTCTATAAGATCACATAGGATGGGTGAAAATAGATGAATAGTTTAATTGTATACACACACCCACACTAATTCATATGTGAAGATGGAATTGATAATAAAAACGAATAAATGGTACCTTCTGAGGGCAGGAACGAAAGCTCTCACCCCAGCCACCATTTTGTGTTTGTGAATTGAGAAGAAAATGAACAGCTTTGCGAACGGTAGGAGAATTGGTGTAAGTTTTGCCAGCGGCAGCAAGGCCACCAAGTGCAAACCATGTACCGTAAGTGAAGCAAACTCCCCAACATCCGTACCAAGAGCCATCAGCCATTTGTGCGTCTTCCAAGTAACCAATGGCTTTCCCTATGAACTTGTCTATCTCTTTCTTCCTGTGTCCTGGATATAATTTGCTGAACATAGTTAAGGCTTGTATTGCTGATGATGTGCACTCCACGTACTCATGTTCTATCACTATGTCCGCAAAAAACTCTGTCGGATTCAGCAGCTGATATATACATATATACCAACATTCAAATTATTAATTAAACAACAATTCTACCACTGATCATATATATATATATTAGTTTTTCAATGAGGGATCTTTAACTTTATTAAAGTTAGGGATCAGCTAAAAGACAAAAAAAATATATTTTAATATATTACAAAATAAAATACAGTGTATTGGAGTCTTTCTTTATTTTATCTTTTAGCTAATTTCCGACTTTATTAAAGTCATGAATCTCTGATTAGAAAACTACTATATATATATATATTGGCCTTTTCTGCACATGATGGGCCCCATCATGTGTAGGGGCCATTGGATTAATATATACTCATTCGTTCCATTAATTCCTTACTTCCAACCATTTGTGAGCTCCTACTGGCTCCCAGGCAGGTAAACCTCCAATTTTGCTCTGGAATCAATAAATCAGCAAATTCAGTATATCAATTATATATATATATATTGGAGTCACTGTTGTATATATCTACAAACATACACGCAAAATTATATACATAACATACCTGTAGTGAAAGTAATATATTGACAGAATCATATAACCGCTCAGGTTCCATTTTCTCGCCTACAATTTCTGTTGGCATCATTGACAAAAGCAGGCAGCACTGTACGTAAAACAATCAACATGAAAGATTTATGCATGGTGAGACAATTATTCGAATGCACAATGCGATAAATATAGAATAAATGAAATATATACCTTTAAGCCTTCGGCAGTGCAATCAGAAACTTGCCATCCATGATCTTGATCTGAAAAAGTCCAAGATCCTTTTGAAATATGGCGGTACATTCTCTTAAAGTCGCCAGAAGGATTGTCCTTAACCTGTAAGAAATTTTTTAATTGATGAATTAATTAAATCACACACAAATAATGACACAAATTAAACACTTGATGATTAATATATATATATAATGTATAGAAATGTTTCAATTCAAAATCCAAGAATTTGTTAAAGTCGGTAAAAATTATTGCGTCATATGATTTAATAATTTTTGTGAACTTTAACAAAGTCACGCGATCGGGATCCTATGTACATGAATATGTACGATGAGTAATTAAAATTAATAAATAATAGTTGTTGTAGACTTGTGTTTTTCATATATATGTACGTGCCTGAGACGCATTGATGAATTCGTGACCTCTCTTGAGTACGGGTCCAATTTCGTCAATGAGATTACTTGCAAGCAAAGCTTGAATTGCAAATCCAGTATCCCACTGTTGGCTTCCAAAGCTCTGTAGTACAGTACATTAAGATTAACGTATATGTATATAGTAGGTAGCCAGCTAGTAGTCATTCATTCATTCATTTATATATATATATATACAAACCTGCATCTTCATTCCATCCTCAGCAACCCATAAGTAATCTGGAATCCTAGCAAGATGTTTCTTGAAAGAATCGCCATTAGGACGTTCAACCCAACAGGCAAGCATGCAAAGCACCTTTTCCACACATCCAATAGTGATGTAGCGACTGTTGTAATCTTCGTAGTGAATGTGGTCCATTGTTACTTGAAGAGCCTGTTCCCTGATGAATTTGCTGAAAGGCCAACGAGTAAGAAGAGGCTCCGTGAATACATAAAGAGTGTCCCAAATCAAGTCTTGTATCCAAGGATGGGGATAGTAAGCGTCCTCCTTCGCACATAAATGACGGGCTTTCCCCCAATTTACTTTATGGTAAGGTTCTACTTCCGGGTACAGCTCTTGTCTCAATTCCACAACCAGAGGCGTTATTGCTCCAACAAATCTCTTCCCGTATAGATATGACATTGGCATGTACACCATCCGGCAATAGCACCACATTTTTCCTGCGCAACAATTTTATTTTAATTTACTACTGTGTCTCTGTATTTAGTTTAATTATTACGTTTCAACTGATGAATAATTTAAAATTTTAATTAATTGATACCTGGGTGCATAGGAAGAAACGAAGGAAGTATCCAAAATTCAGGAGGCATTGGGTTGCATCCTGACCAATCAAAAACGCCAAGAATCTACAAAGAAATTAAGAAAGAAAGTAATTATAATTTTCTTTTTTCTTTTTTTAATTAAAAAAAACACACAAACACACACACACACACACAAAATACAATACATCGCACCGAAAGCCAAATCTTTCCCCAGGAAGGAATGAGCGTGACACCACCGCGGTCTAGTATCCAATTTCGAGCTGTAGCACAGGCGATGTGATGAGGAGGTTGTCCAAGAATGCGCAAGCAAATGTAGTTAAGGGCGGTGCAGAACATGGTGCTGTGGCCCTCGATGTGTAACCCCCAGCCACCATCTTCATTCTGATGGTAGTGGATGTAACGCAGGATTTCCTTGCGATGCTCAGACTCAGCTGGGAAGACAGTGTTAAGATGGCCAGTTATGTACAAGCACATTACCAGGGGTGGCAGGAAAAATAAGGGACCTGCATTTTCCGCAGGCCAATGTCCATCACTCGCCTGCAAGGCCGAGAAGAAACGAACCCCTCTCCTCAATGCTGTAGTTGCAGCTCTTTCGTATGTGATTTCCTCCTCGTCACCATCCACCTTTATCTTTACTTGTGGGATTGTTTGTTTGAATTTTTTCTCCTTCAGAAACTGTAATATTTAATATTAATTAACTATATTAGCTAATTAACTAATACTAAAGACTGTAGAGAGAGACCAATGAAAAGAAAAACTAGTACATATAGTGAAATTAATTAACGTACAAATTAAATTAAAGAGTAGAGTAGAGATGATCATGACCTGCATTCGCCAGAGGAGATCGGCACTAGGCTTCAAGTGGTCACGATTATTGTAGAAATGAAGACGGGCAGCTTCCACTTGAGCTCTCTCCTCATCACTTCCTGCTTCTGGATCAAATTGCCATATTTGCCTTCCTGCGTAATTGTTTGTGCTGTATGTGTACGCATCCTTCTCACCATTTCCTTCTCCTACCTTTAGCTTCCACATCTTTCTTTCTTTCTTTCTTTCAATTATATGTGTGTGTGTGTGTGTGTGTATAACTGTATATGTATTAATTGGTAAATCATAAGATAACTTTATATCTCTCGCTTCTATGTTAGCTAGCTGTTCTCAGCTGTTGAATGTTGATCGTTGATGAAGAGAGAGATATATTTCTACTTCCTGCAACAAGATATATATATATATATGGACTCACCTGCGTTGCAACTGTGGGTACCACAGTTTTTGTCTTTAGGCAATGTGACCGTTGGATTTAAGGCAACAGATCGAACGTTTCGGAGACGACCACGTTTGCAACATAGTTTACCGGATAAGTGAGTTACGAAAAGGTGAGTTACTTCCATTTGAAAACAAGCGATGACTGTTATGTAGAAGGAAGTTTAAAGAATTTACGAAGTTAAAGTGATAATAGAAAGAAGCCCCCGGCAAGGCAAAGCCAGACGGATGAAGGAATCGATTTCCAGAGGCGATTCCTTCATCGGAGGAAGTAGAAATTGGGCGAGTCAAAGCTTCACACATTTTGTGAACAGGGCAAGTGCCCTAATTTAGGGGAGCGCTGGTCTGTCGGCGAGACGGGCACTTTTTACGGACATAATTTTGATCTTGGGCGATACCTGTACTCACGATTCCAGGTAATAATTCGGATTTATCAAATTGTGGCTGTGTTAATAGGGATTTGGAATGTGTGTTAATTAGGTTAGATTGATCGGAAATGATAAGATTTGCAATGTGAAGAAGTCGCTTGCTCCTCCACCACTTGCACTTTGGGGAGCCCACGAATTTTTCTGAGGCAATTGCATAGTGGGGTATGGATTATTTGGTTATTACTAGTGTTGATTGAGATGATTTAGCTGTTCAGTGACGAGGACATTTTGCTCAGACGGTGCGGAATTTGAAAGAATTGAAGCATTGGGTATGAATTCTTAGCATGTGAGTGTCTTTGTTGTCTATAGATATTGTAATAAATCTTGACTGCATTTTGTTGATGGTGTAGTTCCTGATTATCGCAGAAACAATGGCTGTGTGGGAGAAGTTGATTAGTTGGTTTTGGATGATTTTGCTCACAATATCGAGAGACGATTGAATTTGTTGTTGAGATCTCCGTTTCTTTATTAATTTCAGTTTGTGATTTCTTTCCCTGTACCACGGATATGCTAAATGTTAGACAAGGAATGAGGTAGTCATTGATTGGAAGATGCATTCCCATGTTAATGTAATTGTATCTGGTATTTGATCAACCTTCAGTGTCAAATTTTTTTACGGGCGAGGGAATACTGATGCAATGAGGCTTGCTTTGGCATCTTTAGTTTGTGGCTAGATTCACTCTTCCAGGACGAGGGGAAGTCCATAAAACATCTTTGCATTCGAATTTTCTTTTAATATATGGTATTTGTCTGTAT
Source organism: Citrus sinensis (assembly GCF_022201045.2). Lineage (NCBI taxonomy): Eukaryota > Viridiplantae > Streptophyta > Magnoliopsida > Sapindales > Rutaceae > Citrus > Citrus sinensis. The sequence goes on from NC_068563.1 coordinate 30,438,274, forward strand.
TCATGTTTTATGCTTCACCCATTGTGATTAGTGGGCACCGTGTAGTTGTTGAACCAAATAAATCTATTCAAGGCAAGTTGGGTTTTATGATTAGATTACTGGAATCCCTTTTCTTGTTTTAAAGTTCTGAAAGTGGTTGCTTTTTGTTGACAAGGGGCACGAGGGGATGATGTGTGATTATTGTGTACATGTGTGTCTGTCCATACACACACGCACACTGAATATCCGGTCACATTACAAGTACATACATTCCCTTCAATTATTTTACTCAACTTAATCTATCTGTTTTTTTTTTTTTTATCTTTGAACTTAGTGACATTCATAAATATATTTATTTATATATCCTTTTTCGTACGTTTTCATCATGAGTGAGCCTGAGAGTTTCACGTTCTAATAGCAGATGATAATACAATCCATCCATGCGTATTATTAAACATTAATTATCAACAAAAAGAAAGAGAAAAACGAATACTTATCTTTAATTATACTTTGTAGCTGTGTGTTAATCTAATTAATTCATGGACAAAGTGATTAATAATAGAAAGTGACAAGAAACGCCAGCAAGAAAGTATCAAAGTCTTCACAATTAGGAAGCCGTAATCAGAACCAATGGGCCTTTGGTCCAGTGGGAGAGTCCTTGCACTTAGAATAATGAGTGCAAGGGTTCGAGCTTCCATAAAAGCATTTATGGGGCTTATTTACAATCCTTCCTCAATTATCACATAATTGAGTGGAGCCAGTCTATTCCTCACGAAATGTGAGTAGAGTGGACAGCCCTCGAATATTTGAGAGGGTTTGAAGAATTTGGGCAGCGCTTCAGAGGAGTACATGCCACGATGAAGGTCCCAATTGTAGAATCTGTGTGTAAATATTAATTGTAATACCTACAGTCCTGTATAAACAGTATTCAAAAAAAAAAAAAAGGAAGCCGTAATCAGATAAAACTTCTTTCGCATGATCTTTTTGTGGTTGCCTGCGTTGCGTCTCTTTTGGGCAACATACCAAGCAACAATCACTAAAACTTTTTCTATTTCATCTTTCTTGGAATCTTGAAATTCTACCTCATCTTTAACTTTGTGCGACATGCCAACAATTTTTTTTTTTCTTCTTCTCTCTAGCCTATTAGATGTTGTCCACTCATTTTTTTTTCTGAAAAGAAAAGGGAAAAAAAAAAGAAAAAACCTTATCTTCTAATCAGCCCTTGCTTTACAGTTTGATTAGGAAAGTTAAGAAGATATAAGACACGATTTGGATATAAAAATTAAGCTGATTAACTAATTACTTCAAAATGAATTAAAAACAAAGCTTTCAATTTTCATTAAAGAGTGAGAACTGGCATATCTCGCTATCAAATTCCAATTTCTTATGAATTAGCAAACCGTGTTGAATGTAAGTAATGTGAAAGAAAAAGAAAATCAAATGACTTTTGCTATAAATTATTATACATTAGTAGGTATTTGCCATGTACTTTCCAAAAGTCTCGATCACAGACATATAAAAGCACAACTTTAAAAGCAAGCTTGCCTCGTGACCCGTGTTTCACTAAGTTGAAAGCAAGCTTGTCTCGTGTTTCACAAACAGAAAGTTTCATAATTTTAATTTATTAAAATGCGAAACCATCGCCTAATAACTTTCTACCGTCGCCGGTCAGTCAAAGTCCACCCAGATTGAATGTCCATCGAGCTTTGTTTAGTTTATTTATTGCAGCATGGAGTTTCTTCGATGTTACTTCAAAAGATTGAATGTCCGTCGAGCTTGTTTTAGTTTATTTATATTTGCTGCATGGAATTTTCTCTGATCTTACTTCAAAAGCAATTAAACCCCCACCTTTGGAAATTTAATAACTAAAAGCTATGTTATTCCCCCAATTATTCCTTCCTTTTCGTGTTTTCTGTCAAGACTCAAGACTCGATGGCAGTCAAGTCTCCCTCAAACAAACAGAGTTAGGTGAATGCATATTTAGTTGTTTTTTTAATGAAGCAACATTGGTTCTTTTCTTGATTTAATTAATTGTTTTAACTTGTAAGTTATCTAAACAAACCTGGTGACATTAATTGTTAAGCACTCGTGCATGCATGGTGAAACTAATAAGCAATATGTGTAAATCTAGCTACAAAAATTCGTATATATATAATTATTTGACACGAAACATTGGCAACAAATTAAATTAAATATTCAATTGGTATGTTCTAATTGAATTGTAATTAAGTACATGTGAGATGTGTTCGATTCATTCATAACAAGTTTTAAGTGAAAAATAAACCTTAATTACGTTTATTATATTCTCACCGCTACCCCATTAAAGGGGAATGAAAAATTACATAAAACAAGTTTTGTTATAATAACAATAATAATATTATTTTTTTCCTCAAAAGACAAACTATTTCTTCTACACAACTTATACCATATATTATACGGCCTTTTTTTTCCTTTTTTAATTTAATATATCATGTTAAAAAAATATTCGATCAAAGTTTAAATTGATAGGTAATAATTTAGTAATAGTATTTAAGGTAAGTTTTAACAATCCCTCGTGTTTATGAAATGTGGACTGAGTCTTTAAGACAAGTGCTTGAAAGTGAACTAAGAAAGTTCATTAAAAAAAATAATTAAAAGAGTTTGCATAAGAAAAACCGAATTGGAGACTAAAACTAATAGACAAGGAATCAAGAATACTATTTAAAACAAGTGTTAATAAATTATATAATATAATCAGGCGGTCAAAATTTTCCCAAGTGATTAGGTTTAGTTCAAAGGTGTTGAATCAATAGATTCGATTAAGTGTCTGTTTGTTATAGCTTATTTAATGACTATAGATGCTTATTTAATCCATAAACTCTTATAATAATTTTTATTGTTATTTGATTGTTTTTCTAAAAGAGTTTTTGAAGTTTAAATAAGTTATTTTGTCTCTATCAGCAAAACATCAAATTTTAGGCTTTTGAGAATAGAGGTTGAAATTTTTTTTAAAAATGTTAAAACATCTAAAATATTCACTTCTTATTTAACAATCTTGTTTTATTATTTCATTACATAACTTTAAAAAACTTGATTAAAAAAATAATTTCATAAATTTTTAATAAAAGATCTTATTAACAACCAAACAATTAAATTTTTTTTTTGGTAAAAGCTTTATTTGTAAAATCTTTACTAACAAAAGCTCTATTTAAATAAACTCTATTTAAAAAGCTGTAATAAACCTAATTCTAAGAAGAATAAATAAATAAAACAACAAAGAAATAAAGAAAACAGGGGAAATTGAAAAAGGACGGTACGTACTTGCCTAGAAGGCCGGTTGAACATTCAATTCAGGCTATATGCTTATGCTAATCCAGACATTGAATTTACCCACCCCCATGCCGTACGGCTTAATTAGTAATTTTTTTCACGTAAATTAATCTCGATGGTGTGAGGAAGGATTTTATTTTTTAAAAAAAAAGAACATAACAAGTAATCACAAAAAAAAAGTAATGAAGCTCATCCCTCTTAAAAATGAAAACAAACAAATTAAAATACAAACCAAACAAAAACTACTTATTTTATTAATTAAAAGAATAGTTAAAACATATAAAAATGGTACATGATCTTCATTTAATTTCAAAAACTTAGCTCTCATTATCATTGGATATGTAGCTAGCTTGTTTTATAAATTAAAAAAAAAAAAAACATTGATGCCTGCAAAGACAAACAGCATTAAAAAATACAGTACAATAATTTTAGAATTTTCATTTCTGTGACATTTCTCTCAAATCTTTCTCGGCTGGGAAACGAGAAAAATTAACTGTTAAGAGAGTGCCATAGACTGGCGATTGAAGAATTTGTATGAACATACTGTTGGGGAAAAATTAGGTTTTTAAAATTTTATAAAACCTTTTAAGGACCGCTCTCATATAATATATAGGAATACGTAATCTAGAAATCGTACCTTGAAAATCCGAGTTGGCTTTTTCCGCTGAAGTGTTTTAGGCTCCTAGATCACGATCCGCCACCACCACTCCTGTTAGATCACGATCCGTCACCACCACGCTTGTTAGATCACGAACAGTCTCCAATGATCTTCCAGGTTATGACTCAGGTTCGATCTGCACTTGACGTGTGGGCGCCTTTATCACTACCAAAGCAACTAGCACGAGAAAATTTTTCTCTCAACAATCGAGAGAAAAATCTTTTTCTCTGATCTGTATAAAGTGGCTTCTCTATTTTTTTTAAGGGAAAAATAAGCCTTTTATATCACCCTTTAGTGAAAACCCTAGGCTCCAAATAATGCTCTAAATAAAACTCACGTTATTTTCTTTTTCAATAGGGGACCCACCTTGTAAAATAACATAAGGCCCCTTATACAAAAGCTAATTAAATGGAGTCTCTCACTAAATGATATATTTAGGCTTTTGACCCAAATAGCTAGTTATCTTACTTATTAGTCCAGTAGTGGTGCAGTCAATTAAATGAGCTAACCCGGGGATCATTTGAGAACATACAATAGTTGCTACAATAATTAGGCATGTAATTAAACTAGCCCAATTATTTAATTCCAAATCTACTCCACTAAAAGATTGGAACTGACTTCCATAATTGTATGATCGAATAATAATTCGTCCCAATCCACATTGATTTCTTTACTGCACAATCCTTTGTACCACATCGTTAATTAAATTGATATCTCAACTGTCCAATCAATTTAATAACATCTTATTCCTTGATCCTTACTGGTTTTCTCTAATGATCATTTTCAACATACTAAATATATTGACACACTCTGGCCAGAGAATTCTATGATCAAGTGCCGAAAACCCATCAAGAGATGTGTTGTACAAATTCTATATTGTTAATCCATAACTCCAATACTCATAATTGCTCCCGCCAAGATACCGGGTAATCTTGACCACAAGGCTGTGTCGTGCCCATTGGTAACTCAAATGGAATAACAATTACAATCATGAAATCATAATTAACTCAAGATTAAGATTCCAGTAAAATCAACGCTTATGAGATTTAATAAGTCTGACAGTTATTACAAAGTTAATTAAATCTCATATGTGATCCTGTTCAATGTAGTCGTACTACATCAATAAATTCATACATGATTAAGACAAATCATTCAATGAATTTATTACAGTCTATACCTAAATAAAGTGCCCAACTTTATTTATCAACTGTGAACTAAATTTATTTAATCATAAGATAACTTGTATTTATGTGTTCTGTGAATCCACATGGTGATCACATAAATACATATAATATGATTAAATGGACTTTAATACAAATATAAATGCAATTAAGATATTTGAATAAAATACCTCATTTATTTTATTAATCAGAAAAATTATTTATTACAATTAAATAAACACATATGCTTTTAAAGAGCATATTATCCCAACACATGCACCTGTCATTCATCCGTCCTGTCAATAACTCCAACATCACCACCCCAAAACTGCAAACATCACTCTTCACTGTATACGCTGATGGCCTCGTGCACTCTGGTGCACTGTATCCAACTCCGAGGTTTTGGCTTGTACGCTTAATTAAAAAAATAAAAAATAAAGAGAAAATTAAAAATGCTTCTTCCCGAGCATAACTGATTAGTGGTGCTATTTTACTGCACATATATTGTTTGGGGAATTAAATAGGGTGATCATGATCTCCTTCAAGTAAAAGTGAGCAAATGGTTGAGCCGACCACCTCGACCAGGTGGTATGAGCTTGAGTAGATGACATCGACTAGGTGATAACTAGGAATCAATGCTCAGTTAAAATAAACCGCTACAAACCTCCTCCGACAAATCAGGGCGCGAATTTGATCAATTAATGGTTATTGTCATGATCTAAGGTCGTGGGTGTGGGTTGTTTATAAAAATCCCAAGAAAATCACGCCAAGGGAGGGAACATTTTTTCTTAATTTTTATTTTATTTTTTTATTACATTTACTTAAGTTATTTATTCATAAAAACTAGAAATGACATGTTTGGTTTTTCTTATAAACCCGATAACCGATTTGAGCGTTGGAGGGTTTACACCGGAAAAACTTCCGGCACCTCTAATCATTCTTTGTAATTTCAGGTACGTACTTGCTGATCATTCAGCTTGAATGTTATCTGCTCATGAATATTCTGCTCATAGTCGGAGGATCTTCTTGGAGATCAACCATCAGCTTCCCACCAAACAAATTTAATGCTGATGCAGGTATCTGAGATCGAGTCACTAACCAACTCATCTGGATTTTGACATCAACATATATAACATAACTAAAGCCTGTTTCTGCATGCGGCTAAGATAATATTTTACATCTGGTGCCTGATCATACTAGAATATCGATTTCATCAACTATGTTTGCAGTAAGATAAGAAGATATCTTGGATCTCAAGGAAGAGTAACCTGATGGAAGCTTGCCAAGCCATAGTCGGAGAGATGAGGATTGAGTTCAAGGTCAAGCAGTATATTAGATGACTTGATGTTCTTGTGCTCTAATGATGGTGAACAAACTTCGTGCAGATACCTGAATACGAAAATGTCATTAAAATAATTAGTTTAAGACAAACTTTGATAGGAAGACTGTGAAGAAAGTATCTGTTGTATTAACTCACAGGCTTCGTAATTGAAACATGTATAACACAAATTAAACTACATGGATCCAAAGCACCATTCGATATGTTCACTTTATTAAGCACAAGAAAAACACACCCTGTACTTTAAAATTAGGCAGTGCATGGATTCACTTACTCAACAGCCCGGGCTGTGCCCAAAGCAATTCTGATTCTTGTGTTACAAATTAATGGCATGCTAAATTCTGATTCTTGTGTTTCAAGGGTAAAGTTATAAATAAAAAATTTAAGCAATATAATGACCAACACCAAATTGAAGGCATGCGCAATCTAACAGAAACTATGGTAGCATTCTTACATTTTAGATTATAGTGGGAATTTTGAGAAGTGGAAATTTTGAGATTCAAAGTGTAGTGGGCGAGTAGGAGTAAATTATTTACTTATACTAGAATGAGAGTATCAAATCGGAATCATAATCTAATTTATGGATTTACTTTATCTTGGATTGGCAGTAAATGATTTCAAATTATAATTGTACTCTTATTTAAAGGATTTTAGTTTTTAATTACACAATTAATAAAAAATATATTTAAAAAACAAAATATGTATTTTATTATACTTGTAAATTAATAATAATTAATAATATTTTTAATTATGTAAATCACAATTTTTTTGTAATTTTAATTTTAATTATGTAAATTAAAAATTATTGATAAGAGAAATACAAATGAAACATTATCATTAATAATATAGTACAAAATTAATATTTCCATAGAACAAACTATTTATTATTATTAATTATTAATATTAAATAAATATAGTACTGTTATTTTTAAATAAATATAATAATATTATATTTTCAAATAAAAATAGTAAATAGTAATATCATTGATCATTATGAATATAATAGTATTATATTAAAATAAGTTTAATATTATTATTTTATTTTATATAATAATATTATTTAAATAAATATGATATTTTTATTTTATTTTATTAAATATAATTAAGGGTAAAAGATGAAGAGGTGGGAGTGGATTCTCATTCTCACTTCCCCCTATAGGAGTAGGACTCCCACCCTTCCCTTAAAATATGTAAATAAACACTATAGTTGAAGGAATTCACACCCTTCACTTCTACTTCAGTATGTAAACATAGCATATATATCCAAAACAAAATGTAAATAAAAAATTTGATAATTTCCTAGAAAGGCAAGAACTATTTCTTTTTCATTTTCTTCAGTAACATAATCTTGTGTAAACACAACATTGTTGTGCATTCCAAAGAAGAGGGAAAAAAATTAAAAGATAAATAATAAATCAATATTCTTCTCTTTTTACCCTAGAAATGATTTTATGTAACTATTTAGGTCTAGAATGATCACTTCCAAAATATACGAGGGTTATTTGATGATTGTTCTATAAATATTGGCACAAAATAAAATTTAACCCTTAATATCATCTTATAACTATTATGGTGTGTTTACTTCTTGAATTGGGGAATCAGAATCCAGAATCGGAATGATTGATGACGTTTACTTCACAAATATGGAGCAAGAATTAGAATCAAAATGGTGGGGTCCACCACTATTTGGGAATGGGGAATGAGAGATTGATTCTCATGGAGGAGGTGGGAATGAGTCACACATTACAGGATTTGATCATTTTGTCCTCCCCAAAATTAAAAATGCTCACTTTGTCCTCTTTTATAATTAATTAATATACTATTATAATTAATTAATTAATATATTATGATTAATTAATATATAAATATATTATTAACTATAATTATTAAAAATTATAGTTCTTGAATAAATAATCACAATAACTATATTATAATTATAGTTAATTAATTAATTATTACTATTAATTAATATATTAACATATTATTAATAATTATTATTATTTTTGAATAAATAATCACAATAATTAATTTATTATTATTGTTGTTTTAATTAATTAATATATTATTATAATAATTATTAATATAATTAATTTATATATTATTATTAATGAATTAATATAATTATTACTATTAATTAATATATTAATATATTATTAACAATAATATATTAATAATTATTTTTCCTGAATAAATAATCACAATAATTAATATATTATTATAATTAATTCATATATTATAATTAATATAATTAATATTATTGATTAAATAAATTATATAATTATTACTACTAATTAATATATTGATTTATTATTAACAATAATTATTAATAATCATAATTTTTGAATAAATAATCACAATAATTAATATATTATTTTAATTAAGTAATTAATATTAATATTAATATTATTAGTTAATATATTTTTATAATAATTGTTAATATAGTTATTATAATTAATTAATTAAAATTTTTACAATTAATTAATATATTAGTTAATAATTATTATGACAATAATCATTAAGTACTTTTTAGTAATTTGTTACAATCTAACTCATTCCGATTCCGATTCCAAGACAAAGTAAACACATTAATGACAATCCAACTCATTCCTATTTCGATTCCTGAAGTTCAAGTAAACAGTTTATTTTGATTCCCATTCCCTATTCTCATTCCAACACATTCTCATTCCTGTCCATTCTTATTCCAGTTTAGTAAACGCAACATTAGTGTGAGCGAATTTGGGTTCGGATCAATATGATCAAATTTTGAATTAATCAAGTTAGGAAAAAAGTTACTTGGACTTTTAATTCAATCCAAATGTAATCTAGAACGAATAAAAAATTCTGTTCGAGTTCAATCGAATTGAGTTCAAATTATAAACGAATTGAATTAATTTTTTTATAAAATCCGAAATTAGAATGGATTTGGATCATGTTCGGATTAGGGATAATTTTAAACTTTTTTTTTTTGTAATTTTGATTTTTTTTCCTGCAAATTATTTTTGTAGATAGCATTCCGAGAAACGGCATTTTTTTCTGGGTATTACCTTAATTCCGCATTGATTAAAATACCTCACCAATCATTCCCCACAGACAACCTTTCCATAACGCCCATTTGATTCAGTATTGGAGTGAATCCACTGCCCGATATGGACGGCTCCCAAACGAGCACAGGTAGGCAACACCTTAACAATAGTCGCCTCATCTCATTCTCACGTCTTAAGACGGGGAAAATAAAAAACAATCAGAAATCAGGGAAGTCCATGAAAACCAGCACTTAGCTTCCGTACCGACCACTTCTTTCATATGCACTCGATAACTTGTGGTAATGGGGAACATTTTTTTAGCTGGGTATTGATTCATATACAATTTTCATGTTGATGAGTGAATATTTGTCAATTAATTATTGTTCTCAACCATTAAAATTAAACCTATATCCATATGCTAAACATCCAAGTCACATAGTATGCACGGGGCACTGCTGGCATAGATTTTATTATTTTAAGGGAAGAAAAAGTTTGGGGAGAGATTAATTTGGTTTATATTTAAACTTACCTAATATTTACTCAGAAAATCCCCCAGAAAAAAATGAAGAATTAAGATATGAATTAATAATATACCTTGTTATTCCCACTCAAAGATACATATTCATCAACATTGTTTAATTAACGGCCATTGCAGGGAAAAAAGTATACAAATTAGTAATAAATGAAAAAAAAAATTGGCTTGATCGAGCTGGTTATGATATTATGTTTGATGATATTTGAGTTAAACATCAATAATGTTGGAAATGGAAGGTAATGAGAGCCTCCTAGGGATGACAATGGGGTGGGGTGGGGTGGGGTGGGGAGGCCTACCCCAGTCCCCACCCCATTAAAAATTTCGTTTTTATTCCTCAATAAATTTGGTAGGGTGTGGATGAGAAATCTTCACGTGCGGAATGAAGAAATCATTTCCACATCATTCACAATTTATTTATTCTATAATAGATATAGATTATTAATTTCAATAAATTAAAAATTAAAGACTTAAAAAAATCATTACCATTAAAGTATTTAAATTATTTAAAAATCTTCAAATGTTTGAAATAATATCTTGAAATGATATCAAAATTGAAAAATGTTAGAAGAGAGTAGTACCTTAAGAGAAAAAAGAAAACATAACAATATTTTAGGGTTGAATAAAAATTATATTGTAGGGATTTATTTTAATTATAACCCATTTATATCAAGTAAAAATAAAAAGAAATTTTATTAACTAACATTGTAATTAATAAAATAAAAACTACTAAATAAAAATTAGAAAAAATATTTATATGTAATGGAGTGGGGAATACAAAACCAAACCCTATCCCATTAAGAATTTAGAGATTATTTTTCCCTCATTTCAAAAAATTATTCAAAATTCACCTCATTTGAGGTGGAGTCCCATGGGGCCCTAAACCCATGGAGGATTTTGCGATCCTTTAGCTTTCTGCAGTATTCAGCAAGAGCCCACAAAGGATATATATTCCTATAAGCTGCGTAGTGTAACATGCAGTTCCTCATAAAGACTCCAGTAATTTCCTGTAATTAAATCAACATCATTAATTAATTAACTTCTAGAAGTAATATTACAGCTTAATTAATTCGTGTTAAGAGAGAGATTAATATTAATAATATAAATAACAGTACCTCTTGGGGGAAATCACCATCTTCGAGTTGCGAATTGATTAGCAACTTAGCTGCTCGGTGAAGAGGGGTTGGATCTCTTTCCGCCTAAGTAATTGGTAAAAATTAATTAAGTTAATTAATTAATAGGATCTAATTAGAAATTATGAAAACAAAAAGCAAAAACTAAGTTAACACTGACCTGTCCAGCATGTAGTAGACCCATCACAGCCCAAGCGGTCTGCACCAAATTGGATCGGTTCCCCTCAAGTGGTATATATTTCTATAAGATCACATAGGATGGGTGAAAATAGATGAATAGTTTAATTGTATACACACACCCACACTAATTCATATGTGAAGATGGAATTGATAATAAAAACGAATAAATGGTACCTTCTGAGGGCAGGAACGAAAGCTCTCACCCCAGCCACCATTTTGTGTTTGTGAATTGAGAAGAAAATGAACAGCTTTGCGAACTGTAGGAGAATTGGTGTAAGTTTTGCCAGCGGCAGCAAGGCCACCAAGTGCAAACCATGTACCGTAAGTGAAGCAAACTCCCCAACATCCGTACCAAGAGCCATCAGCCATTTGTGCGTCTTCCAAGTAACCAATGGCTTTCCCTATGAACTTGTCTATCTCTTTCTTCCTGTGTCCTGGATATAATTTGCTGAACATAGTTAAGGCTTGTATTGCTGATGATGTGCACTCCACGTACTCATGTTCTATCACTATGTCCGCAAAAAACTCTGTCGGATTCAGCAGCTGATATATACATATATACCAACATTCAAATTATTAATTAAACAACAACTCTACTACTGATCATTGACTTCATATATATATATATATATATATATATATAGTAGTTTTCCAATCAGGGATCACTAACTTTATTAAAGTTAGAGATCAGCTAAAAGATAAAAATATTTAGATTTTAATACACTATAAAACAAAATACAATGCATTAGAATCTGTGTTTATTTTGTCTTTTAGTTAATTCTCGATTTTATTAAAGTTATGGATCCCTAATTAGAAAACTAATATATATATATATATATATATTGGGAACTGCTCCGATCCGGGAGTTCTAATTCAGGACTCCCGGATTGGAACAGTGTTCGGATAAAGGCTGGTGGCCTTTTCTGCACATGGTGGGCCCCATCATGTGTAGGGGGCCATTGGATTAATATATACTCATTCGTTCCATTAATTCATTACTTCCAACCATTTGTGAGCTCCTACTGGCTCCCAGGCAGGTAAACCTCCAATTTTGCTCTGGAATCAATAAATCAGCAAATTAAGTATATCAATTATATATATATATATATATATATATATATATATATCGGAGTCACTGTTGTATATATCTACAAACATACACGCAAAATTATATACATAACATACCTGTAGTGAAAGTAATAAATTGACAGAATCATATAACCGCTCAGGTTCCATTTTCTCGCCTACAATTTCTGTTGGCATCATTGACAAAAGCAGGCAGCACTGTACGTAAAATAATCAACATGAAAGATTTATGCATGGTGAGACAATTATTCGAATGCACAATGCGATAAATATAGAATAAATGAAATATATACCTTTAAGCCTTCGGCAGTGCAATCAGAAACTTGCCATCCATGATCTTGATCTGAAAAAGTCCAAGATCCTTTTGAAATATGGCGGTACATTCTCTTAAAGTCGCCAGAAGGATTGTCCTTAACCTGTAAGAAATTTTTTAATTGATGAATTAATTAAATCACACACAAATAATGACACAAATTAAACACTTGATGATTAATATATATATATATATAATGTATAGAAATGTTTCAATTCAAAATCCTAGAATTTGTTAAAGTCGGTAAAAATTATTGCGTCATATGATTTAATAATTTTTGTGAACTTTAACAAAGTCACGCGATCGGGATCCTATCTACATGAATATGTACGATGAGTAATTAAAATTAATAAATAATAGTTGTTGTAGACTTGTGTTTTTCATATATATGTACGTGCCTGAGACGCATTGATGAATTCGTGACCTCTCTTGAGTACGGGTCCAATTTCGTCAATGAGATTACTTGCAAGCAAAGCTTGAATTGCAAATCCAGTATCCCACATTTGGCTTCCAAAACTCTGCAGTACAGTACATTAAGATTAACGTATATGTTTATAGTAGGTAGCCAGCTAGTAGTCATTCTTTCATTCATTAATATATATATATATACACACACACACACACACACACACACGTACCTGCATCTTCATTCCATCCTCAGCAACCCATAAGTAATCTGGAATCCTAGCAAGATGTTTCTTGAAAGAATCGCCATTAGGATGTTCAACCCAACAGGCAAGCATGCAAAGCACCTTTTCCACACATCCAATAGTGATGTAGCGACTGTTGTGATCTTCGTAGTGAATGTGGTCCATTGTTACTTGAAGAGCCTTTTCTCTGATGAATTTGTTGAAGGGCCAACGAGTAAGAAGAGGCTCCGTGAATACATAAAGAGTGTCCCAAATCAAGTCTTGTATCCAAGGATGGGGATAGTAAGCGTCCTCCTTCGCACATAAATGACGGACTTTCCCCCAATTTACTTTGTGGTAAGGTTCTGCTTCCGGGTACAGCTCTTGTCTCAATTCCACAACCAGAGGCGTTATTGCTCCAACAAATCTCTTCCCGTACAGATATGACATTGGCATGTACACCATCCGGCAATAGCACCACATTTTTCCTGCGCAACAATTTTATTTTAATTTACTACTGTGCCTCTGTGTTTAGCTTAATTATTACGTTTCAACTGATGAATAATTTAAAATTTTAATTAATTGATACCTGGGTGCATAGGAAGGAACGAAGGAAGTATCCAAAATTCAGGAGGCATTGGGTTGCATCCTGACCAATCAAAAACGCCAAGAATCTACAAAGAAATTAATTAAGAAAGAAAGTAATTATAAGTTTTTTTTAAATTAACAAAAAAACACAATGCAATACACCGCACCGAAAGCCAAGTCTTTCCCCAGGAAGGAATAAGCGTGACACCACCGCGGTCTAGTATCCAATTTCGAGCTGTAGCACAGGCGATGTGATGAGGAGGTTGTCCAAGAATGCGCAAGCAAATGTAGTTAAGGGCGGTGCAGAACATGGTGCTGGCGCCCTCGATGTGCAATCCCCAGCCACCATCTTCATTCTGATGGTAGTGGATGTAACGCAGGATTTCCTTGCGATGCTCAGACTCAGCTGGGAAGACAGTGTTAAGATGGCCAGTTATGTACAAGCACATTACCAGGGGTGGCTGGAAAAATAAGGGACCTGCATTTTCAGCAGGCCAATGTCCATCACTCGACTGCAAGGCCGAGAAGAAACGAACCCCTCTCCTCAATGCTGTAGTCGCAGCTGTTTCGTATGTGATTTCCTCCTCGTCACCATCCACCTTTATCTTTACTTGTGGGATTGTCTGTTTGAATTTTTTCTCCTTCAGAAACTGTAATATTTAATATTAAATAACTATATTAGCTAATTAACTAATACTAAAGACTGTAGAGAGAGACCAATGAAAAGAAAAACTAGTACATATAGTGAAATTAATTAACGTACAAATTAAATTAAAGAGTAGAGTAGAGATGATCATGACCTGCATTCGCCAGAGGAGATCAGCACTAGGCTTCAAGTGGTCACGATTATTGTAGAAATGAAGACGGGCAGCTTCCACTTGAGCTCTCTCCTCTTCACTTCCTGCTTCTGGATCAAATTCCCATATTTGCCTTCCTGCGTAATTGTTTGTGCTGTATATGGACTCATCCTTCTCACCATTTCCTTCTCCTACCTTTAGCTTCCACATCTTTCTTTCTTTCTTTCTTTCTTTCAATTATGTGTGTGTGTGTGTGTGTGTGTGTGTGTGTATGGATCTATATTAATTGTGTGTGCGTGTATAACTGTATATGTATTAATTGGTAAATCATAAGATAACTTTATATCTCTCGCTTCTATGCTAGCTAGCTGTTCTCAGCTGTTGAATGTTGATCGTTGATGAAGAGAGAGATATAGTTCTACTTCCTGCAACAAGATAGGTAGAAGGTTTAATTAGATATATACATGATGTGTGATTATTGTGTACATGTGTCTGTCCACACACACACACACACACACACACTCTTAATATCCGGTCATATTACACGTACATACGGCCCCGCCCCATTACCTTTGATTAATTTACTCAACTTAATCTATCTTTTTGAATTTTATCTTTGAACTCTGTGACATACATACACATATTTCTATATATCCTTTTTCGTACGTTTTCATCATGAGTAAGCCTGAGAGCTTCACGTTCTAATCGCAGATGATAATACAATCCATCCATGCGTATTATTAAAAATTAATTGTCAACAAAGAAAAAAAAATTCGAATACTTATCTTTTATACTTTGTAGTTGAGTGTTGAGCTAATTAATTCATGGACAAAGTGATATATAATAGAAAGTGACAAGAAATGCTGGATAAACTTAATGAAACATATAGTAGAAAATATGATGAAGTATGACCAATCAGGATCAGGAGGAGACGGCGGCAGAAAGTATTAAAGTCTTCACAATTAGGAAGCCGTAATCAGATAAAACTTCTTTCACATGATCTTTTTGTGGTCGCGTGCGTTGCGTCTCTTTTGGGCAACATACCAAGAAACAATGACTGAAACTTTCCTTTTTCATCTTTCTTGGAATCTTGAAATTCCACCTCATCTTTAATTTTGGGCGACAAGCCAACAACCTTTTTTTTTTGGGTTGGTCTCTAGCCTCTTAGATTTTGCCCACTCATTTTTTTTCTGAAAAGAAAAGGGAAAAAAAAAAAAGATAAAATAAAAAACCTTATCTTCTAATCAGCCCTTGCTTTGCAGTTTAGGAAAGCTACGAAGATATAAGACAAGATTTGGATATAGAAATTAAGCTGATTAATTAATTACTGCAAAATGAATTAAAAACAAAGCCTTCAATTTTTATTAAAGAGTGAGAACTGGCATGTCTCGCTATCAAATTCCAAGTTCTTATGAATTAGCAAACCGTGTTGAGTGTAAGTAATGTGAAAGGAAAAGAAAATCAAATGACTTTTGCTATAAATTATTATACATTAAGGTTGGAATTAGGTATTTGCCCTGTACTTTCCGAAAGTTTCGATCATAGATATATAAAAGCACAACTTAAAAGTGGCAGCAAGCCAAAGCCTAAAAAGCAAGCTTTCACCCCTCCAAAAAAGGAAAAAAGAATGGTTAAATTTGCCTCGTGACTCGTGTTTCACCGAGTTGAAAGCCAGCTTGTCTCGTGTTTCACAAACAAAAAGGTTTCATAATTTTAATTTATTAAAATGCGAAACCATCGCCTAATAACTTTCTACCGTCGCCTGTAAGTCGAGGTCCACCCAGATTGAATCTCCGTCGAGCTTGGTTTAGTTTATTTATTGCAGCATGGAATTTCTTTGATCTTACTTCAAAAGTTATTAAACCCCCACCTTTGGAAATTTGACTTGAAAGCCTTTAATAACTAAAAGCTATGTTATTCTCCTCATTATTCCTTCATTTTCGTGTTTTCTGTCAAGACTCAAGACTCGATAGCAGTCAAGTCTCCCTCAAACAAACAGAGTTAGGTGAAGCAACATTAGTTCTTTTCTTGATTTAATTAATTGTTTTAACTTGTAAGTTATTTAAAGAAACCTGGTGACATTAATTGTTAAGCACTCGTGCATGCATGGTGAAACTAATAAGCAATATGTATAAATCTAGCTACAAAATTCGTATATCATTATCAATCCATATATATATATATATATATAATTGTTTGACACGAAACACTAGCAACAAATTAAATTAAATATTCATTTCGTATGTTCTAATTGAATTGTAATTACGTACATGTGAGATGTGCTCGATTCATTCATCACAAGTTTTAAGTGAAGAATAGACTTTAACACGTTTATTATATTCTCACCGCTACCCCATTAATGGGGAATGCAAAATTACATGAAACAAGTTTTGTTATAATAATAATAATATTTTTTTTCCTTAGAAGACAAACTATTTCTTCTACACCACTTATATCATATATTATACGCCTTTTTTTTTAATGCGTCATGTTAAAGAAAAATGTTTGATCAAAGTTTAAATTGATAGGTAATAATTTAGTAATAGCATTCAAGGCAAGTGAAAAAATAATTTAAAGAGTTTGCATAAGAAAAACCGAATTGGAGACTAAAGCTAATAGACAAGGAATCAAAAATAGTCTTTAAAACAAGTCCTAATAAATCATATAATATAATTAGGCGGTCAAAATTTCCCAAGCGATTAGGTTCAGTTCAAAGGGTCAATAGATTTGATTAATTCTAAGAAAAATAAAAAAAAAATAAAACAAGAAAGAAATAAAGAAAAACAGGGGAATTTGAAAAAGGCCGGTTCAAGATTCAGTTCAGGCTATATATGCTTGTGCTAATCTAGACATTGAATTTACCCACCCCCATGCCATGCGCCTTAATCAGTAATTTTTTCCAGGTAAATTAATCTCGATGGTGTGAGGAAGGATTTTATTTTTTTTAAAAAAAAAGAACATAACAACACCTAATCAGAAAAAAAAGTAATGAAGCTCATCCCTCTTAAAAATGAAAACAAACATATTAAAATACAAACCAAACAAAAACTACTTATTTCATTAATTAAAAGAATAGTTAGAACATATAGACATGGTACATGATCTTCAATGAATTTCAAAAACTTAGCTCTCATTGTCATTGGATATGTAGCTAGCTTGTTTTATAAATTAAATTTAAAAAAAAAAAAAGCATTGATGCCTGTAAACACAAACAGCATTAAAAAATACAGTACAATAATTTTAGAATTTCCATTTCTGTGACATTTCTCTCAAATCTTTCTCTGCGGGGAAACAAGAAAAAAAATAAAAAAGAAAAAAAATTGGAACTTACAAATAAATTGATGTGTCTAGAGTTTCTAAGAAAGGATATATTTATAGAAGGAGGGAGTTGAGAACAAATTGACGACGACTCTCCTTGAAATGGGGGGTTTTTAATGAAATAAATTTCGCTCTGATGTACAAAACAAAACAAAACAAGTTAATTATGTAATTATTGTTAGTAATCTGAGTCCTCTGTCCGTCGCGAAGCTGCAAGATCGTCTTTCATGTTCATACTTGAGCGCTGAACTAAACGCACCAATGCCTCCACAACTTCTGACATAGGTGGCCGGAACTCCGGCTCAGGCTGCCCAGGAAATTAAATGCATGTCATGTCACAGAACAACCGAGGCTTTTAATATTCACATGTGAATGAGTGTGAACAGGTTATAGATTAGTTGATTAATAATACACTCACTTGTACGCAGAGGGCAATTACGTCTGCAAATCTAGAGAGGGACTTGGGAGGGTAAAGGCCGCGCAAGGCAGGATCCACCATTTTGGCCAATGCGTCAAAGTCATGTAACTGAGGAGCTGCCCAACGGACCAGGCATTGCTCCGATTTTGGTTTTTCACTGAGCAACAAGAACAGAACGGAGCCATTTGCATATGTAATTGAGCACTTAAAAATTTATTTTATTACATGATAAATCATTAATTAACTAACTGTTGAGAGTGCGCCATAGACTAGCGATTGAAGAATTAGTATGAACATGCACCTGTCATAAGGCATCCGTCCTGTCAATAACTCCAACATCACCACGCCAAAACTGTAAACATCACTCTTCACTGTATACGCTGATGGCCTCGTGCACTCTGGTGCATTGTATCCAACTCCGAGGTTTTGGCTTGTACGCTGAGTTAAAAAAATAAAAAAATAAAAAATAAAGAGAAAATTAAAAATGCTTCTTTCCGAGCATAACTGATTAGTGGAGCTACTTTACTGCATATATATAACGTAGTTAAAGCCTGTTTCTGCAAGCGGCTAAGATAATATTTTACATCTGGTGCCTGATCGTACTAGAATATCGATTTCATCAACTATGTTTGCAGTAAGATAAGAAGATATCTTGGATCTCAAGAAAGAGTAACCTGATGGAAGCTTGCCAAGCCATAGTCGGAGAGATGAGGATTGAGTTCAAGGTCAAGCAGTATATTAGATGACTTGATGTTCTTGTGCTCTAATGATGGTGAACAAACTTCGTGCAGATACCTGATTACGAAAATGTCAGTAAAAGAATTAGTATAAGACAAACTTTGATAGGAAGACTGTGAAGAAAGTATCTTTTGTATTAACTCACAAGCTTTGTAATTGAAACATGTTCAACACAAATTAAACTACATGGATCCAAAGCACCATTCAATAGGTTCACTTTATTAAGCACCAGAAAAACACACCCTGTACTTTAAAATTAGGCAGTGCGCGGATTCACTTACTCAACAGCCCGGGCTGTTCCCAAAGCAATTCTGATTCTTGTGTTCCAAGTTAATGGCTTGCTAAAGTCATCTGACATATGTAGAAACTCATGAAGTGAACCATTCCTGTAATAGTCGTAAATTAATATGTTATGCCCCTGCTCTGAACAAAAGCCAACGAGTTCAGCAATGTTTGTATGGCGAATCCTTGATATGTTTTGCACAATTTCTGAGAAGCTTTCTGAATTGGTTCTTTGAAAATGAGAAGAATCAATCTTTTTCACTGCCAAAACCTGAAGAGCACACAGAAGATCTTATTACATAATCATAAGATCAAGTACCACCGCTTTTTTTAAAGCGTACTGTCCCTAGATTTAGTAAATAACAACAATATTAAGATCAAATCAGTGAGAGCTTCAGCAACTACTGATGTTACTAGACAGATAGAGAGGTTTAATTGATGTTGATGACCACTAAAAATTTAATCACTTAGTTTATAAACATGGAGATCAAAGTTTTACATATTTTAATGGATATTTTTATTAAAAAAACATGCAAAGAAACAATTACAGGTTGCAGATTAGTAGAAAAAAGAAAAGGTAACAAACACAAGAGTAATCGGTCAAAGCATACCTTGCCATCAGGATATTTTGCTCTATAAACACGCCCAATAGTTCCCTCACCCAGAAGGCGCCCTGTTGCAAAATTAGCAGTAGCAGTCAACAAATCTGCCATAGAGAAAGGTGCAGCTTGAGCATTGGTGCTTTTCTTGGCTTTCAGACGGTTTGCAAACTCATTATCATGCAATGATTTTGCACGATCACTTTGTGGATCCTTAAGACCAATTGGCGTAGGCAAAGGCTTCATATCAACTGAAGCATCTGAATCGAATGATTTGTTTCCTGTCACCAAGATATTGCTGAGTTAGTTACATAATGATCTGTTTTCATACAACATTAGATTGAATAAAGAGTACCAACATCATCACAACGAAAACTTATGACTGACAACGTTATTGAATTGATTTACTTCAAGAAGATGCCAGAAAACAAATAAATTACCTTTGTAGTGATCCTGGTTACTTTTGTAGTCATGGAAACCCATATAGTCTTGGCCACCTTTGTAGTCGTCGATACCTTTGAAGGGTTTGATGCTTTCAGGGGCCATGTCATTGGTTAATTCCTGCGACGCAAGGGGCGTAAACGCTCTACGCTGGCTAGCTCTCTCTTCATCAAGAAAATGAGAAGATGGAGAAGACCTTCTTCTTGAGAATAGAGCAATCACAATTGCTATTATTGCCAATGCAAGCAGAACTGCTATTGCTATAATTACCCATTGCCACATTTTTGACGACGACGACTCATCACCTTCGCGGAACGGGGATGCCTTTCTCTTCGTGACAGGCTTTGTACCAGGTGGGGGAGGAGGAGCTGGACTGGATGACCAAGAATTTCCTCCGGTCCTTCAAGGAAAAAGAAAAATTATCATAAAGTCAATTCCAAGCCAATGCAAAATTCAACACTCTACTCAGTACTCACTTAGCAATATCCTTCAACTCCTCAGGCACCCAGCCAGAAAATTTGTTGTTTTCCACATTCCTGAGCAGAATGAGAATAGCAAGGATAAGTTAGTAAGATTTTCCTACGACAGAAGGGACAAACCGAGGGCTTTTTTCAATTGGTCTACTTACAATTCATCAAGGGGAAGTTTACCAAGAACATTTATTGAGCCTGTAAATTGATTGTTTTGCAAGTATCTACAAAAATTTATATCGAAATGATTAGCAAAGAACTCAAAAGATCAATATATACCTTACTGATAAAACAAACAAAAACATGTGAATGTAAAATGCTGGTACTGCTTACAATTTTTTAAGGCTGGACAGTGATGCAAAACTACGAGGTAGCTCGCCAGTCAATTGGTTTTTAGATAGATCCCTGGAAGCTCATCAATTAGAATACTGAAATCGAGAGAGACGCAGTTCGATATAAGCTAATGACATCACAACACATCTCATTCTTTGCAATTTCTACCCTTTTTTTCCCCTCAAAAACAAAAACATCTGTGGGAAATCTTAAAATTCTTTACTAACGATACTTACAAAGTTTCAAGTTTTTCGTTTTTCTGAAACATATCACTTAGTTGTCCATTGAGCTGATTGCTTCCAAGATTTCTGTCCCAAAAAGAAAAACTACTTAGAAATGCGAGTAGTGAACGCTAGGGAATTAATGGCTCCAAAAGAAGAAAGTGTTCTTACAGGTACTTAAGTTCAGACATCTGCGAGATTGAATAAGGCACAGTGCCACTGAACTGATTTTCAGAAAGGTCCCTGCACATCAGGTTTATAAGATCAGCGTGCATGACTGAATTTGAAGTCAATCAAGTGATGCAACTGAACTATGAGCATCATATATATATAGTGGTTCAAAACATCAACTAATGAAGCTTAAATTTCCTAAATGATCATTTCTGTAAGTAAAAAGCATATTCTTGAATGAAAATGGAACTTTTAAACATTGGTAATTCTATATATTAACAAACGTGCGACCTCCAATTCGTTACGTAAGTGAAACATTGGATTCTAACTTACAGATGCTTAAGATTAGGAGGAAGCTGATACGGTATACTGTCCTTGAGGTTGTTGTTGCTCACATCTCTGTACAAATACACTCAATGTGATGTTCTTCTAGTATTAAGATGGCGAAATTAAAATAAGTTACATTGAAGAAGTGAGGCCTCACAGGTAGGAGACAGATTTCAAGTTTGTTAATTGGTAACCCAGTTGTCCGTTGAGTCCAAGGCCTGATAATTTTCTGAAGAAAAGACACAACTCAGGAATTTCAGACGCATATGATCTATAAGCCCAGATTTTACATAAATGAATTTATTAAAAATATACAATTAAGTTGACAGCATACATTTCTGTAACGGATGAACCTGAGCATGTAATCCCTTTCCAGTGTTCCCCGCAAGGGTCACCGCCACCTGCTTTCCAGTTACTCAATTGCGAAGGTGAATGTAAACTGGTATACATAACATTAAGTGCGGAAGCTGTCCAATACAATTAATTAGCAAATGTCAGAATCTTGCATCACTGCAAGGTCCAAGATGTTTGTTGATCATCTTATGAATAGAAAGCACTTTATAAGTTAACTAATAAATTTAAGACATGCCACTTCTTGAAAAATAAAATAAAAATTTCCAAGCAGCTAATGTGATTCTTAGTCTTGCAACTTGAGAATTTAACTGATCCCTGCAGTCGCTATCAGAGTCATATCTAAACAGTTTCAAACAGAACTTAATATTCCCATATAAATTTTAAAGGACGAATTAATTATATGAGACTTCAAAATGTCTAATCAAAATGATTTTGCATTTGAAGTTTAGGTAAGGTCCGGTTTGCAATGAAATAATATTGCTAGTCGTAAATAAAATTTCCTTTGATTTTATTGGAAGCAAACAGGTATAGAACAAATGCGAATCATTAACCATTTAAAAATATATATAATAAATGTCAATAACCGTTGATGCTAATATATCGCCATAATATTCAAAATGCATAATCTAGTCATTTGCCAACCTTTGATCAAAACCAAAAATATTCCGACAGAATGAAACAACAGGTTCTGAAAGCACATTCATTCATGCATGAATGTGGATCCTAATAAGCGGACCCATTTAAAGTTGAATGTGCATACCATCTTGTGAGTCAGTCTTTGAAAGCACATGACAACTGAAGCTCCCAAGATAAAAAATGAAGAACCCGACAAGAAGATTCTGGTACATTTTCTCTCTGAAACACCAAATTTTCTTTTCTATTTTGTTAATGTCGTTTGCTGTTGTTGTTGTTTTCTTTCTTTTTTAAGAGAGAAGAAGAAGAAGAAGAAGAAGAAGGAGAAGAAGAAGATAATAAATGTGTTATGATTTTGGTTATTTTTATTGTATTCAAAGGAAGAGTTGTTCAGGAGGAACAACATCAACCTCCAGAAACAAAATGGATGTTCATTTTTCCTCCATGATCTCTATTTTACAAGAAGGGTTTTTTGGGGACATTGATGTTTTATTTTTTTGAAAGAGAAAGGTGGCTATATTTGGAGAAGGAATGTTTTAAGTTACTGCTAAAATTGGTGAGGTTAAGAAAGAAAGCATTGTATGCACACCGAAAGCCAAGGAGAAACAAAAGCTGTCAACCTTTTCCGGACTTTACTTTCTTGCCTGCTTTAACTGTTTCTCAAAACCAACCCCCAACCTTTTGCGTAGTGTGTATTATGTATTACATCTAAATACAGTACATTGATTATGAGGTATATATATTGATGTTTATTTGTTTGTATATTATTAACTCAAAATGTTACCTCACTTTTCTTCCTCTGGTTGTAACTGCTGCGCCAATCACCCCTACTTTACAGTAGATAGTTGGTCGTTTTGTTCCCAGCCAGTACAACATCTCACTTCCCAACATACCCTTAGAACTAATTAACTAATAGCTATTGCCGTATCTTTGCTGTAATTTTTTGCTCGACTATGGTTTATGCGATATCGTCATCATGAGTGCTACATCATTGATCATGACATTCAATAAAACAGGAATGAGTGACGCAAAACTTCTAGGGTTGCAATAGGAGCAACTGCACTCCCACTTCCTCACTAAGGTTTATGATCAATTAACAACAGCTTCCTCTAATCATATTTACACTGAAAAAGAAATAGTTAAAACCCAGGTTATTACAAGTATTTAAGATGTAAAACTGTCACCAATCCCCTCCTCTAGTCAGACCTCAGGTCCACCATCACTTTTTCCTTGGTCAGTACCATCAAATTGTGCTGTGGCAATTCAACAAGGTCATTTACCTAAACCTTGCCTGGTTTGGCCAGATGATCCGCTGCGCTTATGTAGCTTTGTTAAGACATATGCCATAGCAACTTTAGCCCCCAGAGCAGAGTGTCCGCGAGACAGGCAGATCACGCCCCCAAGCAGCAGCAAACCATTTGCCACCAGTTTCTTTGAAGGTCTTTTAGCTAATTTCTTCAGTTTGGCTTCACTAGCATATAGTCCTTGGACAGCATCTGCTGCAGGACTAGCTGAGGAACTTGCACGGTTTATTTCCTCTAATCCAAGTGGAACCTACAGGTGTAGGTGGAGGAAAATGTCAAGCACACTTAGTCAAAAAAATTTAAGGACATGTAAATGCGAGGTTATCATGGGAGTGCTATACCAGTGCAGTCAATCAATAGAAAACAATGCATTATCACATAATATCAAAAAGTTCTACAGTCAAATCTGATACCAAAGAGGCTATATTTGGCAAACACAAACATAAAATCATCTATAAACTGAAATTAGTCATTATATTAACCATGCAATCCAGCTCACCTCAACAAATTTCAAACAATATAACAAATGGATCAAAAACTGGACATAAATCTGATTGCTTTGGAAATCTAAGTTAACAAAAAACTAAAGATTATCTCTGCAAGTCCTAACCTTTTGAATAAGGGTGACAGCCGAAACAGCTGGAATTGTTTGAGGATGACTGACCACAGCGTAATTGCGCAGTGCATTATCCATCTTACACACATAACTCCATATGCCTTTTGCAAAAGCCAGCTTTGCCATCTCCACATTTAAACCAGCATCTTCTTGGTGAAAAACTTTAATCTCACAAGCATCTCTACCAGGCACTGAGATAACAAAATTGTACTTCGTAATTTAATCAAACCAATCCACAATATAGCTATTAAAGAATTTATCTCATACTAGTAGAAAAATGAGTTGAAACTCAGCTACTAACAGGATGTGTGAGAGAGAGAGCAGACCTTATAAAGACCAGAAAAAGAAAAGCTAAACTAGAATTTGAAGATAAGTGAATGAAACACTTACCTTTCTGGATACGCCATCCGGATCTAAAATATGTGACGCGTACATACTTCCTCTGCGGTGGTGCCAAAGGATGATCACATTCCTAACGAGGTTTGTAAACAATAAAGTGAGTGGCCTCAAAAAGGAACAAGAGCATCAAAAGCTATAATGGTAACACTTTGTTCATAAATCATAACATATATTTCTTCTGTTTCTCAAATACTTACCAGGCAAATCCACCATGCAAACTCATCAACTCCTTTTATAAAATAACAGCAGAAAACAAATAGAAAATTCTTATATACTCAATGGAGAAAGCATTTCACATCCCAAAAAAAATGGAGCAGCTTTTAGGACAGATTAGTACAAGCTAAAGATAATATATTCTGTTATGAAAAATCTTAAATTTTCTAATCACGACCAATCATAATGTACTTCCTCATTTCAACCAGATAAACCCCGTCAGATGATATACCAGTTACCCGAAAGGTTAGACAGACTGAAAAAAATAGACAAATAATGCAATTATAGCTAGGGGAACAAATAATCAAAGAGAAATATCTATAGGGCTTCCAAATAAGTATCAAGTCAGTAAAAGTAATTACTCTGGCTTCAAGATTTAATTTTGTTTATTATTATTTTTTACTCCTACATACCTTGCTAAAACAGTAGAAAGTTTGATCTCTTCCCTCCCACAATCTCCAAGCCAATACGTACTCTCTAGGTGTCAAGAGTGGGAATTTCTTTATTGTGCGACCGATTTCGGTACCATTAGTTTTATCCACCTGCAGCTGCTTATGCTCAACCACAGTCTTGTCCCACCGCACTCTGTAATCGTTGTCCATGTAAAAATCCCTTAAGATCTCAGGGGTGCAATTCTCAAATACTGTGACACTCAAGTATTTTAGAGGACCAACCTACAACCAGAAAACAAAGAAACATCAAACCAAAGTCAAATACCTTAATTTTCTGAACTGGGAAAAAATAAAAGCATGGATATCAATCACATGTTCAACAAACAATATGTTGAACTAGTAACACTGAAAAAAAAAAAAAGATGAACTAACTTAAAATCATTTCAATATCTATAGTTTTAAAAGTGAGAGAGCCCGGGAGACCCAAACCTTAGGCTTGCAGCATCTAGCATTGTAGTATAATAGGTTGTTTCTTTTATCAATGACATTTTCCCATTTGTCGTTCTCACTAAAGTTTTCTTCCAAAGTTTCAATTAAGAACTTCAAATCAGCATCTGAAACAATCTCTGATCTTCTGCAGAAGTGAACAGAAGTGGTGTAATTAATTACAGGGAAGGAAACAAGTGCTGTAAAATGTGAATACGATACAAGCAGGAATGGAATTGCAATTAACAGAAACCAAAAGACATTCAACACCAAGCAGACAAGTAAAATGTAGAAAAACAAGAGCTTTATAATGGAAAATGAGAAGATACAAGCAACCCTAAATCACAAAAGAAGAATGAAAACGAACCCAGCCCCCAGAAAATTATAAAAAAGCAAAATCGAAAGAGAGGGGAAAAAAAAAAGGTACCTTGATTGAGAGGGGTCAGAGCGGGAAGCAACGGTAATAGCAGAAAAAGAAGACGAGGAGGATGGTGACGGAGATGGCGATGGCGATATAAAGCGGGAGGCAAATGAATGGAAGCGGGTTTTGGATAAATGGTAGACGAGTATAATGAACAGAGCTATGAGAGTTGCGTTTGCAAATCCTGCTCGATTGCTGTTTTGGTGCCAAAATTCATACGATGATGATGATGAAACCCAGAATTTGGCCATCTCGTTCACTTGGCTTGTTTTTATCATCTCTTGTGTAACTCCTAATTAATCAGCATCAGATTCAGAATCACACTCGAAAGAATTTTTACTGGCAGGCAGCGTCAGCAGCAGCACCTTTGCTTGCGTTTGTGACTGTATTTTTTGGCACAATAATTGACGACGACATATATGAAATTATGAATACGAACGAGATTGAGAAGAGAATAATCACTACTGATCAAGCAGACAAGAAGGCAGCAGCGTAGGTATTACTATTACTATTAGTCTATTACTACTACTATTGTACGGTTGGTAATTGGTATCGTGCTCTGCTGCTACTTCCTTGGTCGGACGGTTACGATGTTGCCTCCCCAGTCGCGCGTTTTCTGTTCTGTTAATATATATACGCATACCATCATTCACACACACTCGCACAAATTGGAATACAATATATATATATATATATATATATATATATATATATATATATTAAAAAAAAAAGGAGGGAGAGAGATAAAGATGGGTAATTTTTTAATACAATTACCATTAGTTGAAGAAAACCAAAGAAGGGAGTGGGAGGGGATTAATTTGTTTTGCATGGATTACAACGAACAAACACGGCAGCGGTTTGTTGTGTACATTTCACCTTCTCCTTCTTCTTCTAACTGAGGTTCCTTTATTTTTATTTTTATTTTTTTAAATAGCTTCTTCTGAGTTCGTTTAATATAATCAAATTGCATGTATACTTATTTGAGACGCCTCGGCCTGGCTGACCTTGATGAGCTCAATCAAATGTCGGGCCTCTACTCCAAAGGCGAATGAGTGAATCCCCTCATTATGCGTTCTGCATGCACATCGAATTGATAGTGTTAGACGCCGTCGTTGTCATACTTTTACTTATAGCTGCGGATAAGATAAAGAGGATATGTGATGCGAGTGAGGCGGAGGCCACAGAATCCAGAGACAAGTCTAAGACAAAGACTAGTGGGTGCTTCTACAACACAAGCATATCATTCATTATGTTATTTTCACTCAAATCAACTAGTCTTTAGTTTTGCCCCCCCTCCTAGCACAGGCACCGCTCTCTTTAATCTCAAAACCCTTCCATTTTCTTGCGACTAACACCAGTTCCCTTTCAAGTGTCGGTCCACAAGGATACACAATGCACAAGATCAAAAGTACTCCTTCTGGCATGGTCGCAGGAATAAAACGATTTATACATATATTCAGAACAGCTAACAAGATACTCAAATCAAACCACGTATTCGTTCAACCTTCGCGGTTTTGCAGCAGCACAAACGTGTTCTTGTTAAGGAGCCTGCAGCATTCATTCAACTCACAGCATAGAGTTAGAGAGACCACTACCAGTCCGTCAGAGCAACAAATAGGTTACGAAAATCAATCCACTGCCCCTAATCTAACTCACTCAAAACAAAACCATACTTGACAAAATTACTTCATAAAGACAGAATTATTCATCAAAAACGATATGCTATGGCATAATTGAAGCCAATAGACTATGGGATAACACATATTACATGCACCCATAATCGTATAACAAAAAAATGATAGTCTGCCTTTGTTCAATCAGAGCACTCACGACACAATAACATATATGGAGAGAGGGAGAGAGGGGAATGAAAATCTAAAAATGAAACAGAATTTTCACATTTATTATACTCATCATCAACACACACACTATTTCATTTTCTGTCACAATAGCTGGATCTAAGTTCCCAAGGAACTGCATAAGCTCACCACCCTCAACAAGAATTACCACTATGATGGAATCATTTCCTGAACCATTCAGACATAAAAAAGAGAGAGTTTCGCTTTAGCACCTTATGCTGTATTCCATTATTAAACTGCATGCAAAGAGATCTGGAACTTTACAAGCGCAATATGTCAGTCAATTTCCACATACAACTACATTCACTGATGAAGAAGTGAAAAGGACAGGAAAAAAGAAAAAGGACAAAAGGCACTTGGAAGACATATTATACATGAAGCTTGTCAGCTGTAAAAACTTGTAAGACCTTTTAATTCGGTTACCGATGCAATCCAATGAACCCAAAAGACATCAGAGATCTACCATTTCATAAAACAATAAAATACTGAAGGAGTAGAATGGAAGTTCGTCACATACAGAACAGGAATCCCACCCAAAGATGTGTTCCTAACTGGACTGAGCAGAAGAGACGACGGCAGTAAGAGCATCTTCAAGTTTACCTCTGGCACCCATGGAGCCGCCAGAGGCAGAAGTAGCTTTGTCTACACCCATGCCGTCTTTGTTACCCTCATCCAAGCGGACAACTTGAGCAAAGCTCTTGGACATCTGCTTGATAAAATCAGTGGAATAGGTGACTGCATTTTTATGATCATTCTCTCCAACTACCCCTACAGCCATCAAGCTAGCTTGCTGTCTTGCCTTCCTTTCCTGCATGGCTTTCTGCCGATCTTCATAGAAATCAAAATCATCCAGGATTGACATATCGGTTACATAATTCTTAAAGATGTTTAACATCTCAATGCCTTGCTCCAATTTCACCTGCAATATTCAATAGATAGTCACATGGAAGTAAAATTATAGTCATAAGTATAAAGATAACAATCAAAAGCAGCTGATGAGCTAACATGCAAAGACACTCATCTATTCTGTCAACCATGACATCTTATTTTGAAGTAAGAGGTGGAAGATTGTTGGACAAGTAGGGTAGATATAAAACAAGAATGAAATTCGGACATGATAAGCAGCCAAAGATTAGCATGCCGAGAGAGATTAAAATTGACAATACAATTATCACAATTTCAGCTAGGTAATGAATATGTGATAGAAGGATCTGTTTGGACCGAAGGAGAAATACATCGTGCCATGGTGGTATGAGCATTACCTCAGTATGAAGGCTCACAAGGATCAAGAGTTAGGACCATTCATTGGCTTTATGGGGACATTTTCATTTTTCAGTGATGAGTACAAAAGAACAGAACAGTTTTGAGGAGAAAATAAAAAGAACAGCCAGGTGGATCTCAAAAGCTACAAGTGCATGTTAGGCAAAACAATAAGAGCTGCAGTCCCAAAAGACAGCAACTATATACCTGGGAAAACAATGTTCTGACATAAGACAATGTCATTCCCATAAAAAAAGTACACAGATTTTCATTGCTTCCAGAAGTTCCAACCAACTTACCTCCTGTGTATCCCGACTGTTAGTGACAGGCTTGTTGTCATTATTTTCCAGTACAATGTGACGAAACTGACTATTTGGGACATCTTTGATAATATGCCACTTAACAGGGAACTGCCCACTCCATTTATCTTGCTGCCAGTAATCCACACTCTTTTCAAAATCAACAGGACCAATCATTTCAGCCACACCACAGAACTGAGCACTAGCATTAACCTGCACATAAATGTATCATGAATGTGGACAGAACAAGAGAGATAGGGAGAGAGACATTCAAAGGGAACAAGAAAGAATGGTTGTACAGAAGCACAATAATAGCAGAAATAAAAATTCTCCTCCAGCCAAGGAAAAAAAGGATACTAACTAGCATGAAAAGAACCCTTCTAGCAACCAGCAAGTGAGGATGTGATCAAGAAAATCAGATCAAATCAATCTTCTTTGACAGTTCAACAAAGGAGGTTAAACAAATGATTCTATCCACAGAAGTAATAAATAGAACATGGTGAAGTGAACCAAAATAATCGCAGTAGGCTCAGCAACTGATTGGGGAAAACATTCAGATCCAACAATACATTTCCAGAGATTGTCAACTGTCTCAAAGTAGCCTAACCTATTTATCACACTTCAGGGACCAAGCTTATTCTCTCTTTCTAAGCCAGGTTAGCTGGAATTTGAACAGAACTGATTACTTGGAAAAATAACATCATCAAACTACCAATGAAGGTAAACTGTGCACTGAACACCTGGACAAAATAAAAGATAACACTGTATGCGTATTTCCTAAGATTTTTATCCTTCTAACAGAACAGTCAGAAGGAAACTTTCTAAAAATTAATATTCTATGAAACAACCTCCAGCTGCGAATAATCTGACCAGTGAATAAGACTTAGCTTAAAAGCAGTAAAACAAAACTTATATAGGAGAATTGCCTTACATTCAGTAGCATCATAATCTCAAAAGCTTGCATGAACTTTAGTTTGATCAAGTAAGGTTATTGTCTTCAAAAGGCCATAAAAAAGGTATTTACCGAAAAGAAGAGAAACACTGGACATGCATCTTGCTTCTCTTTAGCTTCACAACAAGCAGCATCTAACTTCTTGTTACCATTTGGTGTGCTGGCCCAGACACCATATTTGATGCTCTTGTGTACATTATCTTCGCTATAAGACTTGATAATGAAAAACTTTGCATCTTTGTAGTCGGTGACAAAATCTGGCTGGTTGTATGACTCATCGAGAATCTTAACCACAGACTTGCTTTCTTTGTTTTGGTCGACCGAGGAACCATGTTCATCTGTCATTTGACTCTTAGGCTTTAAAGCTCTTGGGCCCCGGTTTTGCTCATTTAGTATATCAAGAGTACCATTGCAACCACATAAAGAACCACTACCCCTCACACGTCGTTTACTAGAGTCAAGAGAAATCCAGCCCCGATTGTTAATTGCCAAATTAGAAATTGGCGTACCACCAAAATTGGAGCCCTGACTAAAAGCATTGTGCATGTAACCTCTATTGTAGGAATTCGAACCTGATCCAAAACCATAAAAAGATCTTTGTTGTTGAGATGCCTGCGGAAAATTATAATGTGATTGTCAGCATTTAACAAATAGCTCTGTAAGAACTTTGTATGCATTTAGTTAAAACTTTGACATTGATTATCTAAGATAACTACACAAAGCTGACAAGTTAGAGGAGCAAAGAGAACCCACCACTGGAACATTTTGCCCAAATGACCCAAATGTACCAATTGGTTGAGGAGACACAGCAGGTGATATTGGGGTCAGAGGTCTTTGTCTGTCTGAAGGTTTTGACCAATCTGACCAAAGTCCTCCAGATCTCAATCCATCAAACCCTTGCTGTCCATCATGAAAACCAATCATACCAGGATTTCCATGCATACCGCCTCTACCAAAAGATCCCAATGCAGGAGGATAACCAGACCTCGGTCCAAAAAGCATGTTATCATTTTGTTGCTCAGCACCCATCAGTGTATTGAGCTCTGGTTGTGAAACTGGAGTTGGTGAAGTAATATACGGCAAGCTAGGGGGAACCATCTGCTGGTAGTAAGGTGGCCCAGAGAATGGAAACTGCTGAGGAGAATATAAATGTGCATCTCCACCAACAGAAGGAGTTGTGACGGGAGAGTATGGTCCATATGGCATTTGTGGACTGTAACCATATCCAGTATGATATACAAGCGAAGGATTGTCGTTGTAAACCCCCTAGTATTTATTAAAAATTAGACAATCTATACTGTATATTTTCACAGGAAAGAAAATGTATAAACAAAGAAGGGAGTAATGTACTAACAGAAGATCCAAGTTCCAATCCTTCAGCATTGACATATGAGGGATATTCATCCCATTCACCAGGAACATTGTCGTAACCTACAGTCTCACCACAGAGTAGAATAGATGCCTTCAGGTTGGTTTTACAAGTGATCAGAATAAAGTAAATCTATGAATCTTAACATGAAGTGCAACTCAGGTATCTCTAAACTACTACATAATTCAAGACGAAGAAATCATGTAACGTTATAGTTCATCTGTCAAAAGAACCTTGAAGCTAATTACCGCATGAACAGAATATTCCTCCCAACAGGTAGTCTCTGATCAACTGTTTAAGGCTCTTAGCTTCAGCTGTTTAAATTTGTAAGGTATTAATCACCTTAACTGTATAAGACCAGAGACGGTGACTTGCACATGCATCACATGGCTTTTAGAAGGTCATTTGGTAGTAGCTAAATCCTTCAATAATGAAAATTAAGCACTTTCATCTTTCCATGTGATGATGGATCCAAGCATTCAGTAGCACCTCATTCAAAAACTAAATCTAGGAGGGCATCATTCAAAAACTAAATCTAGGAGGGCATCACCAATGATGGATCGAACTTCAATTTGCACATAAAAGAAACAAGCCACATTTCAATCCCAAAAGTAAGAAGAAAGAATAGATTCTTGACTAGAATCATCAACAAAGCCTGAGCTGGCCAAATTTATAGGCCGAACAGATTCAGAAGGTGAAAGACTAACCTCTATAGTAGAAGGCCTGCGCCTGCGGTGCAAAAATGTTAGATGAGTAGACAGAATGGTCTCCAACAGGACCAAAAGATCCTGATTGCACTGCAGTCTCCCTTGTATGTCCTACAGTGAGAGCACCCTGAGAGGAATTAGGAGAAACTGAGCTCTCATTTGTTGCTGAAAGAGGCTGACAAGAGAAGGACAAAATGAAGGTTGTTACTACAATTTTTTTTTTCCTTATATTCATTGATGCAGAGACAAATAATAGAAAGGAAGGGCTTAGAACTGGGCTCACAACTACCTGCTCCTTCATTTTATCTGTATCAGCTGGTTGATCTTCTGCATCCATGATCAGTATGCTCAGTGACTTAGTAGAGTCTTAGAAACACACGCAGTACAAATTATTGACCAACCAAAGCTAAACTCTGGGAAATGAAAAGTCAAAGCTATGAATATGTGCAAACAAATCCATGCACGCACACGTATGCACCAATGATAAATAGAAGAATACGAATAAAATATAAAGTTAAAGGCAGCGAGATATTGACTAATGGGCTTAACCATTCACTTACAGTGTTAAAATGCCAAGACCAGAAGGATAAGGGACAAAGCCAAAAGTCCACATCACCAGAAACCAAAATCCATGCATTCAAACCATGTTGCAATGAACAAAAGACCCAACTTCAGCACAAACTAACTAGTTTGACCTTAAATTCTCAAGGAATGACATATACTGGAAGTACTTTACAAATTATTGACTTTCAAAAAAAAAAAGAGAGAAAAAGATTTAACATATTATTGATTCATACCACACAGCATAGATAATTAGCACTGAGTTTCTAGAAACATTCTGAGATGCTAGATGAAGCAGAAGAGAGGTTTTGTGTGATCTATTATTCTAATGAAAAACAAATTGCAAATCCTAAAGGTCAAGTGAAGTTCACCGCTTCAATATTAACCTATGAGTTTTAGCACCTTAAAGTGAACTCCAACATCCAAATTGATGCAACCGTATAAAGCCATTTCGCAATTCAATAAATAATATCAAAATGAAGTATTTCATCTTGTTCATAATGAATGCTGTGGATATACTCAATGCTCCACATCCACAGACAAATTTTAGTATTGGCAAATTAAAGAAACACCACCCAACAGATTGTCAAATTGACCCCAAACATTATGGATTTCATGTAAAACATGTTACAATCAAAGAACATAAAAATCCAAAATTTGCAATACTTTTGGTCATCTTACAATTCCCAGATCCCAGATCTCATCAATATGACATGCAGGTAATTCTGCCTTAACTCAACTTAAAACAGCAAAACAAGCAGAGACAGGTTAAATAACACATAAGATCTTTCCATAGCATCCAAACACGTATTTCCAAAGCCATCAAAATGAACTAAACAAATAGAAAGAAAAAGCAATTCGCAACCAAAGACGCCAACAAGCAAAAGCAGCCAGAGTTACATGATCAAAGGATGCAGATTTAAGCCCATAAACTTGAATGAGCCATTCACTTGACATAGAGATTTGATAAAATAAAAGAAATCCATCAATGAATGAAGAATTCAATCAAGATCGATATACACACAAAAACATATGCAAAAAGTATATTTAAATAAAGAGAGGATAAGATGATGACAGGGTCTAGGTTAGGCTACGTTAGGTAAGGTGAAAGTACCAGTGGTACGATCTGGAGCTTGTTGTGATTGGGTTGCCGCCATATGATATGATTTGATCTGAATCTTTATGAAACAAAACAAACAAGGAAAAAAGAAAAGATTGTCTTAAAGTTCTGGCACCACCAGACCAGAGAATCTACAACTAAAGACCAGACACGGTACCTTAACATTTTTCTATATATATACTTACTTCTCATTATTATTAATGAATGATGATGATGATGATGATGATGATGTTGATGACGACGACGACTTTGTTCTTGCCTTTTCTCTTTTTTTTTTCTTTTTTCTTTTTCTTTTTTTGGTTTTGCCTTTAATGATGAATCGTGAGTGAATGGTAAATATGGTAAAAACAAAAATAAAACCAGAGAAGGAACAGCCTTTGTTAACTACGTAAACTATACTAGGTACACCTAGGCTCTGCACTGTGTCACTGACACGGCACACTACGCTCCATGCCTACGTTTTTTTGGTAAAAAAAGAAAAAAGAAAAATGTTGAAGTTACTAACCCAATGAAAAAAAATTAATTCATTTAAATGTGAATTATTTACCTACCTCAACGTGTAACATGTGCCGCACGTGTCCCCTCAAGCGTGTGAGTAATTGCCAAAGGCCAAAATAAAGGGAAAAAGATGAAAAATAGAAAGAGAGAGAGATAGAGGAAGGGTCAGCATTGGCAGTGGAAGAGTATGGGAAGCATATGAGGGTTTTGTTACGAAGTTGTTGATATTAGAATAAAAAATTTTTGGTGAAAACTATTAAAAATATTTATGTTGTATCACCGAGAATCAAGAAAAAATTATGATAAAATGTACTTAAATCTATAATGCCAAATTGCTTTTTAGAATTGTGTGATGGCTTTTCAACTCAATACGTTTTTTTTTTTAAATTATTTAATATTCTTTACGCTCTCGGTCTCTGATGATATGATGTCAGTAGAGAATAAAAAGATACTCATGACCTGTTAGTTATAATCATTTATATTGACAACGTTTTTTTGTGGGTTTCTACACATTAAAGACTCACATCTTATTAGATACATTAAATCTCATAATATCGAAAATCTTAATTGATCACTTTTAATTGGATTTAACTTTATATGACAATTTATAACACATAATTATTCATATATAAGCCAATGTTGGATTAAAGATCCAACAATATTATATTAAAAATCCAACTGTTGATTCTCTTATCTCATTTGCTTCTCTTCTGTCTTGTCATCTTTGCTTCTGTTTCTCTCAGCAACAGCCAACAGTAAAGCTTTAGCTTGCTTCTTTTTTCATACATATGCAAATACATATTTTGGCCAAAACAAAAAAACTAAGATATCAATTACATTAATCATTCTTTGGTGGAAGACATTCTCATTTTCTTAAAATGAAGATATTAATAAAAAAATAAAAAAAAACACAGATTTTAATATACTAACGATAAAAAAATATAGTTTTCAATGTTTTGAAACGTGGTTTTTTTTTTTAAATTTTAAAGACATCTTTACTAAAGAATGACTTCTCATTACATTACACTATATATAGTCATTTTCTAGTGTAAATACCCTTATTTTTTTTCATGCGGATAAAATTTTAAACCGTGAGATTTAATAGAGTCAGATTTTAATGCTATTATATTACATGACTTTATAGTGCATTAAAAAATAATTATATTACGCTGCACGGTTTATTAGTGTGTCCGCATTAAAAATATGAGAGTGCTTGCACCTGAATACGTTGTTCTTTGTTTTGTGTGTTGGCTTGGCTGTCTTTTCAATTTTCGATTGAAAATTAGAATAATTTAATTATTGTCTAAGACGAGTGACATTAATATGAATCATAAAAGTTATATAATTAAGAGGAGATGAAATTAATCTAGTCTGTCCAATGATGATCGAACAAAACAACAATGGCCTTCTGTGTTCTGATTGCAGCAATGGCATGACAGTAACATACGGCTATCTATGCCAATGGCAACGCTTGGTCTCGGTTTGTTGTCCTTCATTGTTCAGTATTGGAGCATTAGCTGAAAACAAAAAGGTAAGTTTGGCTAATCGAAGACAAAATCAAATTCAGTCTTATGGGTAGATACCATCGGTCCATCGCTTTGTTAATTCAATTTTTTTTCCCCCACTTCGATGATACATGTGTACTCCAATTTCAATAGCATCATTTCTTTTGGTCGGGGCTCAGGTGTGGAAATTTCTTTTCTTACATTTATATATTCTTGTCTTTCTTTTGTTTCTGGAGCCTGCATCTGGATCTGGAACATCAAATGATTTTGTTGTGTGCAATCATCCATCTGTCTATTGAATCACTCGCAGCATCGGCATTCATTGGGTTGTGTTCTCTTTTTATCCCTACAGACGACAATTTGTGTATTTTTTATCCACACCACTGCATTGATGGTTTGGTGATTTCCACATGACTTCTGTGAGTATCTTATGTGTACTAACAACGGAATTGCAAGAAGGAAGCATTTTACTAGCTAAGTTTGCAGTAGATGATTGCTCACTCGTTGAAAGTACAGACAATAAGTGATTAAATTGCTCTGCTGTGAGACCAGGAATTTGCATAGCAGTTTGAGATAATGAACTCTTGTCTGTTGGAAAGAGATGATCACCT
Organism: Citrus sinensis; assembly: GCF_022201045.2. Lineage (NCBI taxonomy): Eukaryota > Viridiplantae > Streptophyta > Magnoliopsida > Sapindales > Rutaceae > Citrus > Citrus sinensis. The sequence continues at coordinate 30,475,877 of NC_068563.1, forward strand.
GGTTGTTGTGGCTTTGTGGTTGCAAGAGTAGCTACATTATTGTGTGTCTTGTACTCCATGCAAATGGCTAGAATGCGACTGATTTGGACGATTGGTCTTGTGAGTCTCTTAGTCTTATTATTGGCTGTCAAGGCTGTAGATTCAATAGATGATTGACTTGAAACGTCGAGAGGTCGTTGACGTTCTTCCTGATGAATTATTGAATATGCTTTTCCAACCTTTGGAAGTGGTTTCATGAATAAGATTTGACTTCATATGAAGAAAATGAGTCATTGAGACCCATTAAAGATTGAAATACGTTTTCAGTCTCTGGCAATCCTTCCAGTTCACTAGTTACAAACCCAAAAATTAACAAACATAAAACATGTTCCAAAATCATATTCCATGAATTTATAAGATATGATAACCCCACAAAATAATGTGTCACTAATTATTTTCAGACTAATTGAAAAACAAAGGAGAAAGTTAACATCGAGTGAGTTGCCATACTTTAGACGAACGTAATTTACTGGTTGTTGTTTGAGAAATTGATATATATCGATCATGATCAATAATTCAACTTGGCTGAGTATGTGTATCCATGACTAAAAGCATGGTTTGGTTTCATAGTTCATCAAGTGTTCTTCAATGGCCGACTCTTCAGGTAAATTTTAGCTGTCTGAATAATGTAATTTTGAGACATTATACTGGCAAGAGAATTTCTGATCATGGACATGTCAGCTTTCTTTGCCGGCGTCTTTTACATGGCTCCATTCGCATATTGAGATTTTCTGTTTGTCTTCGGCAAATTAAATTTGTTTTTATATTGACTTGCTATGTTATGACTTGGGGATCTCTCCAGCTGTGGAAAACTCCTCTCGTGTGACTGTTTGATGCAAAACAAAACAATGATCTTTCATAGAATTAATTAAACTAACACCCTGCCTGTAAGTGTTAAAAAGCTTGAGACTCTTTATGCTTTGTTTTTTCCTTCATTTATTTGATTCCCCAAGGTAGTTTTTGTTCTTGATTGCAGCAGAAGAATGTCGCTTTTGGATGCAACATAACAATGACTATTAGAATCAAATAAATGGTTCTCACGGGGGGAGTGCTTGGCGTTAAGTCTTCCATTCTTGGGATTGCTGCCGAAAACAGAAAGGTTTGATTGCACCAAGTTCCTTTCATTGCACCTACGACTAACCAAAACAGAAAGTACATGCACCAATAGAATTTCTTCAAGTTCTAGCTTTGCACTTAATTTGCACGGTTATGCATTTTGTTTGTGTGTGTGTGTGTGTGTGTGTGTGTGTGTGTGATATCTTATTCCAGGTCCACCCGGAATTCCATCGGCTTCAGCAGGAGTTGTCACTTGCACTTATTCATCAGATTCCACAATCATTCTAGGCTTCTTATCGATCGTAGCACTCACAGCATCTGTGGTCGTTTGTTTTTGTAATGTACTTTTATTTACAATGGGAAATCTGTCCCTCGCCGTGTTTTCTTCAGAGGCACTTATTTTTGCTGTGGTGTTCTTTTCACCGGGTGATGCTGTGAGATTAAGTTGCTTCCCATGTTGGCTGTGGGGATGTTGTTTTGGCCCACGATTGCCGAGCTCATTCACCGTACTCGCCATGTACATCACAACATGAGCACAATTCGCCCAACGGCCAAGACCGGTCTCTTTGGCGGTGCTGCCTTCATGGCTTTAAACGCTTCCCTCTTCTGGTTGATTTGCCTAATGCTTGCTGATAATGCCAGAGATGACTATTTTGATGAAGAAGACCAGAACCATAAATGTGAATATGGTCAGGTTTTCACCACAGATTATGATGCAAAGGGACAGGGTGATGTTTGAGAAATGTTCCCAGGAAATGATAATAAAAAAGCTATACACGAATAGAATGGCTATCTGTTGCTGGTTTGTAAAATACTATTAAGTCATCTTATATACTTAGTTATACAAAGAAGATTGCCCAATGTATCCGCTGTGGATGTCGTCCCATTAATTCCCTCCTTTTAACATAATAATTGACTACCATTTGCTATATCACCGTTTGATTTGCCCGGGGGCGGGCGCCCGCGGGTTGTTGGGGGGGGGGGGGCGGGGCGGGGGGGGGGATTGGGAATTTACTGTAGGATCAACACATTTCACATCTAAGTATTGCACGCTGATCAAGACAACAATGCGTGATGAATATAAATTCCAACTTAAAAAAGTAACAAGTGTTTTTCCAGAAAAATTCATATCAACCATGATACAAACATTCTTGGCAGGATTTATAGCTAGAAAGTCATTTGTTCTTTCTCAGAAAGCCATGAGTATGTGTGATTGGACTCATAATGAATGATAAAGAATTCAACAAGGCATGAAAGAAAACCTTCAATCTCCTTCCCTCCAAGAGTACTTTTCTTTTAACATGAGATAGAGGAGATCGATAGAGATTCCCTTGAAGCTTCAGAGTTTGTGATCAGCTCTGTTTCTTGGAGAACAACTAATACAATCAGCAAGCTTACCACATCAATTAAGTATTTTGATCTTGTATTCTATAATTTTCATTTCTGCCTTCAAATAAGAACAATGAACAGATCCGTGGGTAACTTATCTTCTCTATTCTTCCGTCATGTGGATCAAATCTGTAAAAAGCAACAAGGCAAACCCCATCGGCTATGGTGATTGTCTATTAAATCTATGTATTGATCAGCTTTGAACTAGATAAACTATCACTCAATCCACGGCCCATGGTTTCAAATGGGAAGAACAATACAGAGATCCCAGAGAGTAAAATAACAAGCTCAAACAGAATTAAGGCTGCAGTTTGATGACATCCATGAACTAGAGCCACTGCCACAAGGGGACAAACCATTCCACCAATTCTTCCTATTGAGGATGCAACTCCAACACCAGTTGTTCTCACTGAGGTTGGGTATATCTGCAGTTTAAATACATGAAGAAAATAAAATAAAAATTCTTGGCTCTCAAGAGGATGCTATATTAGACATATAAACAAAATAACATTAAATAGGAAGAATGTGCATAACATCAACCACATATAAATTATTTTGTTAACGCCAAAATTTAAAAATATATATGTAAATATATTATAAAGTGATTTTCAGAGATATCTCTCTTGGGGTTACTACTCCTACACTAGAGAGAACAACCACTTAAAAGTAACATTGTATAATCCTATATGCAGAATATAACTGGTGACGGGAAGTTTCTGACATCTAGTATAATCTATTTGTTTACATGTCAATCAAAACTGCAATAAACTGCATCGTAAATATTTATATCTAATTTCCTATGCGCCAAACTGAAATTTGATCTGGCCTTGTTGCAATGAGTTTTAAGTTATCTTTCTGCACCTCTCTTGGCATAATTTTTAAGTATTTCTAATAATTTGTGCTAAATATCAATTTAAAAGCATGTATAAGCTTCAAATTAAGTTAGTTAATCCTCAATTCTGGGAATTCATAAAGATCTGCAAGCAAAGGATTGCAGCACCTTCAGTGGTGCATTTGCACCCATTCACTCTCCAAATAAAAGGTTTTTGATAAAAGAGAAGTCTGACTTCAGATTGTCCTCCATAAACAGGAGGATCTAAAACGAAAGGTCAAGGAAAAAAAAAACACTCATGGATAATCTAATTGCGAAAGAATGGAAATTTTGAAATTCAATTGTGTATAGAACTTCCATCTTGCGGACATGTTAATAATTAGAAAGCTAAATGACAATATGAAGATTCATTTGCCTTTGGAAATAAGAAATCAACTCCTGTGACTTACCTCTGGAGCATATACATAAACAACTGTGAAGGTTACAGTGATGCATATTCGAGCTCCAAAGAGAAGACCAGTTGTTAAACCCTTGGGCTGTTGGAAGAGCAAAGGAACAAGGAATATGCAGCAGCAGAAGAACATTGATGACATTGAAAGCTTACGACCAAGTCTATCAACCACGGCAGCTGCTAAGAGGAGCCCAGGAAACTCTAGGAGCAGAATAAAAATTAAATGCTATAAGAAGCCTTCCAAAAGTGGGGAAAAATGTTATACGTAAAGAAAATATTTTCTAGAAGAAAGGGGAAAAAAAGAAAAGAAAAGAAAACCATACCAGCAAAACTAGTAATGAAAACATCTCCATAGTTAATATCCCGAGATTTTCCAGACTGCAATTCATTTGATACACACTTATTTTGTCCATTGTTCAACTCAGTGGTCAGCAATACAAGCCCATAATAAGAAAATGCATTGCCAAAGAATACCAACCATAAGAGCAAGGTTGATTTGATTAATTCTGGCGAAAGAAGCATTAACAGTGCAGTAATGCCACCCATGTTAGAATTTGCCAATGTGGAAGTTGAATCTTCACTTTTCATTTCTTTTGCCTCAGAAATTGAATCTTCATCTCTCTCCATTTCTTTGGGAGTGGTATCATCCTCATTACTACTTGACGATAGAAGACTTTTATTTTGTAACTCATGTTCCCAATCAGAAACAAGATTTCCAGAAGGCAGTTTTGTGCCATTAATTTTTGCTATTTTCTCCAAGACATGACGTGCTTCAGCTGTTCGACCTTTCAAGCATAAATACCTTGGTGATTCAGGTGTCACTGAATACAATAAAAGGAGAAGCGAAGAAGGAAAAGCAGACAGTCCGAGTAGCCACCTCCAACCCAATCTTGGCATGACAAGCTACAATGCACACATAATAATGATGAGAGCTTCTTCCAAACGCATATTTATTGTGAATATTAGCATAACAATTTTAAACTATATCCAGTCATCTATAACTTTAAAAATTCTACTCTCTTTGGCAAGTTATATGTGAAGGACTAGATCAAAGTTGAAAGAGTTCTGAATTTTTCAACCTATGGTGCAAGTTCCAAACACAATCGTGGAATGAACCAGCTACAATGAATGGCTGGATTTTGACATATGCTATAACAAGACCACATAATAACCCTTGCCAAAAAAATTCTACCACCAGCGGATTTTCGAACCAGATCTCTACATTGAAGAAATAGCAGTTGGACAGGGTATTAGTTTCATTACATTCAATGAGAGCAGAAAATAGAAGAAAAAGGAATGAAACCAGTAATAATATATCAAGACTGCAGGAAAGGTAAATAAAAAAATATAAAATAAGGGGAAAACAGAAAAGCAGCCAATGTTGAGAAAAAGGGAATATAATTTATGTGGCTAAGGCAAACAATGAAATGATGGTGTCAATAACAACGAAGCAAGTTCCTATCTTAGGACCCCCGATGCTCTTTAAATTTTCATTTTAACACAACAGACCTTAAGTTGCACCCAAAAAGAGAGCGAACAATAGCGCAATGTAGAGATTTAGAACTACTAGCAAATCAGATTAAATAAAAGAAAAAAGGAAAACGTCTAGGATATCAGCATACCCATGCAATTCCAGCTTCTAAGATTGTCCCAACAGTCCAGAAAGTTTGAAAGATAACCATCCAAAAGCCTCTGTTTGGAGCAGGAATGAACTCTAGAAACCAGGATGCGAGTACAGGACCGCCTCCCAAGCCAAGACCAACCAAACAACGAAAAAATAACAATAAATAATAATTTGGGGCAAAGGCACTCAGTAAACCTGCTGCAGAAGTGACTATTGCTGTGATGAGGAATCCTTTCCTGAAGGATAGAAGCAAACGCCCAAACAGGGAAAAAGAAAAAGAAGATTGATCAGACTCAGAGAAATGCAGATTGAGAAGTGTAGTAGTATTCCAAGAAAGTTCTGGAACATCAAATGCAATATCACAAAAGATCATAGCAAAGCAAATCAGTAAAACAGAACATGGTGACACAGTATCCATTTTCATATCGTTTTTCATAATAATATGCAGATTCAACTAGCCAGTGAACCCATTTGAGGATCTCTCTTTGTTTCTATTTCAATAGACATTGTCTGTCAAGACATATATGGGTGATTTTAAGCTACAATGTGCTTTCAGTATGAGAGGTCAGATTTTCCAGGTCAAGAAGGCAGGAATCAGGAAGATATTTCTCCTTCATGGGAGAAGACGAAGGATGAGTTAATCAAAACTAAAATGCAAAATCACCTTCAAGCATTCGAAGCAGAGTAACTCTTGAAATGACTATAAGATTCTTACTAGTTTCACTTCTAGTAGACAGATAAATATGCACCCCCCTTAAATAAGAATGGTAGCAGAGAATGAACACCAAAAAATTTCCAGAAAACACTGAATAAAGATTAAGAATAGCAAATGCTGAATTTGATAAAGGGCCCACCTTCTTCCAAAATTATCTGAAACAATGCCCCATGAATAGGCCCCAACTAGCATTCCAGCAAAAACCACGCTGGTAATTAGACTCTCTTGATTGGGAGAAAGATGCCATAGAGACTGAACTGCTGGTCCTACAAATGAGAGGAGCATCATTTCCATTGCTTCTGAAATCCAACCCATGCCAGCATAAGCAAGCACGCAAAGTTGAAACTTTCCAAATCCCATTGTCACAATAGCTTCATCAACTGTGTATGTCTGCTTTTCATCATCACTTTTAATTCCCATCTAAAGATCAAAAGCACAAGAAACTTTTAGTTTAAAATTTGATGTATTGCATGAAAAAACTGCTTAAAATATACAAAACAGCCACGTGCTTTCTCATTGCAAATCTTGTAATTGTTACCAAATTCACAATGTCTACACTCGTCATAAATACGCATGTACATAACCAAATGACAAGATTTTATAACAGTATGATGCTAAAACATAAAAAGATAACTGCATTTAGTCAAGAGAACATAAAAACAGGAAATGAAATCACAGTTAACAAAATCGATACATTAATCACGAAGGGAAAGAAAAGAAAAGAAAAGGGAAATGAACAGTTTAATGATAAAGACGAAAAGGAAAAAAAAACTGGGCATTAGTGAAATCGAAAAAAGAACAAACCTTGCTCTGAGTCAAGCTACGAATGGAAGAGAGATGTAGATCTGGTTCTTGTTATTTTCTCTGCTCGTCCTTGTTCGGTTCACTTGTAAACATGTTATGTCTTATGTAATAAACAAGAAAGAGTCAACAGTCAATATAGATAATTTGAATATTATATATACATACACGTTTCTTATTTATTTACTTTTGAGTAATTTATATCCTGCCCCTAAATGAATTGAAATTTTACACCGCACCTCCAAAAGATTTGACTCGTTGCACTACGCCCCTAATTCCGTTAAATTTCAGTTATTTCTAACGGTTCCATCTAACTTTTGATTGAATGACAAAAATCCCCCTCTATATGAATTCAAATAAATTTAATTACACAAAACTTAGTCCAACATTTTATATTTATATTAATACCCTCCAATAAAAAGTTCATTATAGAGCACATGCCCTTTTTTTAAAAAAATAAAATTCTAAGCTCATTTAATTTTTTTAAAGGTTTTTATTTCAATTGCAATAAAAGAGAATTTTCATTAAAATTAATTTAAGGAACAGAGTTCCAATTTTACCCCTCTACTGTTAAACTCAACGGAAAAAATAACGGAATTGGGGGCGTGGTGCAATGAGTCAAATCTTTTGGGGGCATGGTGCAAAATATCAATTCTTTTGAGGGAAGGGTATAAATTACTCTTTACTTTTTTGGGCAACGTAGAAAACTTTTTTTTGTAATCCTGATTACACGTCAATTACCCACAACACAAATATTTACAATCATATATATCTACTCGAATTTTTTAAAAAATAAAGAATTATAAATTAAGCCCACACAATTAAACTTATAAATTAAATTCACATAATTAAATTTATAAATTAACTCCACATATTTATAATTAATTAAAAAAAATTAAATTAATGAGAACTCAAACCACTACCCTTATAATCATACTTAATTTTGACACCACTCAACCTCAACGTAGAAGTTTGATCGACAAGTATGTATCTTTTAACTGTTTTCCAGTTGTGGGCTTAGGGCATTCATCCTCTTCCTGTTTCCTCAATAATTTTGGGCTAGGCCCAACCGAATCATTAAAAATTCGTGCTTTTTTTTTTTTTTAAATCGCATCATCAAAGATCTCAAAGTTAAGTGAGACGGAAAATCATGTTATCATTAGAAACGCATGTTACATTGGATAAACTGAAACCTTGTTTTTAATGCATTGGAAGTATTATCATCCTGGACAGGTTTCTTTTGCTGCATTGGGAATTGAACCCGGAGGAGATAGGACACATAGGAGGTTAGGAATTTACTTAAGACTTTTCTCACCCTCCTGAAAAAATTAAAAATATTGTGAAATGAAAAGTACTAATAGTTTAGTAGGTTTTTAAATGGCAATTGGATTTGCTTTGCACAGCGGAAAAGCATTAGAAATATTTCCTCAACACCCAATGTTGTCAAGTTTACTTACAGGAATATATATCTCTATCTAAATAACACTTACATTAGTGCATAAAAAACCTATCCTTGTAAGTAATCTATGCTATTTAACCAAGGTTCTTCTTTATTTGACAAGGGAAGGTTCCTTCAACATTAGTGACCCCTTCAGTGGAGATTAACTCCATCCAAGATGAGTCACCAATTTCAGGTAACAATTTCTGGTGATTCATCCACAATCCATTCATCCAGAGGATCAATTTCATCATCCACAATGTCACCTTTTAAGGCCCGCCCAGAGTTCTGCAATTGTAAATTGTAGTGAACATACGTCAAATCACTCAATCGTTTTTGCTCTATAGGGTTCCTGCCATTTGTGAGCAGCTTTTCAGACAAACTCCTCTTGAGACTATATTTTGAGGCACCTTCACAAGTCTGGCTCAAAATTCTAATGGCAAATCTCTGCAACTCGGGATACTGCACTCCATAATGAGACCACCACTCGGCTGCAATAGAACATGGGCTTAACTTTGTTAAGGATATGGATTTTGACATGTCTCCTGTATGCAATGAAGAAACTACCAAAATAGACTTTTCTTACCTGGAGAATACTTGTTTATTTGGTCAACGGCACTCCCTCGACTGAAAGCACCTTTAGCATGCCTATACTCATCCAGTTGAAAAGATATCAAATCTTGTGTGTGCCGATCTTGTACCATTCGAACAATACAGCATAAAAGACCAAACGAAACCTCAGGATCACTATAAAAATCACTTGAATAAAAGAGACTTGGGTTTAGGTAATAACCAGCAGCATGAAGAGGGCTATGGAGATGATTGTCCCAGATCTCATCAATAATTTCCCAAATTGGCCAATATTGGGTTTTCTTGTTCTTAAATTCCTCTTTAATTGTCTCCTTTGCTTGATCCATGGTTTCATAGATGTAACCCACTTGTGGTTTATCAGCCCCATTGATCAAACACAGAACACGCACAAGGGGTATAGTTGCCTTTAGGACCATCCTGGCTCTGCTCCAAAAAGAACGATCCTCCACTAAATTAACTATCCTCTTCCCCTCTGTTCTTGAAGCCCATTTAGTTCTATTCCACTCAAATGAGGCAAACATGGCCTTAATGTTTTTCTTTTCTGCCACAATATTTTCTAAAGTCAAGAAAGGCATTGCTGATCTCAACTTAGAGGGCTTGATAAGGTTCCGCTTGCCAGTAAAATCTCTAAAGAGTTTCAAGACCGTTGCGTGGCCATGAATGAACTTTGTAATGGTCTTGGCCTTTTCTAATATCTCCCTAGCAAAATCAATCGTACCAATCTTCTCAAGCATCAGAGCAATGCAATCAAACACACTTACAGTCCAAAACACTGTCCTTCGCCTTTCCATAAACTGCTTGCCCACATCCCCCATCCAACCTGATGTAGAACATGCAACAATTTGAACAACATTATTCACTCCAACCTCCTCAATGACTCCATCCAATAATAACTGCAGGGCATCAACATTACCAACGAAGGCTGAAATATCTGATGATCGCAGATAAATAGGTCCCTGAGGACAATCCACAATAAAACTGACCAAGTTTCGACCATTTTCATCAGTCCATCCATCCAACAAAATGCTGCACCCAGTACTTTCCCACGAATGTCTTATCCTCTTCACATATTCTTGCATTTCCATCACTTCTTCATGAAGGATCCACCCCTTCAAATCCTGACAACTGGGGATCTCACACTTTTCCTTACCACGGCTAGCATTTATCATGTCTTGAAAGCTTGGAGAATTAGCAACACTGAAATCAATACCCATTTCGTAGAAAAATCTACCAATGCATTTTTGAGCTTGCCATGATAATGAATCCTTCTTCTTCTTCTCAAAATTGAAGCTTGTTTGAGAATCTATTCTTCTCTTGAGAAGTGAAATATGTTGTTCGGCTCCTTCTTCTTGTTCTGATGCCGTGCCTGTATAGCTTCCGCTGTCACAATCAGTGCCTCGAGTGGCTTCACATTTAAATTGCTTAACACCACCATTCAAATTGGAGCACCCATTCCTTTTACAGGAAATAGCTGGGGGATATACATTTCCTTCTTTCTTGCTTGGATTTCCTTCTTTTTTCTCTAGTAACTTGTTCCTCCATGATTCCTTCACGTTTTCAGGAACCCTTTCGCAAGGAGTCACATCCCCGCGTATACCTGCTAAGTGGGACTTGAGACGAGAGAAGCCACTCATGTTCTTACCACAATAATTGCATTGTACTCTACCTTTTTTCCTATCCACAGATGTTCCATGATCATGAATATTGAAGAAGTCATCAGCAGCAGCCATTTTTATGCACGTAGAACAAACAAGAAGTCCAAAAAGCACCTGTGAATCTTCTACAGAGAGTAGATAGATTTGAAAAAATAAATAAACAAATAAATAAAATAGAAAGATAAATGTCTGAAAAGCAAATTTATAAAAAGTATGCCTTACATAATTTTAAAAAGAAAAATGAAGAAGAAAAGTTAAACGCGGTATTGCTTTCACTTCAAATCCAAATATGTGGAGAAGAAAAAACTATGCTCTCTATATAAAGGCAGCAAAAAATATCTGATCAAAGAGTTCATGCTTATCATTCAAGTAGCAATTATCATTTGCCCCTATTTGAGAGTTAAAAAATGTATCAATTATAATAAATGGGTCATTCAAGAATATACATGAAGCTAACAGATAGGGGAGAAGTAGTTGCCCAAGTATCAAGCACAAACGTACAAATTATTAAAGAAAAGCAAAATCTTTCCACAAGTCCAAAAGCAGACTTTTTTAAAGGCCAAGTAAGAGGCACGTCCACCCCAAAAGGAAATGTTAAAATAAAAAATAAATTAAGCACATTGCATATTTTAAATGTCCCAACAACTATAATGACAGGCAATTCAAAGAAACATTGAGTGGTTCACTAGTTTCTAACATATTATTGAAGTGGATTCTGCATCACTCGTCAATTCCATTCATTTTTATCATAATAAAATAATAAAAAAAAAAAAAAACAAATGTACCTTCTCCCTTTCTAAACATGGTCTTTTTCTTCTTTCTCTTTTTTAGAGGAAATGTAATTCGAATAACGTTAAATAGCAGGCCAAGATTTTGTAAAGATGAAAGTTTTTCATGGCATTTGCAAGGCGTAGCAAGGGTCCGTTTGTGTTATTGCACTTTGACGACTAATCTGAGATGTCAAAGTGTTTCAGTAAACACTCAACTTTAACACACAACTGATTATTGGCTTTAGGTGTTAAAGTGTTTCATTTCTCAACACCACAATATTAAATGCAGCCTAGTCTAAACCTAAACCTAGTAAGTGACGTCTCACATAATACCTAGTTGGAGAAAAGGAAAAAAACAAATGTGCGACTTTGACTGCAACAAATTAAAGAAATCCCTCAAGGGGTCTTAATTCGACACAAAGAAAGAATCAAGAACGAACATTCAAAGAGCAAAAACACAGCCAAATTGAAATGAAATACCTTTTTTTCTTTTGGGTTGAAGCCTGAGGGCTGGGGGAGAGAGACCTGAGTATGGCTTCAGCTTCACTCACTAGTCACTAGTGACTAGCCACTGCTTTCTGCTTTGACTTACACGTCATCACCATTGCCCCTACCCAAGCCCCCACCAGACCAGACCGAGTTGAGTTTGGGGATTCTTTTCTTTTATTCTTTTTCTTATTATTCTATATGAATTGCGAGACTGAGTCTGACCGGCTCCACCGCTCTGTCCCTGTAAGCCTGTGGCTATGTCTACATGTGGGGACTGCGGCGGCCATCCATTGGCCAGCTTCACCAACTTTAATACTTACGTGTTACTTCTGTCCCTCGTGACTCGTGACGGCCCCTTTTCTTCCATTTTCTAAATCACTTATTTTTCAAACAAAATTAACAAGGAATAGGAACATATTCTGTGAGTTTTATTCATGGATTTAGTTGGTGTTCGCGTTGACTTTAATGCTTTGAAGTGGGGAAAATGGTTTTAGACAATTAATTTAACAGAATCAACTCAATCTATAAATAGATAATTAAAAAGCATAATAGGGGGAATAAAATCCTTGATATTCTTTTCGCTTGAGATTTTATAATAATAATAATAATAATAATAATTTATAATTTAATGCTCTTTATAACTATACATACAAAACGAAGCTTGAAATCACTAAATGCGAGGCAATGAAAAAGATTTGCCATTATTTGAATCAATAAAAACAAAAATCAACCGCCGGAAATACTATATATTACAGACTTCATAGCTATAGCTGCTAATAAATAAACATCACCATCTATCTGACTAGCAAATACATTAGAGTTTAAACTGTCTACTAGACGCCGCATGTTACCCGCTAAGTACCATTACTAATCTAGACTGAAAGGCACATGCATTATGCATGTGATTGGTGCTCTCTTTCAATTTCATTGAGATTTGCCACAGCTCAAATGTTTAAATGTCCACGTCCAAGAGATAGAAATCAAGAAAAATCACAATCCAATCATTACTTCACTACATGCATCTACAAGAGCTACGTTTCATATTCATGATGATACAAGAATACACAATTGACAATGATAATAACTAACTCTTTTAACGGTCTAAAAGTCGTCACTGCACAGGATTTTCAACCACAGCCTCATCTGAAGTTATTTCTGGCTTGTTTTCAAGGCGAATCCTTTTCAGGCATGCATCTGGCTTTGACTCCCTACTGTCAGTGGCTTTATGCTTTGATAGAAGAGATGTTGATGATGATTCTGTTTTTGACTCGGCTGGTTGCTCAGGTGATAATATTGCACTAACCGTAAATGATGGAGAAGAAGGCTGCTGCTCTGAATCTTTGCTTCCATTGGTGATTGTTGACAAGCTTTGAGCTTGAGGAAGAATAGTGGCACTGCCATCTTTCTGCTGTTCTGCCACGATCTTTTCCAAGTACCTTGCATGTTCCTCTATGCGTAACTGAAGGGCCCTTTGTACCTGAGCAATCAGTATGCAGACAGCGGACCAAATTTTAAAACCAATGTGAAAGAATGCTGTAGACCAAAAACAATGGAGTTTTTTGACCCTTGAGCTTTGGCATAGACGATGATCAATTCATCTCTTTTACTCTTCCAATACCAAACAAAACCGAGAACAATCAAGGGCCACCCACAACGAGTGAAGAAATAAGAAGAAGATAACATAGTAAACCAAGCAAACATACGTGCATGTCTGTTTGAGAGGGAGATACAAGTAAACTGAATATACTGTAGTTGAATGGCCATCCAAAATTCAGTATATTTTTCTATAAGACAAGCTGTTAAAATACCTCAAGCTGTTCATGCAGCTGTTTCTGAACTTCTATTTGCATGCGCAGAGCCTCAGTGAATTGTATGCTCCTATGAAAAGAAAGATTAAAAGAATGATTAGCATACTGTGCGGCACTGCCAAACAATAAGATATTTACAGAATGGATTCTAAATTGGAAACAAAACTGACCCTTTCTTTCGTCCATCACTTTCAATACTGCTTGTTGCTTTCTTTTCTTCAGAGCTACAGGTCTTCTTTTCTGTAGAGCGAAATGAAGAAGCATATGTAAGGAACCAGCACATTATGATTGCAATTCGAAGTCAAACTAACTTCAAGAAACATCAAGAACCTCCGGAAATATTGCCCATGGTCTACACAAAGAGCAAGCGATAGAAAATTACTCTGACAAAAGAGCATGCCAAAGAATCTTGTGCAGAATGTTTCTTTGGCAGAATGTTGGGCCCATGTGTAACATAAATAATTGTTATACTCAAGATAACGACAAAATGGAGACATAAGCAACTAGAGTGGCAATAATATTCAGCCTACCATAGGCAGCGCTGCTATGACATTAATACCCATCTCAATAGCCGTGCGCTTATATGCACAAAATTTGGCATACATAATGGATGGTATACAGGAGACGGTCACACAAGTATACTATAACCTAATGAAGGGGTTCATGTATTACAAAATACTGCAGAAGAGAAACGAACACATAAGCACAAGCATGCACACTCAGATGCACAGATAGTGAGACAAAGAAGAGAATCTGTAGCCTACATCTATGGTCTCGAATACTATATGCTCACGTGGAGATCATGACACAAGTAAAATCACTTCCCTTTCTATAAAGTGCTCATTACCTTCTTTTTTCTCCGGCATATATTTAGCAAGTCGGTATTTCTGCAAAAGACACATTAATCAAGGTTTAGGCTCAAAGGACAAACAGCCTTTTTTTTTTGGGGTTTTTTTTTGGGGGGGGGGGGGGGGGGGGGGGGGGGGTGGGTTACTTATACTTTACTCACCCAAAAAACTCAATTGGTTACCTGTAGGTGGCTTTTCACATGATAGATGGTCAAACCTTCTACATTCATAAGCTTCAATACCGCTTTTGGAGTAGCCTCTACATTTCAAAGTGAACTGATGAGCGTTCTCTGTTCTGACAATTGTCATAACTATAATCTGTGCAGTGTTATGTGCTTTACAACACTTGTACTCTTAACAGAAAAAGTAAATGAGAAGCTGTTTACTAGATACACAACTTAGCTCACTTACTTTCAGGCCCATCAAGCTTGTTCACAGCCTCTACAAAACATTCATGGAGCTCAGGGGTCCATCTCATTCTTGGCTTGTGTGCAGTAGCTGACGCAGGAGAAGTATGACTTGAAAGAGCATCAACTGGTGGAGCTGAAGAGACATAGTTCTCCTTGCATGACAATCCCATGGGTGGCTTTAATGAAGATTTCGGAGCATCATATATTTCCTACAAAAACATCAGCATGTAAAGCAACATATTAGATAAAAGACCATGCAGAAGTGCCAGTGTAGGCATGTACATAAGGAACATAATGATAAAACCACTGCTGTTATTTCCTCCCCCATCTTCTAATCCAAATTTCTAAAAAGAAACAATTTTGTTCCCATTAATCTCATTCTTCTGTATATTTCAAGAGGTACATAGGCACTAGAAACAGTCAAAGAGTTTGGATGATCCAATTATGTTGTGGTCCAGGCAACATGATAGGGCCACCCTGAATCTTTTATGTGGTTTTCTCTAACAAAACTTTACCAAACGATTATATGTTACCGTGCTGTAATTAAGTAGTGATTATACTCTGCTTACATCAAGCCTGGGATTTTCTCCGTGGTCAGTTATATCTATGTCAAGTTCATCAGACAAAAATTGCAGCTCCAAGTGCTCATTAAGCCCCAAACGTTCCCCCATGCAAGTTACACCAGGAAAGCTACCATCAGAAGCATCTTCAGGAAAATTAAGGAAGCCTTTCATAAGTGACTCTGAATGCTCCTCCTGATATGCATTCCCCATATCCTCACTGAAAAGCAATGAAGACTTTGTTGAGTCGACTGCAGAAACAGACTGATTGAATGTGCGAGGATGTGGAAGAAATGGAAAATTCCCAATTTGCCGATGGGTTTCAGAGCTCGCCGAAGATGACAGGTATAAACTGGTACAAAACACAGAAGAACGTGAAAATCCACCCTTTGAATGTTGAAAATGAGAACCAGGAGATATAGGACTGTCTGATGTAGATATCAAACCATTCTCCTTTGGTACGACTGTAGATGCTTGCATACGATTAGGAGAGCTTAGAGATTCTTTCCTTATGAAAGGTGAGGGATGTGGAAAGGGATATTCACCAGTAGATAGACTTTGGCATTCTGTTTGAAAATTATGAATAGGGGACAAGGCAGAGCAACAGGACTGTGAGACTCCTTTGTTAGACTCATTTTTTGTCACAGAAATGATACTATGATGATTCATGGTGTCAGATGACAGCCAATCCGGATAAATGCAAAATGTCAGAATTTTGCAAAGACACTCACAATGAAAACTACAAAAGTAAAGTTGAGATATAGGGATCAGAACTAAAGTTTCAAGCAGTTCAGTAAACAGGATTTAGACTTTCAGGTGCATAATGGAGAGATACACATCAGAGTTCAAGTTTCCATCAAGTTCATAACAGGCAAATTGTGTGTCCCAAATACAGTCTCCACGTCCATGAAAGAGAAATTTTCTCTGTTTTCCTCTTTCTCTTGGAGATCAGCAACAAGGGGTCACATTTCAACAACAAACCCCTGCTTCAGATATTCCTTCTTCACAATGAACAAGTATGACCATGACTTTCACGCATTCCAGTAACAGTAATCTTCAATCAGTCATCTGCTTGATTTAATAGTGGAGATAAAACACACCGACTTGGAGACCAGAGGAACAGAAGAGCAAATCATCTTCTCTGGTACAGAACCTGCAAATCAGACCTTGCATTATCTGATCAGTTTGGAGGCATGCGGCAAATGCTTAGAAAATTTCACACCAAAACAAAAATAAAATAGATAAGTAAACCAAACCCTTGATAGCACACCTACTAAAGTAACTGATTAGTCAAAGGAACAAAATACTGGCAGCAAATAAATTGGCCAAAGACATTTTATTCAAATTTGCCTAACAGCCACTAGCACAGTTTTGTCACGAAATGATGTTAGTTCCCTAGTTCGGCCAAACCCTGACAGTAAGCCTTACATATTAGCAGCATGGCATAAGCACTCTAATCATCTACAAACTTCAGTTGGACACTGTATTCAGTTGGACACTGTAGTATCTCATACATCAAGCCAAAAGTAAAACAGTTCTCTGATCTAAAGAAATAACATAAATATCTTACAATTGTTGATTTTAGCAATTTCATAATCTTATCTTTTTTATAATTATACAGCACTTAATACTTTAGGGTCAGCATCTCACCTGGTCAGACAATCAATCAACCCACCCTATGTTTGTTTCCTTGAAACATTAGAAAAGATGAACTAAACCACCAGAGCAATCAATCACCGTAACTTAAGCCATCTAACAATCCAAGTGGAGGAACTAGAAAGAATTCTGAGTAATCACACATAAGGTTCAATACACATACATACATACATACATATATATATATATAGAGAGAGAGAGAGCTTATCAGGTGTGGATATCTAAACAATTTTATAATATGGTGGAGCTAAAAGACTAGGAAAAAAAAAAAAAAGGACTCCAATAGACTTTTTTTTTTTGTCATTTTAGTGTATTAGTCCCTTTTTTTTTTTTCCATCTTTTAGTTCCGTCTGCACAATTTTTAAAATGGGATGTCCACACCTGTGAAGCCGTATATATATAGTTCCCATCCATGTCTTTAGCTAGGAAGAAATATCTAAGATGACCCGTGTAAAACAATTTGAAAAAGTGTTACCCTTCAACAATTAACACAATTAATGAATTTATGAAAAATGAAAATATCGCAAAATGAAAAAAGCAAAAGAAAGAAAGAAAGAAAAAATTGCAACAAGCATAAGCTGTAACACTGACAACTGAGAAACATTCGAAATAAAGTCCAACATGCAAACAAAACAGCCCCCTAAAGAGAAGAAGAAACGAAAAAGAAGATACAAAGAGAAACCTTAGAAGAGATGAAGAGATCTCGACGTCGTTGTTGTCAGTTGCTGCGAAATTTTTGAGCAGAGAAAATGAAAATGATGGGGATGGTGCCAGGGGGTTTTAGTCTTCAACTCTTCTTAGATGACTGAATGACTCGTCGTCTCGTCAATGGCGTAGAAACCAACACTGAGGGTGTTGAACTTAGATGACTAAAAAGGAAAATTTTTTTTTTTTTTTCCCACCGGCGCAGCCTTTGTTTGTTTGTTTGAACTTTGATGCTTTTGTAAAAATTGCGAGGCAATGCACGGCGACTAACACGAACTAACTACTACTCTTCGGCTCTGCATCTGCTCTTTTGGATTGTGATTTTGGCTGCGCAACCGCAACAACTAGACACAACCCACGACGCAAAGGCGAGTCTATGAATATGATGATGAATCATCTCCTTCTTTTCTTCAAAAAAATGCTGCCGTGCTGTCTGACACGCGTTCTTCCAGAGCGTGTCGTACACGTACCAATGGGAACCTCATCCTCATTTCATTTGGATTACATATGTTACACATACGTCTCGAATCTCTATTCTCTTCCGATTCAAGGGCTCAAACCTTTAACTTTTGGTTTGTCCGAGAAGAACATACAGCGTCTGAATTGACATTGATCCTTAATCATCATTGTCAATTATTATATTATTTATTTTGGCTGCTTTTATCATCCTCTACTGATTAATCATCCATCACCACTTGCACTAATGTACTGTACCCTCCCCACATTAGTACAGTAGTACTTGTTAATTGGGATCAATCACTATTTATAATCGGTTATTAGTTTGGTCAAGTTCGGAATTCAGTCCTTTTAACTGTTTTACGTTGGTTTAAAGTTAATGTAAAAATTAATAATATAAGTTTTAGTTGTATATTCGATTGAAAATATTAGTGTAATATATGTTTTAATAATAGTTATAAATATTTATGTAATATAATAATTTGATCCGTAATAATATTAAAAAAAAAGTAATGATACAGTCATAAATTCTTGTACAAATTTATTTTGTACAAACTGACGTGACATTAATTCATTGGTTGAATGAAAATATAAATTAATAAAAATAAATCATGTAGGCCAAGTGATATTTAATTCAATCAATATTATCATGCCACATCAGTTTATATAAAATAAATTTATATAAAAATTTATGACTGTAACATTACTCTTTAAAAAAAAGGAAGAAGTTAATGTAAAAATAAAAGGGCCGGGGGCCGTAAAAGTGGAAACGCCAACAAGGAAAAGAATATGAGATGGGAATCAAGTAGCTGAATTGGCTTTCCAATTGCGCACATTGAAAGTAGGGCAATAAGCTACAAATTCGGCAGCGGTGATGTAATCAGTTCGTCAATTAAGCATATTGCGATCATTTAATTTTTCGATAAGGACAGATGATGCAGCAGCCCTTTCGCTCTTATAACAATTCTGCGGCCGTAAGTAGTCCGGGCAAATTCAGTGAATGACTTCTCTCTCTCTCTCTCTCTCTCTCTTTTGAAGGGATGTTGATGCATCTATACATATATAAAACTAATATATTAATTATGTAGCTTTCTTAACGATTCCGACTTAACCAGTGATGGTAAATTATTCATCATTAACAATAGACTAAAGTGGTATATATAATCACATCAATCAATGTTTTAAAACAAAAGCTAATTGAAAAATGTTTAAAGGGAAAAGACAATAATTGATTATTAAATATACATACGTACTACACCAATTAGAAAGGGGTAATTATATGAGATGAGGATATTCGTTTGGGGCCGGGCAGCTCATAGAGATAGAGAATAGGCATGAAATTGAAATTTACTAAAATAAACAAAGAGATGCAGGGATGGTAAGTCCTTTGTGTGGGCGTCAATCAAGACTCAAGTTGAATTGGTGGTGGGGTCTTAGAATTTTAATTAATTTGTAGGCGTTAAGGCCTATGGTTCTGGTTTTTACAAAGAAGAAATCATTGTTAGGGACCAAAATTTGTTCAAAGATTTAGGAAACAAGTTATTAATGCTGATCACAAACATATATAGAAAAATAATTTAGCGAGCATAATTGTGTATTTTTTCATGAATAGTATTAGAACACTGGATTAAGCAAATAGCACTAGACGACAATTTATGGTGAGCATTGCACTCGCGTGCGTGTGTATGAATTTAGCTCGTTAGTTTAATCTCTTTTATGTGAATAATTGTGTTAAGACTTTTAAGCCTAAACCACAGCAAGACTCACGAATCTTGGTGAGTAGAAATACCAAGAACACACTCAAATCAAGAAAGCCAGAAAAAAGAAGCTATATCAGAAAAAAACAAAGACACAGACCAGCCAACTTAGAAGGAAAATTTACTCATTATTATTGATCAAGAACTAACTCAATCACAAGTGATTTACAGAAGATTATGCACAGATCACAATAGAACAGATTCTATGCAAAATGATGAACAAATGAAGACGATATTGTCACTTTTTTCTAGCACCGCTCGTCAGCCCCTGTTTTATATCAGTGTGCTGGGTTCGTTATAACAGATTATAACGAATCCATGCCACGTCAGCAGAAAGTATCAAATAGACCCCATCAACTGAAGTCAATCTGCACAACAGCTCTTTACTTTTCCAGTTTCTTCATTTAGGTCCACATACACATATCTTCACATTCTCCACCTTGCAGTTGATTCAGTTGATCCCTTCAATAACACAGCACCTAAAAACCTTCATTCAACTACAATTCATCTTCTTGAATTTAGTTAGATTTGGGCATGATGCCCATTAGATTCACACAGAACTCAAATTTTGTAGTGGGAAGAGATTTTGTTAGAGCATCAGCTGGATTCACACTGGTATGGATTTTGGACACAACCACTGTACCCTTTCCAACTTCATCTCTGATAAACTGGAGCTTCACATCAATGTGCTTGGTTCTTTCATGATACATCTGATTCTTTACCAGATGTATGGCACTTTGGTTATCACAAAAAACCTGAACAGTCTTCTGATTTAACCATAGCTCATTAAGCAAGCCCCTTAGCCACATGGCCTCCTTTACTGCCTCTGTAGTTGCAATGAACTCAGCTTCAGTTGAGGACAAAGCAACCACAGACTGAAGAGATGACTTCCAGCTGATCAGGCAACCATTCAACACAAACATATATCCTGATGTAGACTTTCTTCTGTCAAGATCTCCAGCAAAGTCAGAGTCTACAAACCCTATGACTTCAATTTCTTCATTCTTAGTCTTCCCATACAGCAAACCACAAGTAGAAGAACCTCTTAGATACCTCATTATCCATTTGACAGCATTCCAGTGAACCTTGCCTGGACAGCTGAGATATCTGCTGACAACACTTACTGCATAAGCTATGTCTGACCTGGTGCACACCATTGCATACATCAGGCTCCCCACAGCCTGTGCATATGGGAATTCATTCATCTGAGACTCATCTTCTGATGTTGGAGCTGCTGACAACTTGAATTGTGGACCAAGTGGAGTCTGAACAGGTTTACAGTCTTGCATCTCAAACCTCTCCAGAACTTTCTTGATATATTTTTCTTGACTCAAGAATAAAGTGCCAGCAGATCTATTTCTGATAATGTCCATCCCAAGGATTCTTTTGGCATTGCCAAGATCCTTCATTTCAAACTCAGCATTTAACAGATTCTTTAACCTCTCTATTTCTGACTTGTATTTGCTTGCAATTAACATATCGTCAACATACAGAAGCAAATAAGCAGCTCCACCTTGATTTGATCCACCAAAGTAAACACAGCTGTCATATCTGCTTCTGTGATAGCCCTTTGAGACCATAAAATCATCAAACCTTATGTACCACTGTCGAGGGGATTGCTTGAGTCCATACAAGGACTTATGCAACAGACAAACATAATCTTCCTTATCCTTACACTTAAATCCTTCAGGCTGTGCCATCAATATCTGTTCTTCAAGATTACCATGAAGGAAGGCTGTTTTTACATCCATCTGCTCCAGCTCCAAGTCAAGTAAAGCTACCATGGCTAATAAGATTCTTATTGAACTGTGCTTCACTACAGGAGAAAAAATTTCATTGAAATCTATACCTTCCCTCTGTGTAAACCCCCTAGCCACTAGCCTTGCTTTATATTTGGGAGGTTCAACATCTGGAATTCCTTCCTTCCTCTTGAAAATCCACTTACAGCTGATCAACCTTTTGTTTCCTGGATTTGGTATAAGTGTCCAGGTCTGATTTCTTTGAAGTGACTCCATTTCATCTTGCATTGCCTCAAGCCACTTATCACAGTGCACACTTTCCATAGCTTCAGAGAAGTTAGCAGGCTCTTCAATTGTCACTTCATCAGCACACAATAGTGCATAGGCAATTAAGTCAGCATAGCCATACCTGACTGGTGCTCTGACTTCCCTTCTAACTCTATCTCTAGCTAACTGATAGCTCTGTAAGTCAGCTTGTGGCAATTCTAATACCTCATGTTCCTCACTTTCAGCTGTGGCCCTCTCATCATCAGAAGCTGCTTCTTTTTTACTGCCTTTATCTGTCAATAGCTCCACCTTAACCTTGGAAGTTCCAGATCCATTTTGTTTATTAGCTGCTGGATTGTCTTGCAGCTCAGTCTCATGTTCTGTATTTTCTTTAAGTAATACAGATTCATGAAACACTACATCCCTGCTGACTATGCACTTCCCTTGATCCTTACACCAGATTTTGTACCCCTTAACCCCATCAGGATATCCAACAAAGACTCCTTTCAAGGCCCTTGCATCCAGTTTGCCTTGATTGATGTGGAGGTAAGCAGGGCACCCAAAAACTCTGAGATTTTGGTAGTTTGCTGGTTTTCCCTTCCACAATTCTTCTGGTGTTTTGAAGCTAATTGCAGAAGATGGGCTTCTGTTAACTAAGTAACTTGCTGTATTGACAGCTTCTGCCCAAAAACTTCTTGGAAGCTTTGAATTTATCAGCATGCATCTGGTTTTATCCACCAAGGTCCTGTTCATTCTCTCAGCCAAACCATTTTGCTGAGGGGTGAACCTTACTGTTTTGTGCCTCTTTATGCCATGCTTTTGGCAAAATTCCTCAAATTCTTTGCTACAAAATTCCAAGCCATTATCAGTCCTTAGACATTTCAGCTTGAAGCCTGACTGATTTTCTACCAATGATTTCCAGACCTTGAATTTTTCCAAGGCTTGATCTTTGGTCTTGAGTATGTAGATCCATACCTTCCTTGAGTAATCATCAATAAGTGACATGAAATACCTGCCACCACTCAAGGAAGGGACTTGAGCAGGCCCCCAGAGGTCAGTGTGTGCATAGTCCAAAACTTGTTTAGACATATGCTCCCCCTTGTTAAACTTGGACCTGTGTGATTTGCCGAAAATGCAGTTTTCACAAAACTCCAGCTGCTGGATTCTATCCCCACCAAGTAGCCCTTGTTTACTAAGCTCTTGTAGCCCCTTGATACTCATATGACCAAGCCTAAGGTGCCATAACTTGGTCTTATCTTCCTCAGAAACAGCAGAAACTCCTTCTAGAACAGGCACTGATGAGCCTTGCAATACATATAAGCCATTCTCCTTAACCCCCTTCATTACTATCTCAGTCCCCTTTCTTATCTCTAAACCACCACTTCTTGATTTAAAGAAATACCCTAAGCTGTCTAGCATGCCTAAAGAGATTAAATTTCTCTTTAGCCTAGGAGCATGCCTTACCTCATGCAGAGATCTTATAGTTCCATCAAACATCTTGATTTTTACAGAACCAACACCAACAATATTGCACACATTATTGTTTCCCATTAAGACTCTACCACCATCAACAACTTCATATTTGTAAAATAAGGTTTTGTCAGGACACAAGTGAAAAGAGCATCCAGAGTCTATGACCCACTGACCTTTTGTATTGCTGTTTGAGGCCACAAGTAAATCAGCACTTTGATATCCATCAGAACCATCATCAGAGGCTACTGCTGCATCCCCTGACTTTTCTTGACTTTCCTTCTTCTTCTTCTCATAGCAATCCCTTATGTAATGCCCCTCCTTTCTGCAGTAGAAGCACTTTCTTTTCTTTTTCTTCTTGTCTGCAGTTTCTTGGTTCTTTCCATGCCCTTTTCCTTGATTTTTGTTCTTATGATCTTTCTTCTTTTCTGTTCTTGCAATCAGCCCCTCACCATTACTTGTTTCAAGCTCACTGTTCTTCTGAATCTCCTTTGAACTGAGGGATGCTTTAACATCTTCAAGAGTCAAAGTGGTCCTCCCATAGAGCATTGTATCTACAAAGCCTTCATAAGACTTTGGTAGAGAGCTCAGCAAGAAGAATGCCTTATCTTCATCACAGATTTTTACATTTTCTACTCCTTCAAGATCAAGGATGATCTTGTTAAAAGTGTCAATGTGATCTTGTATTGTAACCCCTTCTCTCATTGAGAATGTGTACAACCTTTTCTTCAAGAACAATCTGTGAGCCAGGGACTTCTTCATACAAAGGGTTTCAACCTTGTTCCAAATTCCTAAGGCTGTCTTCTCTTCAGAAATCTCTCTCAAGATTGAGTCACCAAGACTCAAAATCAGAGTGCTATGAGCTCGATTCTGTATTTGTCTCTTCTTGTCATCAATCTCAGAACTTGTAGAAGCCTCTGGATCTTCTTCTTCCAGGGCAGATTCAAGCCCTTGATGCACAAGAAGGGCTCTCATTTTTAGCTTCCAAAGCGAGAAATCACCACCAATGGTGAATTTTTCAATTTCATGCCTTGGTAGAGACATGGCTGAGATTCACCAGGCTCTGATACCACTTGTTAAGACTTTTAAGCCTAAACCACAGCAAGACTCACGAATCTTGGTGAGTAGAAATACCAAGAACACACTCAAATCAAGAAAGCCAGAAAAAAGAAGCTATATCAGAAAAAAACAAAGACACAGACCAGCCAACTTAGAAGGAAAATTTACTCATTATTATTGATCAAGAACTAACTCAATCACAAGTGATTTACAGAAGATTATGCACAGATCACAATAGAACAGATTCTATGCAAAATGATGAACAAATGAAGACGATATTGTCACTTTTTTCTAGCACCGCTCGTCAGCCCCTGTTTTATATCAGTGTGCTGGGTTCGTTATAACAGATTATAACGAATCCATGCCACGTCAGCAGAAAGTATCAAATAGACCCCATCAACTGAAGTCAATCTGCACAACAGCTCTTTACTTTTCCAGTTTCTTCATTTAGGTCCACATACACATATCTTCACAAATTGTTTCTCCCGATATTATCTTATGCCAATATTTCATTCATACAATTGAATTTTTGTTCAATCTCTTATGTTGGAATTAAATGAATTGAAATGAATACATCAAAGATGTCTTTTTGTGGTTTTTTCACAAAAAACATATATATTATGATGATTGGAATATGTATATAACTATATATATTATTTTCACGTATGATCTCTAGTACTGTTTATAGCAGCATATGTTACAACTAACAAGTAATCATTAAGAATATACATGTATGAGTAAAATTAATTGTTATACACTGATTGAGTGAGTTTTTACTGGGGGATACTATAATTGTATGTAGTCTTCTCATTCGTACTTAACTAGATTGATCAACTTAATTATATTGATAGAGAGATGTCATTTGTGTACTTGTGTGTGCGCGCGCGTGTGTAAAAACAATACGAGTTCCATCAACTTAATTAGCTTGATAAAGAGATATCATTTGTGTGTGTGAGTGTGCGTGTGTGTGTACGCACGTATGTAGAGTAAGAGTTCCATTACTTACATATGATAAGACACAAGTTAAAATACCAAATATATATATATAACATCCAATTGACGAAGAGTCCAGCCATGATATAGAGCAATACTCAAACACGAATAGTGATAGGCTTAACCGCAGGGCTGAATCTATCAAAATAATCAATCCCAGGCCGCTGATGAATTGGCAACGAGGCGAGCCCTGTACCGCTCAACACTGCCGTTTCCGCTTAACCCGAAAGACCCACTTAGACCCAACAATCTTTTGATGAGGAGATGATGGTACTAGTTCCCAGGTGCCATTACGAGGAGTTTGAGGCCAATATTTCATTCATACAATTGAATTTTTGTCATTTGTGTACTTGTGTGTGCGCGCGCGTGTAAAAACAGTACGAGTTCCATCAACTTAATTAGCTTGATAAAGAGATATCATTTGTGTGTGTGAGTGTGCGTGTGTGTGTGTACGCACGTATGAAGAGTAAGAGTTCCATTACTTTCATATGATAAGAAACAAGTTAAAATACCAAATATATATATATATATATATATAACATCCAATTGACGAAGAGTCCAGCCATGATATAGAGCAATACTCAATCCCTAAAATGCTGTATTATAAATATATAGATATCTCTTTATGAGCGGTATAGGGCTCATAAAGAGATATCTATATATATATTTTCAGAGGCAATAGAACCGGCTTAATTGCTTTTGTAAAATTATAATACAGCATTTTAACACCACAGTTATTGGAGTTTGAGGCCACCACCGGCAAAAGGAGAACGGTTGGTAGCTGTAGCCTGTAGCCCGTAGCTGAAGAGATTGACCCAATCCCAAATGGAATGGAAGATTGGGTCGTCTAAGATGGACCCAAAAGATGGCCAAAGATGGACTCGGACTTGGACTGCAAGAGGCGCCCACTCACTCACTGATGCCCCATTTACATTTATATGACATTCACGATAATTCACAGACAGTGAATTACAAGTGTAAATGTAATGCTAACTTGCTAGTGCGTGACGGTAAATGAGAGAAATGACGACTAAAGAAAGAAAAGAAGAGACATTTAATTTAAGGGTTCGATTATGTTAGAGTTGCTTAATTTTTAAGTCATTAATGATAGTTATACGATCATAACAATATTTATTTGTGCTTATACATTAATCATCAGTATTTTGAAGGTGGAGTAACTCCAACACAACCGTTGCCTTAATTTAAACATGGGACATGAGATGAGATGAGACGAGACACGGTCACGATGGATGAATGAATTGAGAATAACGACCTAGCAGATTCAACTAACTACAGCAGTACCTGTACCTCAGCCTAAGCCTAATGGAGCGTTCGTGCATTTCCGGCAAATGGAGTATTTCTCGGTCTTTGTCTTGTTTGTTGGCTAATTCAAATTTTGAATGAAAACATAATAATACTCAACCCAATATCATCATATCATACGCACGGACCGGACCGGACTGCACTGGACTTTTCTGTTTGTCCTTTTTTTCAGAAAGCATATTTAATTATTTCCCACTAAAATAGCATGACCCCACGTCACTCCCTGAAAATCCCACTGCTCAAATCACTCCAAGCTTCCACTAGGCTAGGCTCCTCCCTCTGTCCGCATACTGAGAACCCAACACCGGCACTCACGACGGCGACCTCTCACTCTTTTTTTTTTTTTTTTAATGAATTATGCCGTTACGACAACGAGTTAGTCAAAACACACGGATACAGATATGTCTGTCTGTATTTATTTTATTTTTTAAGTCATTAGATTCTTTCTCGCCCTTCTTTATTATTTTGTCTATTGCTTCTTATTAGTATAGTAGTAGTAGTTCAACTGCATCTTTGTCACTATCTCTCTCTCCTAGACTTTCAATTTTCGTTTTGAATTTGGAGAGAAATATTGCCTGGCGTGTGCTTGCTTTCATTTTCAAATTTGAAGATGCGATGCTGAAATTAATTGAATGAATGAACCCCATTTCACTAAACTAAATAAAAAGGAGACCTAGATCCAAATACAGCAGATTAAGCATTAACTTTCCGAAGGGAACGCTGAGGCCCGAACACTGAGAGTATCCTTCCATATGGGTATTAAGGTTGTTTACTCACTCTTTTCACCTTCTGCAATCTGCATGCATGCATTTGAAGTTCTCTTGTGTTTGCATGTTAGTTTGTTTGCTTTAGGGTTCTAACTAAGAGAAGCGGCAAATTAGAGGACTGGAACTGAGAGGGATATATATCCACATCCATCCATTATTGTTTCTTTCTTGATGGGTCAGTGTTAAATTAAAATTAAGAAACAGAAAATTTGTGTTTTTAGAGGAAAAAGGACCACTGGAATCTGTCCTTTGGATTCTTCTTCTTTTGCTTCAATTCTTGTCTCTCACTCAGTTAAGCTTTGAGCAATCACTTCATCATTGTTTGTCTTATAGATTTTCAAATCATTCATGCCCCACTTACTCACCCTTAACTTTTTCTCGTTTTAATTTTTACTTTCTTTTTACCTATATATTCAAAGTATAGCTTTTTTTTTTTTTTTAATTTAAAATCTTTCATTTTTAATAATCGGAAGTTTTGGGGACCGCTTGAAGCTGAAAGGCTAAGTATGAAAAAGGTCAAAAGTAACCAATTTTCCTTATCTATAGCTAAAAGTTTGAAAACTTTTTATGGGCGTGTTAACAAAATGCTGTCCCTTTTAACTCATAATGGAAACAACTTTTGTCTTCAATTTTATGAATGCCTAGACTCGGGGGTTGGATACCCCACTTTTTTCTCTCAGTAGTGAAATTGAAAGAAGTCTTTTCTTAGTCTTGGTCATTTCCTCTTCCTTTTTCTAGACAATCAGATCATCATAATTTTCACAAAAAAAAAAAAAAAAATCACCGATGTCATTCCACAACTCTAACTTTCATGTAAATTGAAATGTAATCAATTACCGTAAGCAATGTATTGCTCACAATTTTAATGTTATTTTAATACCCGTTCATTTTATTGTGACCTTCCTTTCAACTTTTGTTTTTGGATGATTGATCTTAAAGAGGGTATTAGATTTAAGCTCACCACTTGTCTTAATGTGCATTTGCATTGTTGTCTTGAAAACGACTGGTAGCTGCATGCATTCATGACTTCTTTTGTCTTTATTATATGTTCACAAGTGGTACAGTGATTTCTTTTTCTAATTTCTAATTTTAAGTCCTGTCCTCCAGTCGTCCTAGTTATCCAGTAATTATGGACAATAAACATTTATTAGATTTCACATTTAAATCCACTATCAGAAACAGATATTTGATGCTTCTAGTGATTCTGCAGTATTTATGATGCTTTGTTTGCATTTGTACATTGGCTGATAGGCACTTAAAAGAGGTCAAGGTTTTTGGGAAAAATTCCAGAATGTGTTTATGTGATAAATGACAAGGCTTGTGATTAGAAGATGTGCGATTCATCAGTTGTGCAATCTGAATCTGCCTTTGGCTTGTAAGTGTGAACTTTGTTCTCATTTTTTTTTCATTATTATTTGTAATTGTTCTTTTTTCCCTTTGGTTTTGCATGGAGCTCTGACTTGTATCCTTTGTACGCTCCTTTTTTTTTAAAAAAAAATACTCACATTCTTATACAGGGATGTTTCGATCTCCAAAATTTCTCATACTGGAGCAAGCTGCTATAATGCGGACTCTCACTTAGAAACAGTGGCTGAACTTTACATTGACAATTCATCTGCAGAGGTTTGTTCTGGTTGGCATGTCTTTTTGGTGGATCATAATTTGATTCCTTCCCCCCCCGCCCCCCCCCCCCCCCGCCAATATTTAATATTTAAAATCATTTTGATAAAGATTTGGTAAAACAAGACAGGACCACGTTGTAGGGTGTGTGAATTTATTTTTCTAGTTCATTCTTGCTGTTTCCACTTCTCCCCTTTGGATGCCTGCTCCATATATTTTCAGGGATCGATTTTCATAGATTTTTCCTGAATTTTAATTTCTTAATGAGAGCTTTGAGTGTCAGTATATTGAGCTAGATGGGGACATAGTTTCACTTGTAACGTTTATTTCTTAGTTAATTTCAGTTGGATTTGGAAGCGTATTCTATATTAACTTCTTATTAGTGTTTTCTTTGAATTGTCAATCTGAAACATCTTCTTGACATCTATTTGTTTTTTATTATGTCTGTCATTTCTTTTTCTTCTGTTGTTCAAATTACATTTTATGTTGACAGTAAATTTGGTGATTGGATTAGGTATGGAACTCTGGTGAAGAGGCTGACAATCCTGGATCGAGCACTAGAAGCAGTGATTCTTCCCCTTACCGAATTCAACTTGAGCAGGATGTAAGCTTCAGCTATTGGCCCACTGTTCTATTGTGTTATATGGAATACTTTGTGTTATCATGCTTTTGCTTTCATGTTGTGGGTCATCCTTGGTTCTTGTGACTGTCTTCTTATGGAGGATTCCTTTGTTCTTGGTAAAGGAATAAAGGCTAAATCTCTTTGGAAAAGTGCAGTGGCAGCACTGTTTTGGGTGATATTGTAGGAAAGAAACATATTTATTTTTTGAAGGGAAAGGCCTGGACAATATTGAAGAATTTTGGTATAGAGTCCATCTTCTTGCTTTGCTTTGGGTTCAGTCTCCAAGGAGTTCCAGGATTCTTTTTTTCTCCATTCATCTAAATTGGGAGGGGATTTTAAGATAGGGTATTAAAGTTGGAATAGCATGTTATAGGAGCGGTTGTGTATACTTTTGTATAGCACTAAAAGATTATCTTTTTTTCTTGCTTAGTGGACAACTGGTCCAATCTCTACTTTGATTTTTCTCCATTAATACACTTTTGAGTTTCTTTCCAAAAAAGGAAAAAAAAATCTTTGTGTTTTCATGCTTTAACCTATGACAGTTATAGAAATGGAATGACCTCAAAAAAGTATTATATGGCATGCATGTCCTGTCTGTAGTATGCCTGGAATGGCTATAATAGACATGGGACTTTCTGATTGCAGACAGTTTTTGAACTACTAATTTCAAATTATGAGTTAGTGGCTAATAATGTAATATAAACTGTCAGAAGTTACTTCCAGGGAGAAAATGCTGTAGACACTGCTGCCAAATACTTTAATGGATCTTATAACACTAGATTAGTGAGAGAAACTCATAAACACCTTTCATTCTCAGGGTTCTTATTTCTTTGCACATATTTCTGATCTATGAGTGTCCTAGGTAGCATGCTTGTAAACTTACAAATAAATAGCTCTGTCTGAGAGATACCTTTATAAATATGTGGAAACTTGCATATGAAATTCTAGAGACAGAGTTTTTGAGCTCCGTACCTCCATTTCTCTTAAATTTAGTATCTTGTTTGCTTGAATGTTCAGAGCAAAGGTTTTGTCATCTTCAGTTGGTTTTGGTATTTCATATATCTATCAAACTTGCTGCTAAAAGCCTTCTTATCTGTTTTAATATCTGCTATGCTACCATGCACCAAATTTAGAAGCTTTTTTAAGGTTTCTGTATCGTTATTGTCAAGTATAACATCATGATAATATCATTGTAACAGGTTCAAAGATTACAAGAAAAGCTTCAAGAGGAGATGGTACTGCATGTCTCTCTGGAAAATGCCATTAAGAAAAATACTATGAAGTTATCTAGTCCGTCATGCTTTTCCCATGAAGTAAGCTGTCCTTTTTTTTTTTTTAAATCCTTTGACTAATCTCATTTTTCTAAATCTGTGTGGATGAACATTTTCATTCTGAGCTCACAAAATTATCCTTTTGTATTGATACTCAACTTGTCGAAATTATTTTTGGGTTCAAACCTCTTAAGATGTGTACAACAGTTCCCTCTGCGAACATGTAATCCTGTATTATTTGATATTAAATTAGAACAATTGAGTGCCAAACTTTGTTAGTTTGTTGCACCATGCAATAGATAATGTTTACTTGGGCTAGCGTACACATTTTGCAGGTCTGTTACTTGCTTGAATGTCTTTGCAAAATTGTTAAGGGTAATTTTGCATGTTTTGCTGATTGACATTCCAAGCAGTGCTCCTGAAATTCAAGTTCTCCCATCTTATTCTGACGTTTCTAATTGTTCCACTCTATACAATTCATTACAATGTGTCCAGCTTACATGCAAACTGCATCAAAGTAGAGTATAAAGGTTGACTAAAAGATGAACAAAGTAAACAGAAATTTAGTTTAAAAAATCATTGGGTAAGAATCTAAAGCTTTGCCTAATATACTATGGCCATGGTAACATCAAAACAAGTACTCAGATTAACTTAGTTTCCTAATATGGTTTGTGAATATCATATTGAATTATGGACAAGGCTTTTACTAGGTTTGTTACCATTGTAAATTGATGTAAAATCTTTTTCTTCTCATACTTGTTTAGGCACAGGAGCTTTTGTCTAATATTGCTCTACTGGAGACTACAGTTTCAAAGCTTGAACAAGAGATGGTCTCCTTGCATTTCCAGCTCAGTCAAGAAAGAAATGAACGGAGGCTTGCTGAATATCGTTTAAGGCATTCATCTTCTCCAACATTGTCTGGTTGCTTCCCTGACATTACAGAAACACTGGTATTCATTCCGTTTTCATGCATAAATCCATCTAAGACTATAACAACTTTTGGATATTATTATCTCTATGTTCTGAAATTTCCAATTCTATCCGACATGTACAAATAGATAAAATAACCAGATATAATATGGGTTGTCCTTTTTCGAACTATTATGTACCTTTCAAGAGTCCTTCGCCTTCTGCCTAGGGTATTAGTCTTAGTTTCTGCATAAACCAGATTCTAATTTTTTTGGATCCTTCTACCTTATATATGATGTTCGTGTAACTCTTTTTCTTCATCACCCAGATTTCATCTTCTTTAATGTCTTTGAAGCATTTGAATGCTCAAGTGCATCATTCCTCAGAGGGTGACTCATGCCCAGAGCAGGGTGACCAACTGTTAGAATCTACCAGTGAATCATCTTGTATTGAGTCAACAATGGAGGTATCTCTAGATTTCTTTTCCTGCGGAGATTTTAACCTTTGACCTTGCTCGGAGCACATAGCCACATTCTACTTTCAACTTGTAGAGTTTTGGTCCACTTAATTAGCGATGCCATTATTTTCTTATTTTTAGTTTTAGAATGTCATTGAATTTGACCTATTCTGGTGAACGAAATGACAATATAGAAGTACTTATGTTCTTTATGCAATGATGTAGTGGGGAGAATTTACAAATTTGAAACTGAACCACATATATCCTAATTTAATTTGAAAGACTGTTGGTTGCCTGCTTGTTCACAAAAGAAGCTGCATTAGGAAGGCATCCTTTGTTTTGATGGTTCAAATTTTAATATATGATATTTTGCATCAGTATGCAGATGATTCAGTTGTCCTTTCACATGAGAAGAAAATATCCACTAAGACTGGCTTCAAATCTAGTCAACCTGTGGAGTTCAGGAAGGTTCCTACTGGAATGTCATCTAAAGGCCTTTGGAATAATCCTAATCAATTATCAGAAGAGATGGTTCGGTGTATGAAAAATATATTTATGTCTCTGGCAGATTCAGCTCTACCAGCTAAATCGTCTGCACTGGAGAGCCAATGCTCAACTCTGTCCCCACGTGGACATCTTTCAAACTCATCGTGGTGGTCATCATCTGACTGTTCAATGATTCAGAGCCCTCAAATTGATATGCAAAATAACTCTGGAGTTTTGGCATCAGAGAATGTTTTTGATCCCTATAGAGTGCGTGGAAAGTTAAGCTGGGCAGACATCGGAAACTATGGATTAGCAATGGAAGTTTCTTGGATGTCGGTTGGTAAGCAACAATTAGAATATGCTTCAGGGGCACTAAAGACGTTTAGGTGGGATATCATTTCGCTTTTGCGTTTTTCTTTTTCCCCTTGTCTGTCACTTCTAAGTTCTAGTATATCAGTTGGAGACTGTTGCAACATTCCAAAGTTTTATCTGATCAACACTGTAATTTTTCTGTTTGGAGAGCAGAACACTAGTTGAGCAACTTGCCAAAGTGAACCCTGTGCACTTGAGCAGCAATGAGAAGCTTGCTTTCTGGATAAACCTATATAATGCATTGATCATGCATGTAAGACCCCTTTCATTAGATCTTTGCTTATGCTATTGAACATTTAATTTTGCAAAGAAAAATATCATTTATGAGATGTTTCAGATAAATTACTTGCTGCACTATACCTTGTCTTTTACAGGCTTACCTGGCATATGGAGTCCCCAGAAATGACTTGAAGCTATTCTCTTTGATGCAAAAGGTTTGATTTTTGACTTGGATGGGCTTTCTCCTATACTTCTGCAGTTTGCAGTTGAGACTTTTTTAGACTATTATTATGTAGTTGTTCTCTTCATTTTTAAAATTTTTTGTCCAGGCAGCATATACTGTCGGGGGACATTCTTATAATGCTGCTGCTATTGAATATATGATTCTGAAGATGAAACCACCTCTACATAGGCCTCAAATTGTATGTACATTGTTCAGCGATATTGTTGAACTGTTAATTCTCTTGTTATATCTCATTTCCTGATTTTCTAACAATAATTGTTATTAGGCTTTGCTCCTTGCCCTTCAGAAGCTGAAGGTTACAGAGGAGCAAAGGAAGTGTGCAATTGATGAATATGAGCCACTTGTAGCTTTTGCTCTAATCTGTGGAATGTACTCATCACCTGCGGTAATTTTCAGCAAAATATTTGCTGTATTTCCTTGGTTATTTTTGTCTTTATGTATATCCTGTATGCCCAAAGAGTCGTATTTTGATTGACATGGTAGTGATTGGTAAATGCAGATCAGCATCTACACTGCTAAGAATGTAAGAGAGGAGCTTCAAGAAGCTCAGCGTGACTTCATCCGTGCTTCAGTGGGTTTTAGCAGCAAAGGGAAGCTGTTGGTGCCAAAAATGTTGCATTGCTTTTGTAAAGGCTCTGTGGATGATGCAAATTTGGCTGTCTGGATATCTCATTACCTTCCACCACATCAGGCTGCCTTTGTTGAGCAATGCATATCACAGAGGCGGCAAAGCTTTCTTGGGTCTCGCAATTGTGGCATTCTTCCATTTGATTCTCGCTTCCGTTACTTATTTCTTCCTGACAAAATTCCCCACTGATGAAGGTTTTTTAGACTAACTTATGCATGCTAAACAACTTACTTGCATGGTCTGGGCTGGTAATTCAATCTTTATCCTGGGTTCTGGATGCTGCTTCAAAATTAGCTGTATCCCATCCGGTGTGAATCTTGGATGATTGCAGTTTTCGTCCTGTCCCTACAGACCAATTGCATCCCCCTCGGATGTTGTACATTTTGTTGAAGAGTAGCAGAGGTAAATACTGTGCTTTTTCGACCCGTATATTTGTGTTATCCAGAAAAATGTTCAGTAAAGGATTAGAAGAGTTTGTATTCCAGATATTGATATTTCAATATGATAACTACTTTAAATTTAGTATACTAGAGGAAGACTGCGAATGAAATAGTTTTGAAAGTTTGGCATTGAATGGAAGGGTGATCGATCATTGATGACAGTGGTACTATAGGAAGCAGCTAGTTCTTTTCTGTTTTGCACTAGTTCACATGCAGAGTTAGCTGCCTTGTGAAACATGTAATCGCTGTAGGCCACATAAGCGGTCTCAATCTGCATTGATGGGGAACACAAAGTGACAAAGATTTACGTATTCTGGTAGAGCTTGCAGCTGAAAATTCTACTATTATTTGGGCATGTGTTACGTTCTAACGACCAGTAACTGCAGCTATAGCTGCAAAGATCAGAAACCCAAAACACTAAAATCGTGACTTGATATGTGCTTAATGAGAGCTGCCTGATGACTGGATGGATAAATTTACGAGATGATTTTATTTGAAGACGTAATCTCACATATCATTGCCGAGTGAGTTCCAACCCTGTGTACCAAATATGGGGTTAATAGTTCCAACCCTCTATCTTTTATTTGAAGACGTAATATCACATATCATTTACTTGTGTTGCTCTTATTAATAATTTTTAATTTATAATTTAAATATAATAATGTTAATAATTATTAATTTATATAATCAAAATTAATATTAAATAAATAGTTTATTTTATAATTATATTTTTTATTCACTTTATAATTAAAAACTATAATTCTTTAAATAAGAGTAAAATTATAATATAAAATAATTCACTCCAAATTTAAGACAAAAGTAAACACATAAATGAAATTATAATTCTTGTTCCGCACTACTATTTTAATGTAAGTAAATTAGCTACACCTCCACTCCCACTCCCAATACTTAGGTCATGTTTGGTTTGAAGAAAAAGGGAGGAGAGTAAAAGAGTGGAATGGAGAGGAAATGAGAAGAAATGAATAGAGAATAGTAGTGAAATTAAATTTTGTTGTTTGGTTTGATATAAAATTTGATAAGGAAATGAATTATAATTTTTTTCTTTAGACAAATTTATCATTTACCTTAAATATTAAACTATTTATATTAGTAATAATATATATATATATAATAAAATGGCGGTCCGGTGTCTGGCAGTGGAAGTCCGACGGTGGTCCGACGACCTTCCGGCGAGGTTTGGTGGTAGTCCAGCGACATTCCGGCAAGGTCCAGCTGTAGTCCGGCGACATTCCGTCAAGGTTCGCGCGGTAGTCCGGCGAGGTCGGTGGTAGTCCGGCGACTTTCTGGTGGAGGTCCATTTATAATATTAAATCAATAAAATAAAACTATAAATAATTATTATTAATAGTATTAAATAAGTTAAAAAGATGAAGGGTAATTTTAGAAACTTTAGTTTCTAATATACGAGGAATTTAAATTCTTTACTACTTAGTATGGAATTCAAATTCTACATTATGATGGATATTAAATTCTAATGGAAATTAAATTCTTATACATTTTGTCAAACCAAACAATGGAAATAAAAAGAAAATTTAAATTACTTTCATCTCCTACATTCTCTCCTCCTAACCAAACACCACCTTAGATTCTCTATTCCCAACCAAACACCACCTTAGATTCTCCTTAGGGTTCCCACTTTAATTTTAAAAGTAAACGCTATCTAGAATCTTGCCAAAAGTATAACCTCTAACAGGAATATAAAAGACTGCTTTCAACGCACGTAAATCAACTCATTCCCAAATACAATACGTCTCTTTTGAGGTTAATGCTAAGTTACATGTATGTAACTTACAACCCTCTCACATGAATAGTGAGTGGTGTAGGATCCCTCTTTTGATATTGATTTGTTGAGCTCATGTGAAGCCAAAATGATTTTAAATTAAGGGTGTGTTTGGAATGCAGTATTATATAGTATTATAATACTATTCAAATTAATTTATTACTTACTTATATTTGGAAGTTTTGGAAGTTAAATTATAATACACCACAATTTGCCAATTTTTGCCTCATTGAGCAATTAAATATAATTTAATTATATTTTGATTTTGATTATAATAAATAAAATGTAAAAAATATATTATAATTTATTTTTGTTTAATAATAATACATTATAAAATTTTAATATAATTAATAATAAAATATTAATAAATTGAAATAATATTAATATAAAATTAATATGGTATAGTGTAACACCAAACACCAAACAACATATAACATTGTTATTACAAAATGTTCATTTAATATAGCATAATCATTAAATAATGTAATATAATTCAGAATGTCAAACACACCCCAAAAAGACAAAAATTAATATAATAGAATAAACCCATAGGAAAATTTAAAATGGCTCAATAATCAAGGCGCGCGCGCACATACACACATATATAAGCAAATTATTTTTGACAAAATCATCCTCTCAAAATTTACTATAGATTTTAAAAAGTACATATAGAATAATTTTTTAAAATTTAATTTTGAGAATAAGTTTTATATTTAATATAATTCTATAAATATCATTATAGATATTATAAAAATTCAAAATTGTCCTCATTCCATTAAGAAATAATGTTATTAAATTTAAAAAGTTATTATCATTACCAATTATATTGAGATAACAAAAAAAAAATTTACTTTAATTATCTTATATGTACACAATAAAAAAAATTATAGGTACATGCTTATAAATGTGTAAATAAATTATGTATTTATATATTTAATTAATCAACTCGCAATCTCTTGAGCTAGTAATTAATTAAGTCGGGTGTACAAATTAAGACGATTACTAGCTTTCTTGATCGTAATTAAAATTAAAACAGGAAACGGGCAGCCTGGTATTGGGCCTGTCGAATTGTATTTATAAGGGGAAAAAAAACTTAATAATTAGTGGTCCATTTGATGAATTTAGCTTTCCTGCAAGTCTGAATGGGATGGACAACCTACTTGGCTAGCAAATATAAAATTAATTAATTTATTTGAGTCATTTTGATATATAATTAGATCTTCTTAGTTATTATTATTATTATTATTGGACCTAATTTTTAACAAATTAAAGTTCATTACGTAATCATATTTAATTGTTTCTTATTATTTTGAATAAATCGTATTTAATTGTCCAAAGGACACCGATTGGTCAGTTAGCTGAGGGTGATAAGTCATAAGACATCAATAATGTTGACTTAAATAGTGGAACAAGTTACTTTTTTTTCACGCAACATTAGTTCAAACGCTTCTCAACTACGACGTCGTCGTCAGTGACCAAATCACATTAAAATTAAGACCTGACACGTACTCTCCATATGACTAATGCTACAGTTCGTCCATCTGCATCATTGTTATTTGTTAATGCCTGCACTCCAATCCAAAAACAATTGGAATAAAACATGGGTTTGGTACGAGGGTCGACATTTTTCTAATGACTTACTTGGTTCTTCATTTTTTTTTTCTAAACCAATCTATTATACAATAATAGTATCTGTTGTTATGCTACTGTACGTGATTTTGGGTGGTTGGCTCGCTTAACTAGCTCAGCCACTTAAACCATTCGTTTATATATATTTTTATCTTTAATTATACTATTCAATTCCATCAAAGACGGATAAATTAATGAAGCTGGTATTGCTTAGTGCTTTTTTTTTTTTTCCCACAACTAATTTTGGCAAAACCACATTGGCTCCCTTTGTGGTTCGGTAAATCGAACTACTGCATATACAGCAACTAAAGTTAAATTGGTGAAGTTTTGGTTATTCTCTTCATGCATCATCTTCTCTCACGTAGGCACCTACCAAAATGATCTTCAGTATATCTTCACTACCTAACAACCCTTTTGTCTTTATTATTATTATTATTATTATTATTTACTAGAAATTTTTTCAAATGGGGGAACTTAAGTATTTTCCTTTTCACAAGATTTAATTTATGAACAAAAAACTTGGAAAAAAACAAAACAGCTTGAACTTGATGATGATGCTATTAATTACATTATTAAAGAGGTTAGTAGGATGGTCATTTGTCACACACACACATACAGCAAGTAGAAAACAAAACATATATTTATGATTTAAAATAAATAAAAGACAAGAGATTGATACTAAATAATTAATTGAGGAATCATCAATCATTGAGGACTCGTGAGTGGCATGGCTGGAATTTGATTTAAACCACTTAACCAAATTAAAGGTCTGCATTTGAATTTAAAGTCATCAACAGATTTAATTGTTGCGACGATGCAAGCTGCATGCGTGTCCTACGTGTGTGTATGTACTGTTTTAAATGTCCGATTAGTCTTTATATTTTAAAAAATACATCAAAACTTTATTACTATTAAATTTTTATGTTACTTTTAAGATTAATTTAATAAATTATCATTTTTTTATTAATATCTTTAAAAATATTGTTGCAAGGGTAGTATTATAAAAGGAAAGAAAAAATAAAGGTAAGAGTGAGACATATTTAACAGTAGAGATGTATTTTTTTTTAAAATATAAATACTAAATGAGCTCTTAACTAAAAATATAAGTACTAAATGAGAATTTACCTCATATTTAGTCTAATAACATAAGATTTTTATTTTCTTTAATTATACGTTCTTAATATTATTTTTCCCTTAAGGCCTTAACCTCTATATAAACTATCGATATCAAAGTTTACGAATAACAGAGAAACTAAACCTACTTTTTATAGCTTACAAGTTACAATCATGACAATAACAAGAAAAACCAATGAATCATAAAACTTATAAGGATAGAGAAATTCACTTGTAAACATAGTATGTTCTTTTAAAGACAAATATTACACTTGTAAACATATCCACAAATGAAATTAAAGACGAAACGGCGATATTATTGAACAAGAAGGTGACAGAGAAGTCGAGAGAGACGTACGCACGCATGACATATGAGATGAGACAGCAACGTTAATTAATTATCCAGCTTAATTAATAACGCACGTACATACATGCACTGATTATATTGATTAAATTTATATGCCTGAGATAAGATAATCAAACGCCATAGGCTTAAAGACATTAGATGCCTGAGTCTCAATCAAGTCCACCTGCTTCTCCGAGAGATGCATGTATACAACCCAGTCACCGTTACCCGCCGGAGACGGCATTGGCATGACATAGCCAGCATCACCACCCCATGGAAAATGATAAGAACCAAAAGCCGGCTTACCCCAGCCGAAATCCACTTTGGAAACCGGGAAACGCTGCCCTGATGAGACCACAAATGCGGGTCCATCGCTACTTGGGGTGCAATAGATCTTAGCTAAAGCCGGATCGGGTTTGTGAGCCTCAACCCAATCAATGAGTCCCAAGAAATGATCTTTGGTCACTGCATTTTCCAGGAAATTGTGCACTTGTGTTGCCACCCATGATAATGGTTTTTCAACGAGTTCTTTAACGTTTTGCCCACCAAATGGAATTGAAAGCACATTTCCAAAATATGAACCCATGGCCATGCAGGATATTGATTTATTAAAGTTATTATTATTATTATCTCCTTTATTGCTGCTGATGCTTAATCTAGTTCTTCCATCAACCACAATGCCCATCTTTGATATCATCATGCCATCATTTGCACTACGGGCCACCATTTTCCATAAAAATGCACTGAAAGACTCGAGTTTAGTCCTCCTTCCAGTGGAGCCCGTCGTCGCAAGTAATTGAAGCTCATTGAGTTGCTCACTTTTGATATAATAAATACGACTGACGA
This sequence comes from Citrus sinensis, assembly GCF_022201045.2. NCBI lineage: Eukaryota > Viridiplantae > Streptophyta > Magnoliopsida > Sapindales > Rutaceae > Citrus > Citrus sinensis. Next base: position 30,516,548 of record NC_068563.1, read on the forward strand.
GCTTATTACAGTTGGCTTCTTGAGGATTATTATGAGGAGGCGGAGGTGGAGGTGGCAGTGAGGAGATGGGCACGTACATATTGTCGAACTCATGATCAATGCACAATGGCCGTCTAGGGTTTAGCATGGATCGTCGAAAAGATGGCATCACAGATATTGGTTTAGACTGAGCAATTTCAGCCCATGATACCAGAAACATGTCCGTTGAATATGCGTCCGCTATGCGGTGATCGAAGGTGCACGCCACTACAATACCCCCACATTTTAGTTCTGTTGCCTGCAATTAAATGACAAGAGCCAGCCCAAGTTATTCATTTTTATTTGAATAACCGATTGTAGTTTCTAGATTAGCTGGCTAATAAATATTAATAATAATCAGTTTTAATTTCGTAAAATTAGTTTATTATCAGCTAGTAGCTAGGCGCTAGCATGTAACTGTAGTGGCTGTGACTGACCTGAACGGAAAGGACGCCGTTCTTCTTCTTCTTTGCCACCAGCTTACCTTCAATGGTGTCATCAGGGTTATACAAGTTGAGGTCTTTCAGCTCAACGTTTGCATATGCTTCAACAAAATCAACCCCGCGGTTGTTGCAAAGAAGCTCAGGCTCACCAACATCGTTGTATACAACCTCGCCGGCCAGGGCATAATAAGAGACAAGAGCTTCAGCCATGGCCTTCTTAAGAACATCAACCATGGACCCAAACCCAAAGCTCTTGTTAATGTTATCTGCAGCGGCGGCTGGCTTCTTGTAACAAAAGAACACACCAACGTCAATTGCCGGCAGAAGCAGGTCAAGATTAGACTGTGGCAGCCAATGCTCTTGCAACGGTAGCACTGCTGCCACTACCTCTTTCTTGCTTACTGTCACCGTAAAATCTCCTTTTGCAACCATTTTTCTTTCTTCTTCTTCTCTTTTTCCTTTTTATTTTTGTTGCTAATTATGCACTTTCTCTCTCTCTCTTTTGATGTGTTTGTGTGAAGGGATGGGCGTTCGGACTTATAAGCAAAGGTGGCAGAATTGAATAATCGTACTATATTTTGGGAGAGAAATATATATGATCTCCTATACTGCATGTACAGCTTTAAGAATACGACGTTTTATCGGTGAAGGGCGGCTGCACCATTCACCAACCAACCGCAATAATAATATATTATTAGGGAGCCCCTATTACATTCGCAATAATAATATATTACATTGAATGTACCATACACAATCCACAAGAACCACACAAATTGTGGGATCCACATAATTGTGTGGTTCTTGTTGCTTGTGTATGATACATTCAATGTAACATAGCAAAATCCATATTATTATTGGTTTTGTAGTTGCTGTTGTTTTAAATAAGAATATTTAGCCAGTAAAAAAAAATAGAGAACTTTTAGAATCCTGAAAATGAGAGTTAAATAATTCTAAGCCGCTGGAATATTAAATTTTCATGTAAAACGTTAAAAAAAATGTAATAGAAAAAGGGAATATTATTGGACTGATGAAGTGAGAAAACGTCTAAAAAGAATTGTTTGGTCAAACTTAGTAGGTATTATTTGAAGCCCACTTTAAGATCGTGTTTACATTTTGGATTGAAGCGAGAATTCTGAGGAGTGGAAATCCTGAGATTAGGAGTGTGGAATGGGAGTGAGAGTAGGTTGTATACTTACACTGGAGTAGGAGTATGGAATTGTCTTGGATTGGAAGTAAATGATTTTAAATTATAATTTTACCCTTTTTTAAAGAAATATAATTTTTAATTACAAAATTAATAAAAAATATATTAAAAAAATAAAATATTTATTTTATTATATTTATAAATTATTAATAATTATTAATATTCTTAATTATGTAAATCATAATTTTTTATTAATTTTAATTTGAATTATGTAAATAAAAAATTATTAATAATAGCAACACAAATAAAAAATTATCATTGATAATAGAGTACAAAATTAATATTTTCTTAAAATAAAATATTTATTATTATTAATTAATTAATATAATAATATTATATTTTCAAATAAAGATATAAATATAGTAATATTATTAATTCTCTATGAGTATAATAATATTATTTTTAAGTAATTTTAACTTAGAATCAATGTAAATTATTATTTTTAACTAAATATAATAATATTATATTTAAATATGTTTAATATTATTATTTTAATAAATTTAATTTATAAAATAACATACTAATATTATTTAAATAAATATAATATTATTTATTTTATTTTATTAAATTTAATAAAATAAGTATGTTTATTATTATTATTTTTAATAAATGTAATTTATAATATAATATAATAATAATATTTAAATAAATATGATATTATTTATTTTATTTTATTAAATATTATTTATTTTATTTTAAATATAAGAGTAAAAAAGGAAGAGGGGGAGTTGATTCTCACTCCAAAATTTGGTGGGGCCCACGGAGTGAGATTCCCACTCCCCCTTTAAAATTGTAAGTAAACACTGGAGTGGGAAGAATCAACACTTCTCACTCTCACTCCAAAAAGTAAACACTACATAAGTCTAGTTTAGGACTCTAGGTGTTGGAAGCTGAAATTTAGGTATGGCTTAGAGAGAGAGTGTGTGTATAGATATATAGAGAGAGAGAGAGACAGAGAAGGGGGGAATTAAAAGTGAGTTTTCACTCCAATTACTGGTAATATTGAAATTAAGAATAAATTAAAAATAATAAAATATAAATTTTAATACATTTTAAGATAAAGTACATTGTATTAAAGACTGTATTTTTTTTACTTTATTCCTGATTTTAATGTGATTAGAAATCTCTGATTAAAATTTTTGTAAAAGGATCAATGGTTCCTAAAAATGATTATACTTATTTTTATATCATTTATTAGCTCTTACGTCTATAACTAATGGATGGTTAAGATTAGATTGATATAACGTAGATTTCTAATAATAATTTATTACTGGTATATAATTAGTAATTCTGATACAAACTATTAAAATAATTAGAATTATCTATTTTATTTATTTAATTTTATGGTATTAGTTAATTTTGAACTAGTCAAAAGTAGTTGCACTTATTTTGTGGAGCCACATGTAATTAGTGGAGCATTATGTGAGAACATACTTAGTGTTACTAATTTTTAGGTTGTAATCCTAAAAAAGCTTCATTATATAAAGCTTGATATTATTCAATAAAGAGGGATCATGGGTTTATTATTTTGGTAACATAAAAGTTGTAATTGGGAGTTTATTGGTTTCTCGAATAACCAATACTTATTTGGAGGTTTGAGTTTCCTCAAATTAACCCCATTTGTCATCTAATTTTTCTATTTAATTTGATTTCTCCTGATAAACTTTAGTGTTCGTATCATTTAGTATCAGAGCTTGATAACAAATAAGGAGTAAATCCTTACAATGGAGTGGAGACTTGAGAGGATTCAGAAGATGGTGGAGGCTATGATTCTTGAGCAAAAGGAAGTTACCAAGAAATTATTGTGCAAAATGGATGAAATATCAAGAACATGGGATGCAAGGTTGAACTCATGTAGCCATCATATCAAGCATGAGAAAGAAAATTCTATGTCTTCGGTTGAAGTTCAATGTCTCCAACAAAGTGATAATTTGGCAATTGCAACCCATGATGGAGGTGTTAAACAATGCAGCAAAGTAGTGGCGTCATTGAAGAAAATTCCACAAATCAACATTCAAAAGGTTAGAGTTTTCTCTTACAAGTCAAAGATGCAGAGTGTTTATTTTAAGGACAAAACCACAATTTCCTGGCCACCATGATGAGAAATTGTTCATCGGTGAAGTGCCAAAAATTGAGATGAAGAACATGGTTGGACCAATGGAGAATTTTCAAAAGAGTTTCAAGGCATCATTATATCTAATTATGAATTGGAAATGGAAGAGAAAGCAAATATTTCAAAAAAATCTACCCTTGAGGACAAGGGTATTTTGAAGGGGGAAGGAATGATACAAACTATTAAAATAATTAGAATTATCTATTTTATTTATTTAATTTTATGGTATTAGTTAATTTTGAACTAGTCAAAAGTAGTTGCACTTATCTTGTGGAGCTACATGTAATTAGTGGAGCATTATGTGAGAACATGCTTAGTGTTACTAATTTTTAGGTTGTAATCCTAAATAAGCTTTATTATATAAAGCTTGATATTATTCAATAAAGAGGGATCATGAGTTTATTATTTTGGCAACATAAAAGTTGTAATTGGGAGTTTATTGGTTTCTCGAATAACCAATACTTATTTGGAGGTTTGAGTTTCTTCGAATTAACCCCATTTGTCATCTAATTTTTCTATTTAATTTGATTTTTCCTTATAAACTTTAGTATTCGTATCAAATTCTTAATTAGCATTTCTCCCTCCTACTTTTTGACTTATCCCTCTATCGTTTTTTTTTTTCACTTATCACTTACTTTAAGGTTTTTTCATCTTCTCATCAATTATTTCACTTCCAACCTATTGACAATATTTTTCATGCACTTGTAATAGAATTCCAGTTAAATCAATGTTGTGAAAATTTTAATATACTCGCAAGCGCACGAATCTAGAGATAAAATAGTAGTAACGAGGTCAAACCCACATGGATTGTTATAAATTAAAAAGTCTAATTTAAATATAAAATTAATATTAATCCTAACCTAGTTGAGCAATTTGAATTTTTAAGAGAAATTAAACGAATTAAATTAATAAAATAATTAAAGCAAATGAGAATTCAATAAGACAAACATTACCAAGGTTTCAGAATCCACTACTATTCAACTAGTAATTATCTAATTATTAATTAATCCCCAATTTTAGAGTGACAATTCGAAATCAATTTTTGTCATCTCATGGATATAAAATTAAGCCCAAGTAATTAAATCTAATGTAGGTTCTTTTTCTGCTTAATAGTATGACATCTAATCATCCCATGTAAACATATTGAATAACAAAGAGTCAAAGTTTTCCTAAGCACTTTATGTAAACAATTTAATGAAAGACATAGAATCAAAAATAATCATGTATAAACTTTATAGATCCAAGCATAAATTTAATCGAATATTAATCCTAAAAATCAATAATGCATGACAGAATTGATGGAAGATTTAATAACATTCAATTAATCATGTGAAATAAAAACTACAATCATTAAAGCACACATGTAGGGAATTAATTAAATAAAAAATAATTATTTTATTGAATAAAATTTTATCTTTAATCTCAGTATAAAAAAATTAACTAGATATAGTTGAATTGGAAGCAACAAAATTAATAAAGTCAGTCATGGGAAGCCGAATTGTCGCTGCTCTCGCTATTCTTCTCGGCGGCTGCTCTCTTTTTTCCTTCCTCTGGCGGCTGCTTTCTCCGAAGGCCAAAGTTTACCTTTCTTATGTAGTCTTTAAAATGAGTCCCACCTCTTAAATTCTAAAGCCAGAAGGTTTGGCCATTTTATGTGTTGGTCTTGCACGTGCACTCCACTTGGATTTTTCATTCTTTTTTTAACGCCATACAATTGCTTCTCACGTGATGGCCATACTCTTCTTTGTCTTCATGTGCATGGATGAATGAATTTGTCTTGAATTCACATGTATATTTGCTTAATTGCTCCTAAAATCAATCAATTAATACCTCCAAAATTGAGCTCCTTTATGTCCTTTTTTATTCATAATTTCTGATTAATTCTTTGTTCAATAACATAATTCAATTAATTAAAAATAACTAGTAATTATATAATAAAGAGTAAAATATGTATATAAATTATGCTCATCAATCAACTGACTTGAAGTTGAAGAACTTTTTATTTTTTGAAACACAAATGCAATGACCGGTCTTCAAAGTGTACTTATGAAAAAAATATTATTTCAATGGAAATTATTGATTTTTATTTAAGCCAATATTAACAGATCCACAGTTCCTCACACAACTAAAATTATAGATCAATGATGCTGTTTAAGCTTAGATAATATTTGTAATTTACTTTATACAAGCTCTAAATGAACTTTTATCTTCTAAATTTGCGCTGTGTTTTAATTTTACAGTAGTAGAGATTGAAAATATTTTTAAAAAAGGCATGAATAACTGTTTTTTTTAAAGCGTACTCCCGTTCTTTTTATTTTTCTCTTCAACAAGTTTTTGTTATACCATGAAGATGACGAGAGAGAAAATCTAGGCCCAAAAATCTATATTATTAATTATTTATAGATATACTCAATATAATTAATTATATCTTTAACAATTAAAAGATGGTGTGAATATAAGTGTAATTTTTAACCAATAAGCGCGTAGATCAGCTGTTATGAGGCTGTTCTAACTTAACCAAAGTCTTAGTGGTCCTACCCGACTCGAATTTGAATTAGTTGGGGTTCAATGTGATCTTCGAACACTAGATAATTTAATACACCGAAAAAAATAAGTGTAATTTTAAGGGTCATTGATACTCCCCCCCTCCATACATATATATAATTTCTCAAGTGCGGTCATTTTCTTTAATGTGGAAAACGCTCTTAAGCAGCTTGGTTTAAAAGAGTTTTTTTTAATAAACTATAAAGTCGCATGGTTTAAGAGAGTCAAAAGCTAATTCTCTTAAATCTCTTGGTTTAAAAGCATGTCCACATGAAAAAAATGATAGTGCCGACACTAAAGAGGGACTGTGTACATGTGTGTGTGTGTGTGTATGTCTATGTGTGTGTCAGTTTCTAGTGGAGATGTCACTAAAATACAAAAAAAAAAAACAATTTTCAATCATATAATTTTACAATAAGCAATTTTTTACTTTATTAAAGTAAAGACCAGATGAATTAAACAACAAAAGAAAAACACACTTCAACGCAATGAATTTTATCTTATAGTGTATCAAAATTTTAATTTGTTTATCTTTTAACTTGGTTCTTATTATATTAAAACAAGAAATCTACTACTAGAAGGGGATCAATTATATATATGCAAGATAACTCCATTCTACATAGTTATTGATTTATACCAAAATATTGAACAATATAATTCTTGGGTTAAAATTCTATTCAATTTGAGATAGAAGATGTTACCAATATGTGTTAACCTTTCAGCAACATTTAGTTAGAGATGACTAACGGGGCCAGGCAAGCAAAGGAAGGCCCATCTATGCTCGTGCTAGTGTCGTGCCTTTCCTAATTTTCTTTGTTTAAACCTAGCCTAACACACGTGCCGTGCTCACTCATGCCATGTCGGTGGTCGTGTCATGTCGCGCCTAAGAAAAAAAGCATGATAAACTTTTTTATTTTTAATTTTTTAAGAGAGCATGCCAAGTTGTTGGCATATTTTTTTCTAGCCTATGTACTGTTTTGGATCCATGTGTCTTTAGTCAAATTCAATAAAATAAAAAATTCAAAACTTACATCCATATTCAATAATAATAAACTAGTAACAGTAAGAGAATATAATATTAATTACTAAGTTAGACTCAACACTATCAAAATTCTTTTTTAATGCTAACAACAACAACAATAATAATTTTTTTAAGTAGTTAACTTAATTGTTAACTGGGACTTATATAAAGTCATAAATCATGGTCCATAATAACATTAATACATATTTATAAAATCATGATATTTATAATTTTATTTATTAAAATCATGACATCCATTATTCATTTAATAAATTATAAAATAAATCAATTAGAGTATTTTTATTGAAACTAAGAATTAAATGCATTTGAAAAACTTTCCCTAATAAAATATATTAAAATATTTAATTTCAAATTATTTATAAAATTATAAAAATTTAAGTTTACTTTCATTAGAAAATAAAACGTATTTATTGCAAACTTTTTCACATTCCGTCTTTTAACTTATCTCTAATCGTGTGGTGTTTTTTAAGGCCTACGTGCCTAAAATTTTAAGATTGGCCTAGCTTATGTGCGTGTCATGCGGTACCGCGTATCCACTAAAATACGCTCGTGTCATATCGTGCTGTACGGATACGTACCTTACCCATGCCCGTGCCATGCCACGTGCCGCATATATTTTCAAATCTTGTTATTTGTGAAACATGAAACACACAGAAGCTGCATTCCTATTGAAGTTGATATGGTGTTTGGATCGTGAGAAAATCAAGAAAGAAAGTGAAATGGAAAAGTCTAGATGAATCTATGAACAAAGCTTAATTTGTTTTATTAACTGAATGAATGAATACAAAACTGAATTGATACAACTCTATTTATACTCGTTTAGAAGCTATAACAAACTACAATACAAATAGCAGAATCTTAATACATTGACCAATCATAAAATGCCAGCTGGCATTCTGTTGCATTTAGTTTCTTCCAAGCACTTCAACAATATCAGTCACATGACCTGCACATCAGCACCACATATCAGCTAATCATCATATCATGATATTCCTTAACAATTCCTGAGTCTTTCTCTTGTCTTAATTGAAACAAATTAAGCAATCAAATGATTCCAGTCTTCTTATCTGAGAGTTAAGAATTTTGATTTCTTACTTTTGAATGCTTCCTTCGGCATCTCATTGAGAAATTCAAAACATTAAATACTTATTTTAAGTAGGTGATCTTTTCTAAATAAAAGAGACAGAAGAAAATAAACTAAGAGCTCAGCACAAAACAGCACATGGAGGTTGAAAACTGATAATAACCACATCGCTATTATTAGATAAGAAAAAGCTCAACCTTAACATGCAAGACATGAAGACAATCAGGAAACTTGCAATATCTGATTTCAAACATTATCAACCACAAAGGTACTTATCAGTGTTGACCCTCAATTCTTTACAAAACACATAAGCAGTCTAACTGTGTTCGCCATGACGCATCCCTTGCATTCCAGTAATATTAAAATACTAAAGAATGCAATATTCGGGTCACTAATTACTAACTACGCATTGATTGAAATGTCAGCCTTTCTGGGAGGATGCACAATATTTTTGTTTCCAGGGAAGGCATTGCGAGAGATGTCTACAAGGGCCTTGAAACTATATGGTTCATGCATCGACAGCTCTGACAGAACTTTCCTGTTCAGTTGGATGTTCTCCTTCATCAGTCCATGCATAAAGTTACCATAGTTAACCTGAAACCAGAAAATGATATTAAACAAACAGAAATAATTGAGAGTCAGAATCCCATCCAGATTATATAAAAGAAGATCTAAATATATATGGTTACACCAGATAGAAGGCAAAATAGAAAAATCAACAGAATTTCAAGAAGGAGGCACCCATCGACTAACTTAATGAGATATAGGACATGACGGTCAGCGTTTCAGTTTCAACTTACATTACTCCTAGAGCAGTAACCACTAAGCATACCGTTTCCTGCATGACTATCTAACTGTGTATGCTCTGAGGCTTTAAATTTTCAGTACTAATGCAGGAAGGAAACACTCATGAGTCATGACAAAGAACTGGAATCATAAATTTCTTTAGTGGTCAGTTTAAAAGCATTTGTGTCATATGAGGAATCCAGCTAACGTTACAAAGAACGACTAATGCCCTCGACAATGAAGATATACAATTCATAAATAACGTAATGCCAATCAATGTCGACAACTCCATACCTATTGTTTAGGTTAGGTTAGTGGGGCCCCATGATTAGTGGGTAGGCCGTTTCACCCCCAACCAGGAAACTTTTTAGTTAGGCTTAGTGTAATCAAACCATCCTAGTCCTTCAGAGGATGAAGCTTTGAAAGTAAAAGAAATCAATATTTTGAGTATCCAGGGGTTGTTTGCCACCCACTAGTCTGGATTTCATAAGCTATGAACATCTTGCTTAACTTATCTAGCTGGCTAGGATGGTCAAGCTATGCAAGCAGATTCACAGCAAAACCCAAGCATCCATTGGATATGAGAGACCAGACAACAGCATACTAAACTAAGCATGAAAAATGGACCAAAGGCTACACGGAAGAAGAGTATATGATTTAGTAAATAAAGAAAACAACTAGTAGTTAGTGCTAAGCACAGTATTCTCGGAGAAGTAGCAGCCAAGTAATTCCCTCGCAAGTTGCAACCCACACGAGAAGAGTATTTCAGGCATTGATAAAAACATGAGTATTTCTTAGAATGAAACAAATGAATGGAATTAGCAACCAACATATCCTATTTCAATGAAAGAATAAACTCTGATAAAAAGTTGTTTAATATTCCACTAGCAAGTACCAACCATCAACCATCAATAATATGACCGGCTTTTCCAAGTTTTAACTAACTCTAAGCAGATGATTCAAAGCCGCAAGAATAGGATAAGAAGAGCGAGGATCTGAATAATTTTTTAGATAAAAACAGGAAGAGAGAGAGAGAGAGAGAGAGAGAGCAAGCATGAGCACAGAGAGAGAAGTGGACAGAGAATGGTGAAGGAGGCAGCAGAGGCAGATGCAGAATGAATCAAATAAAGAAATTAAAGAGAAGAGAAGACTAACGCCGTGTTGGCGAGTGCCGGCGTTGATGCGTTGAATCCAAAGGGAGCGCATGTCACGCTTCTTGTTGCGGCGGTCTCTGTAGGAATACTGCAATGCTTTCTCCACTCTCTCTCTTGCTATTCTTATGCAATTTTTCGCTCTTCCTCTGAACCCCTTTGCCAGCTTAAATATCTCCTTCTTGTTCATCCTTTCTCTCTTTTCTTTAATCCTTAAACAATGATGAATTCGTTCCTTCGATTCTCACTCTTCTCTTCTCCTCTCTTCTCTTCCCCAGCGTTTCTGCTCTTCAAATTTCCTTTAAACCCTCACCTGATTTCATTTCGCTAACAATTCTCCCTTTATTTTCCTATATTTCCGCTTTCACCCTTGGGCCAAGGCTAGCTGCAATACACGATCCCTTTGTTTGGGCTAAAGATCGAGCCCAACAGGTAACCAGTCCCCAACTCATTGGGGATGTAAACATGATATATACAAACTGTATGTTATTATTATTCTATTTTACGGAGAATTCCAAGACCAAGTGTGAGAAAACTAGATAGGAAAATCACATGCGTCCCACGGCCACACAGACACATCAGATACATCTAACACGTGTCCGTTTGCCAGAGAAATTAAGCTAGGCAAAATACACACAAACTTATCTATCATCTCTCGTCGACTTGGTGAGTCTTAGATGGAATACATATTCTTGGACACAGATTACAGAGACAGAAATACAGTCACACCACTAAATCAAGACAACAGCCCACAAATTATCTACATCAAACGAAACGAAATTTCGTATTGATTATTAGCCCCATATTCATATTATGTATATATAATTAATTATATATGAGTGTGAAAGTGAATCAAATGAGCACCACTGCAAACAACAAAGATATCGATGATGATATTGCCAAAATGAGAGTAGAACAAGGTGAGCTATACTCTCCTGAGCATGCAATCAAGGTAACAACCACAAATAATAAACAACAACAAGTAGAAGGCCAAGAATAGAAGATGGCCGTGGTGGTGATGATAAGGAGAAACTTGGGAAGCATTAAGGAGAAAGTTTTGGGGAAGCTGGCCTCTGCTTCTGTTCCAGCTGATGCTTTGGAGAATTCAAGACATTTCATTGAGAGTGTAATAAGAGATGTTACTGTTGCCGCTCATGGCCTCACCAGAGATGCCTTGCTTCGCATCAAGACTCATCTCGCTGACTTGCTCCCTTCCCTCTCCCCAAATATCACCAGAAAGGTACGTCTATGTCTCTACCTTCGATACATTTGGTATATGGTTTTGATAATGAATGATACCCATTCTTTAATTAATTATTTTATGAGTTTCATCTCAATTTATTTGATTTTATACACACACACATATACATACATTCATACATATATAAATAATATGTACGTACTTTTTTTTTTAAAGGACGTAGTAATAAGTTATATGGTTTAAATAGTTTAATAGGTTATTGCACTGACTTTATTAAGCTATAGGAGTTAAGAACATCTTTTTAGGGAAAAAAAAAAATAATAAAGACTGAAAAGGACCATATATATTCTCAGTTAATTTAGTTTACTTACGTACTCACATATATAAGCAGATAGTAGATGATGCTGAAAAAGAGACTAGTATTGGAACTTCCGATGGTGAAAAAGAGGAAGAGATTCATCATCGACAAAATAAGCAAGGTGGCGGCGTGAGCGTAGGCGCCCCATTTAGGTCACCTACATCCTCTCCGTTTAGTTCACTAATCAAACCACTATCGCGGCTTTGAATCTGTATGCAAAAATACTCTTTGCTTTTCTTCATTTCCAGTCCTGTCTTGTTTATTGAATAAACAAACTTGAATGGGTATACACATACTTTGTATTTAGTCAACCACGACAACAGCAATAATATTAATGGACAGATTGATACATTATGCAAAAGAAACATAGCAGCCATACCTGCTGCTGCTGAGGGTTCTTGTCCGGGAGAAAGGTGTAGAATCTGACTGAAAGATCAGCGCATGGTAAGTTATCATTGAGAAACAAAATTAAGGGCCTTCCAAATGAAAGGGACCGTTGGTCAGTAATTGCAGTTTCATCATTTTAGTTTGTTTAGAAACTGCAGCTGATCCGGTACATGCATGTTTGGAACTTAATTATTGTATATGTGATGTGTGAGCTGTATATGTAAATTCATTTCATAAAAATTTAACTACACCTGTCTTGTTTTCTTTCGTAGAAGCTGAAATAAGAGCAGCAGTGCTCAACATGCGAAAGAATTTCTTTCTTGGGGCCCAGAAACTGTTCTATGTTACATAAGTCCGCCATTTAATTTTGAAACCATTCTTTTAAGCCTTAATTATAGCTTCGTTGATGACTTCTGAAGCTACAGTGTAAGCAAAAATATTTTGCAGATTTAAAAACGGTTGCTTTACAGTTTATAGTACAGAAGATGAGGAGAAGTAAGATGTAAGATTGACCTTCTATATATCGAGATCTTCTACATGACAAAGTACATATCCAACAATGTTACTGTCATATGGTCTTTCTTTGGCTGCCATACGAGAATCCATAGTTTTATCATGTAGATATTCCAACGTTATCTTTCAGGATTAATTAGTCATATGTTTTGTTGACGTCAAAATGTGGTTGAGTCGGTTAATGGCTAAATATCAGACTTCTTTTATTTCTTGGAAAGCTGCTTCCTAATTTCCAAGAACATTCTGCGACTACGAGTAGATAAATTCTGAACAGATAATTCGCGAGCTGATGATCTACGAATATCTGAAGCTATAAAGGATAGTGAGATGCGTCGAAAGTTTTTTCCATGCTAACTCTTCGATGCTCAAGTGGGCTTATTAGAAAAAATAAGTTTTTTTTTTTAAAAAAAAAAAAAATCTTAGTGTTGATGCTGAAATCTGGGCGAGCTGATGATGGTGATCAAATTACTTTGTCAACGCTAGAATTTGTTCTGATGGGACAGCGGCACTTGTTGCTTTAACGAGATTTTTGAATTATACTAGCACTTCTTTTATTCTGCAACAAGAGAAAAATGTTCGGGACACTATATTATTTTTTGGCGAAAACCCTCCAACATTCAAGTCAACAATCAAGTTTTCTTTCGTAAGGAAAATAACCATGTCACTCACTTTCGTGATATCGAGTGTTGTATTGTTTTACCAAAACTCTTTTTCTTTCTTAGTTGGAAAAATCAAAGAAAAAATTCCCCTTTTCTAGATCTCCTTTAGATCTTATAGGCACATGTGCATGTCGAGCGTTACTGTCCGTTACCAAATTGAATGTGTCACCTGAATTTAAGAATTAATGTGTCCGTTTGCGTAGTTATTGAGCTGCCATTATAAAGCCTAATTGTGTTTAAAACCTAGACGTTACAGATAGACTTTTGAGCAAGGCTCTTTGGTCTAGATTACAAATTAGAACCATGTGACTTGATTTTGGTCTCCTCGCAGTACGCTGGTCGCACTTACGTGTGCGACCAGGTAACCTTCTCCTTGATCTGAGTGACTTTCTTCCTATTCCCCAAACACTTAGTTTAAATTGTGACAAGAAAACAAATAACGTTCCCTCCTTAGAGTTGAACTCATCTTTTTACGCTGAAGCTTTTATAGAGATTGAAGTCTTATTTGTTATAAAGTTTGATTTTTAAATCTCTTAAATCTGATGGTTAGGATTTGGTGATGTGGCCCGTAACTTAGGGCCAAATAAGCAGTTGTTTTGATTAGGTTTTACATTTTGGTGATTTCGTCAAGTATCTCCTCCAAACCTAACTGCTCAAGATTCGGTCTACATGTTTGATGTCATTAGAATTACTTCTTGGACATGATGATTTACTCGAAGTCACCAAATGATCTCCAAACACCTCCACACAACACCTATACCTTCTTGTAGCTTATCTGCTCTTGGTTTCTTTTATTTTGAGAAGAGAATGATAATGTTTGAAAATATCTCATCGTCGTTTCCTCTTTGAAAAATAAAAAGATGTTTATTGACAGAGGAGTGATTTGAGAGTTTAACTAATCAAGACTAGAAACTATCTCGAGCTGACTCTCATAAGTTGGCTCGTGGAATTAATCTCGTCATGAGCAAGAAAGTTTAGCAAGTTTCAAGTTTTATACCTCATCGCTGGCCAGAGTTCTTCGAGCTTCACTCCCAACAATTTGATTTGCTCAGTCTGTTTGAAACTTATCAGAGGTAGTTGAAATTTCGTTTGCATTTAGTCACTTCTGCTTCAGCTAGAACCAAATTGGTAGAGACTGATATGACTTTCTGTGCCACTCCCTACAAACTGCACTAAGAGTCGACTCCGAAATTTGGTGGAGTTTGATTGACGGTTAGATACCAAATCTTTAGGCCAGTGTTAGATTTATTTGTTGGGGAAGCAGCTTGCTAATCTCCAAGAACATATTGCAACTACCAACAAATAAGTCCATGAGTAGATGATCAAGAGCATTTGAAGGCAAAAAAGATAGGTACCGAGAGTTTTTTAGGCGTTATATAACTTCCGACGTTCAAGTCAGTATATAAATTTACAGAAAAATAAAATAGAAATTTCTATTTTTTTTATGAAGAAAAATTTTCAGGTTAAATTGTGACAGAAAAATAAAATTTATTATTTCCTCTATGGAGTTTAACACCCCTGGAGCTTTTTATAGAGGTTGAAGTCTTACCCTTTTAAAGCCTTCTTTGTAAATCCCTTAAATATTTTTTTTTTTTGGTCTGAACCACAAGGTGGTCTTGAGTGGGCTCCAACTGTGGGAGACACCTTTAAGCCCGTACCACAACCCAGACTAATCTTTGCTCGCACCGGGTCGGCCCGTAAGGGGTAAAGTGCTGGCCAAAGTGGTGACTCCATACGAGAGCGGAGCTTGAACCCCTGACCTCTCTTAAGGAGTGAGAGTGCCAAACTACTCTCAGCAACCAACTTTAGTTTAAATCCCTTAAATCTTGATAGTTAGAATTTAGTGATATGGCTCAAGTAATGGTTGTTTTTGCTTCCTAATGACTTGTCAAGTATCTCCTTGAAATCTGCTCGAGGTAATTGGAATTACTTCGTGATCAAGGTCATATGCTGGAGGTCATCAGAACTAACTCTTGGTTGAGGTGAGCTACTTGAGGTTAGAATTCAAAACACCTCCACACAATCTCACCTCCTCGTTGTTTATTTGTTTTTTGTATTATACTTTTACTTTGAGGAGAGCACGCATGAGGATAGCAGTTTTACATTCAATTGTCATTTCACAGCCAGCATAGCGAAAAGGATCCTGAGGGAGGCATGCATGTCTGACCACTAGGGAGAATCCTTAGTGAAGTCAATCGCCTCTTTTAGTGTAAAGCCTTTGACAACAAACCTGACTTTATATCTTCTCAGTTTCGATACTTGAATCTCCTCCTCGATCCTGGAAATCCATTTGCAGCTAACTGTCAAGAAGTACATTTTGACTGCTTTGAACTCATGTGACTTTAAAGCTGGTCTCAAAATGGCGCTTGCCTCTGTCGTTTAAAGCTTATGAGTTTTAGTAACTGCACGCATGTGGTTTCATCATTTTGGTTTGCTTAGAAAATGCAACTGATCGGATACATGTTTGTAAATTTTCACCATATTAATCCTATGAGCTGTAAAATCTATATTTCACATAAACTAGATTTATTTTCTTAGAAACTGAAAGAACATTTATCAACGTTCAACATGCCAAAGAATTTCTTTCTTGAAAACAAAAACTGTTTTAAGTTGCATATATAAAAATCATAAACAGTACTTCATATTCAAGGTCCGTCATCTCCATCTCCAATCAGATTACATATGTCTGAACACTCCACCAAACTGCACAGGACAGGAGGAAATGCCATTAATAAATTACAAAAATATATACAGTATTCTTTGACGGGAAAGTATAAATCCTTACTTTATTAACAACCTTTATTTTGCAAAGCTCTTAAGCACAATTGGTATTCGACCGCTTACTGTTTTTTTGTTAAAAAATATTTGTCAGTAAACAAGAAACCTGAGTTCCATTTCATCTGATCCCAGATTTGCATTAATACTCTTTGCGCTTTGGGAAAACATTGTTTCTTGCTCTCAACATCAAAAAAAGGAATGCTTAGCCAAAGGTCTTCTTAATTTGATATCAAGTCCTTTCTCACGACTCATGATGCAATGGAAATAGACTCATTGTTGAATGAAACATCATTACAAAAGCTAAAAACCAGTAATTAGATGTCCAAGAAATATGTAAGGGTATCGTTAAATTTTAAGAAATAATTAGTTATGCAGAACAACTTCATGCTTTTGAGTACGAGCAGTAGTAGTTAAAGGTTAAGAAGAAAACATTTACCAGTATCGACGGCTTCGAAACCCTTCCTTGAAAACCACTATTGGTCTGTAAAAGTGCAAAAGCATCAATATATATATAAAAGATGTCAAGGTCAGCCTACAAATTCAGGTGAAGGGCTTAATTTTCAAATAAGTATGACTTTCAGACTATTAATTCTACATATTACTTCGGCTAGCATTTCTTCCAGATTATACAAAGCAAGATTTCCAGTTGACTGGAATCATAAACCAAATAGATTATTGCTTGTTGCTTTGCTTCATTTTGCACATTGTACTAAAGCAGCTTTAGTTTGATCTTGTACGAGTAAGTGATCAAAATTATAATCTTACTGCAACTTGAGGTATAACTTTAACATCAATTAACACAAAAATAAACTTTGCTAAACAAATGAAAAGGTGGAAAAGATCATGGACTAAGGAGCTACCTATCCAGAATTGAATTAGATTATCTTTTATATTACCTACGGACATTCAGAGGGCCTTCGCCGGGGGATCCATCGCCTCCTCGTATGCAAGTTGTGACACATTTGATAGTGCATGACTCGGCTTTCCTAGACTTGGGTCGTTGGATTCTAGGCTTTCTGCAATCGTTTCCCGAAGCACAATCACCGGAAAGCTCCTGAGGAATGTTTGAAAGTGTCTCCGCTTGATCCTGTGGGGTCCCAATGCCGTCTGAGGCTGCAGCGGCTATAACTACAGCAGCTGCAAATAAGCCAGAGGCTGAAGCTGCTATACTGCAGCAACAGTTCCGACTTGTTTTCTTGATGAGAGTTTTGTGGTTCTTCCCGCTGTTAAGATACGCAAAGTTAATTGAGATTCTGTTTAAAAGAGCTGGAGTTGCGACATAAATGGGCATTATGTTGATGGTAGTGTCTCAAGGATGAGTTTTTTTAATTTGTGCTTTCATTTTCAACAAAACTGACGAGGAGTTAAAGAGGCCAGACGCCAAGGATATATTATCTTATCTCTTGATGCCGTGGTCCTACTTCTACCGAGTTTTTAATCATGAGCTTTGTGTATCCTGTGTTTCTTGGAAAGCTGGCTGATCCAAATGTGTTAAAATCTCGTCCGTGCAGGCGCATTGTCAAGATTATGCAGAAAACAACGTAACAAACGAGCTGTTCGCGAATCGCGATCCATCAACATAACATTTTCAAAATTATTATTATTATTATTTTATAGATTAACATTTTCATTAGATTGAATGGACCTTTTATTCAAATTCAATCTTAGCCGGTAACCACACTCTGACATGAGATCAACCTATATAAATCAATCCAATACAATCAATTAATTTTTAATTTTTATTTATTTTTTAAAAGATCACATGTCACTCTCATATTTAACTGGAAATTTTCTTTTAGCATAATATTTGGAGAATTGAAGTGTATATATGATAATAAAATTCATTAATCATAAAATATTGAAGTAGTTAATATATATATTTTTCAATTGTTATTAATTAATGCCCGGAAAAGCAATTTATAACTTCCAAATTTTTATTTTAATCACACTGATTGGGTCAAAACAGATCAGTTTGTATCCGATTTTACATTAATTTAGATTTATTAGATTTCAACAAGTGATTAGATCCAGTTAGATGCAAAATATAAAATCCAATAAATAAAAATTGAACTTAAATTGGACAAAAATCACTGAACTTGAACCATTAAACACCCCTGATCATAATCTCTTCATCAGCCAATAAATTCATAACAGCATCCCATCAAATAAACTGCAATTTATGCATTCGGGTTCACTTCCTCAAGTAACATTGCATGCCATCACCTGGTGAGATCCTCTAGTTTTTCTGTTAGGTTTATTTCAAATTTGGTTAATCCCCAAGTTACAACCAGCCAAAATTCACCGACTTACCCACCTAACCGGTTCGTGCTTCCCAGTGTTTTGATACTCATTGGAGAAGATCACACGGCTACGACCACCCGCTTCGTTACCCCTCAAATTTTTGTGCCATCTCATGGTTAAACTCAATACATAACATGTTCTTGCATGGAAGGCAAGTTTGCGAGTAAGACAGTGCTCTTTTTTCCATACCCTTTGACCCTTTGACAAAATGAATTAGTTACACTAAAATAATAATAATTAAAAGTAAAAAAAAAAATAAAAATTTAACAATGTTCTATGAGAGGTCTGCTATATATATCACAAACAAAAGAACCCACTCAGCCGGAAGAAGACACATTCTGTTGATAACTTTACATGGTATTGTATACCTCCAGTTAAGGGGAAAACTGCACATAATGGTTAACTAGTCTCAGAAGGTGGTTAAGTGTTTTTTTCTAAAACAGATAGTGCTGGTGTCAAATAATTATTTGCTTTATCAGGCAAATGTGCAACCTGCAGATGGATCAAATAAGAATAATCAGTTAA
The DNA here is from genome assembly GCF_022201045.2 of Citrus sinensis. Lineage (NCBI taxonomy): Eukaryota > Viridiplantae > Streptophyta > Magnoliopsida > Sapindales > Rutaceae > Citrus > Citrus sinensis. The sequence continues at coordinate 30,535,655 of NC_068563.1, forward strand.
AAGTGTACTAGCCAAGCCAGGGGGGAAAGAAACATAATGGAATAATTTACTGATTGGTTCTCTTTACCAGCTCATACAGCTCCTTCCCTTGCTCAGAAACATACTCATAACATACCTGCACGCAATTGAAGAACCTTAGTTCCCTCCCATTTAAAACTATGTAAAAAATCAAACAAAATACAACTCACATCAAAGCTTTTGTTCCTTGCAGTTGAATCATGCAATGCCTTAACACAGATATCGGCCACATCAGCACAGCTGATGCCCTGAATGAAGAGACAGAAGGTAAGATTGGATTTCAACCATTATATTCATTGGTCAAACGGGCAAACTGTTCTCACCTGTGTAATCCTGTTTCCTTGATCAAAAATTAAAGCACGCTGGCCACCAGGTTCCTCCTGTAAGAACCAACTTATGATTATTTTCTATGCAGTCTTGTAATGTTAAACAAGTAATTAGCTCAGAGAAGATGGTTAAGATTTTTTAAATTTGTAAAGCAGTGATGGCATAAGTTGAGACACCCCCCAAAAAAAAAAAGGCAGGCATTATTAAATATTTGAAGAGGTTTTTAGTATTAAGTCCGAAACAGCAATATTAGTAGCACAGAAGATTTACCTTAAGGGGACCGGGGCGAATGATTGTATACCCAAGGCCTGATCGTCTCAATGAATCTTCGCCATCCTAAAGAAATTTGTAAATATAGACACGACTTAACTGACGAAAAACAAAAATGAAATGAACTTTTGACACAATATAGAGAACAGAAGAAAGTGAGAGACTAACCCTCTTGGCTTTAAGAACCTGCTCCCTTCTGCTAGGTTCTACCCCTAATCCTGTGCAAGACACTAAGACGAAGTCTGTTTCTTGCCCAGTCTGCAAAAAATCCACTAACACATTTTTTCAAGGCTGCGGAAAAGGGGAATTTGTTGTCTTCAAACTGATTTGCACATACAGAAATGTCATTTAGATAAAGACAAAAATAATAAATATTTTTACCAAAAGAACTTCATGCAATCCCCAAAAGGATTGATCTGCTAATAATGGTACATGTTGAGTAGAATGAAAACAAACAGGCACTATCAATATTCTGCAAATATCATCTCATGGATTCTTCACAGAAACTATAAATCACCCATTTATGTTACAGTTATTATGCTCTGAAAATTCAGAGTATTATGCCTAATGTATCAGTCAGTAAATCATACTGCTAGGAGTTTATTCTCAGAACTGGAATCTTATGTCATGTCTAACTTCCACTCTACCCCATGATTCACAAGAAGACACTCTTGAAAATAGTCTAAGAAGACAGAAATACAGCACAATCTTAGAAATGGATACTTCATACCCAAGCATATACAAAAAGAAGTTTGCTCAGAATTACACATTAAAAAACTTACAGGCAAGACTTTTATATACTCCAATATAAGCTTAAAGCTTCTTAGGTCTTGCTTTGCTCCAGAAGGTCCCTCAACAGGTCTCTGTAGCAAGAATAACATATGGAATCAGCAGTGTGACCATGAATGATACAGTTGCACTAACAGTTTATGAGAGATTATAAATATCACAAGCAGCCAGTTTTCCGGTGCTCTTCGACAAATTAATTTTTGCAAATTTGGATTTTGACATGATGCCTCCTGTTAGGACCATCATCATGTGGTTCGGAGTTTTTGGTAAAACATCAAAATATATCCAAATTTTGTGCACTATTTTAAATTTCTTACATGATTTTGATGAATAAGGGCTTTGGTTCATGCTTGGATACAAATTATTATGGCATCAAACTTGCATTTCGTGATAAAGAACCTCAGGAGAAAGCAGTTGAACGGAACAGAACATTTAGAGACCAAGGCCTGGCTCCCTGGTTAGTGGACAGCCTTACCAAGACCTAGGTCTTGGATTCAAGTCTCAAAAGTGTGCTTGTATGTTTAATTAATAATTTTTTTAAATTAAAAAAACAGAACATTTAACATAGCTCGTTAATTACATAATAGAAGGTCCACAGATATAATATTCTTGAGCTCAAAACGGGAGTAGGAAGATTAGACAACTTTGTTAAGAAATCAACAAACTACGTTAAAACCTTACTGAAATCAAGTAAATTCCTAATCATAAAACTATCCCTAGCAAGATTATAGTAATAACACCAAAACAATAAAAATAAAGTAAATCATAATGATGAAGGACAAGTTAGACTTATCTAGGGGTCATTTTTATTTTGGTCGGATTAAGTTTCGTCTTACTTAAGTGCATATTCAAAAAAGAATAACTCCCACCAAGATAAAAGAATCAAGGATTTTGAAACTGAAAGTTAAAATTTGACATCAATTATTGCTTGATTTGCTTCAATTAACTACACTTCATATATCCACTAGGAATTCAGTATCATCATATTTGGATGATAGTAAACCAAAAACATTTGAGCACTGAGCAGATATTGTCTCAATAACAGAAAATGATAAGCATGCAGGATTCTCATACAAGTTTAACAAAATAGGAAGCAAGACGACAAGGCAATTAACATGATTGCATAAAAATCTGTGAAATCATCAGGGAAAAACCTGTCGTCTGGGCTCAAATCGGATGGTCATTGTGTGTACAAGGAAAGGATCCATTGGTGGATCATCTGGTTTCACAGGGCGGAAGGATGAAAATGGCACTCTGACCTGCCATTTTTGTAGAGGTGAATTATGGAGAATACATTCAGGCTTGCAAAAAATTATAACAAAAGAAATAATTGGGAAAATGAGAATTCAACAGTTTACTAAGAAATAAGAGGGCCTTACCCTACAAAATCCTACTTTTGTGCTAAATCTTGCAAAATACAATTTACTTTGGCTTCTGTCTGCCGAAGGACCAGCTTCAAGGATTAAAACATACGATCTTCCATTCCCACCAACAGAGAGAACTAGGCCTTCATACCTAACCAGGAAAAACGATCATAGAGATGTGAGAAGCATCTAATTGGGAAAGTGAAAAAATCCAAAAGATTTCCTAAAGCCAGCAAATACTGAATCAAAGAATCCTACCTGTCAAGGGTGCAACCCAGAGGAAGTGAAAGCTTTTTTGACAGTTCAACATACCCTCCTCTGGTGAAAACATATCCTAGATTTGTTGAATACAATGAAGAGAGTTAAAGTCGGATAGATGAAAGATAATCTCTCTCTCTCTCTCTCTCTCTCTTTCTGTGTGTAGCTGCCATAATTTTACTACAAGATTAAATAAAAAATCACAGCAGTTTGTCGTGTACAGGTTTGAAAACGGATATTGACTAATGAATGCACCCCTGAATTTAACTTGCTCCAAACAGAACGTAAATAAGAGATCTCAAAGTCCATCAAATTTACCTGAAAAGACAGCATCTCCTGTTTCAGACAGTTCAAATTTAGCATCCATTCCTGCATCATACTTAAAAGCAACCACATCCTGGAAATAAGTTCCTTGACGAGCTTCCCACCCATTCAATGAATCTGCCGATTTGAACTTTGCAAGCAGAAGTTTGCTTTTGCTGCTTTTTCCTGCCCGCAGTTGTGCCAATTTATTATTGAAGTCCTGGAATTTAAACAGAGATTATTTTTTGCAGAAATAATTTTTGATGGGTGCAGTTTAACCACCATGAATAATTAGTGATTTCTTATAAAGAGTTCTCGTAAGCAACAAACAAAAAACACAAGTTTACTTAAAGAAATCCAATTAGGATCATTCAAAAGCTCAGAGAAAGTGCAGTGAACACTGCTTGAATAGCATTGCTTTGTTTCAATTAGTGAAGTACAGTGGTAATTCACACACAAATCACTGGGTGCACAGAGAGACTACATTCAGATATAGGTAGACAATTTAAGAAGAGGCCAAACCTGAAATGCTTTAGTAACGTTGTAAACCCCTTGGTAATCAACTCTAAAAAGATCCCCAGTGATGGTAGAACGCGCCGTAGCACAATAAATAATTTTGTTGCAATTTTCAACCGCAGCCTTAAGAGTGCAGGGATCCCCAACATCCCCAATCACTATCTCCACTGATCTGGGAAGCATATCCACCACTTCCTGATCCGCTTTCCTTACCAAAGCCTAAGAATAGAATTACCATCAAGAGCAATTGAATCATAGATGATCACTAAAAGATAACAAAGTCTAGGAGCAAATTGGAAACAATTCCTCAAAATGGTTACTAAATTTCTTATTTTCGAACTAGTTGGTGGCGCCACTTTAACCTGTTAATGTACCAAGTCCTACCATCATGACAAATGGTGAAGCCAACTTAACAATTTGCTTTTCTGAAGAGAAAATGAGATGATGAAGCCAAAATAATGTATAATCCGAGCAAGCCATGTCAAAACATTGCAAATACATCTAACTACAACAGCAGATTCGTACATTCATGTTATTAAAGGCTGAAGTTTTAGTACTACGGGAGAGAGGGGGGGAGAGAGGGAGAGGGGAGAAAAAAAAAAAAAAACACCTTGACAGAGTAACCTCTGAGCATGAGCTTCCTGATGACGATCCTGCCAATACGACTAGTGGCACCAACCACAAGCACAGTAGTATTCTGAGCACCAGGAATAGCAAACTCACACATGGGACCTTCTCTAATCAAAAGCGCATCTAAAGAATCCTTGTCATCGGCTCGAGTAGTTCTAGATATTTGTCCTAACCCGGAGAACTTCCTCCAAACTTCATCAAATATCTGTCGAGATTTCCTCCCCAACCCAACCGGGTTCACGTCATCTAAACTTATAGACACTGGCTGCTGCTGCTGCTGTTGTTGTTGTTGAGTTAGAGCATCTGGGTTAGTATTAGTGTTGCTCTTCTTGGTATTGGTTGATCTTTTGCCCGCTTTTTCCTTATTCCCAGAGCCAGAGGAGGACGCTTTGGTGACAATCATCTGGCCTCGACGACAGTGATGCCATTTGCAAGCGTTCATTTCGAGTGTCCATTTTGGACTGCTGTGATTTTGAAAATAATGCGAGTAGGAATATGCACTGCTCAGTTTAGGATTCGGGGTTACAGTTGTTGAAGTTGCAGTCATGATGTCCTTGTTGTTGGTATTGCATTTTTTTCTTTTTTAACTTGTTTATTTTATAATCCCAGCTATTTGTCCGTGATTTGATATTCTTTTTTTTTTTTTTTTGTGTTAATTTTTATCATTAGAACACCACTAGTAGGTATTTTGGTGAAGATGATCCATAATCTGTGGTGTTGAGAGGCCAAAAATGGAAACAGAAAGTACAGACCACAGAATGGAAACAGAGTCAGGAGGCGCCACGTTCAGAATCCAGTTCCCTCTCATTCTTTGACACGTGTTATAATAATAGACAAGTATTTTTTCAATGGCGAAAGTAATTGACCCATTTAATTTGGACTTGACCACTGCCTTCATTTGGTAGATTCAATCCTCCACGACGTGCATGACAGACAACACGATGCCATTTGCTCGAACTTAAAAATTGCGGTTCAGCTTCACGGCGGAAAAAGAGAGAATGTGCACAACAATCACGATGCATTCATTTGCGTATAAATGTAATCGTAAACATAACATTTAACTTACACAAGTATTAATGAAATTAATTACTAGTGCAGGTCTGAATTCTGATCCTTTTTTCCTTCCCATCTTTTAAAAGGAACTAATAATAAGACATTCTACCCAAAAAAGAAAAAAAAAGCTTTGGAGTTGAATATCTAGAAAGATTTTAAACAGATAAAAGGGATTGAAACTAACCTCCCTCCCACATTGCTTTGTATGAAAGAAAACACTTTTAAACAAATTAGAACAATTATAGTACACTCGCCATCCAATGATGGCACTAGAAAATACAGTAAGATAAAATCAAAGAATCACCAATCAGACCACCGACCGACAGAAATCAGCAATAAGAATCAGTACTCTCTTCTCCGATGACTAGTTAGCGGCTGTTCACGACGACGGCAGCTCTAGACTTGGAAAAAATTCACTTGCTCTTTTCAAAGGGAAATTGGGTCTTGGACTATCAAAGATTGTTCCCAAGCAAGCAAGTGATGACGAACCATTCCATTGTATATTCTGAGTGTACCTCACAACTATCTAGTTCTACCACTTCTCCCCATCACTGCTTTGTTATAGACAGTTGCCCGGGCAGACCAGCACAAAATATCTGGTGGTTTCTCAACAAAATGTCATATTTACATGTACAGATTGCTCAACCAGCATTGCCAGCAACCTCTGCAGCTCTCTGCCTCATCATCTCCATTACAGCCTGCCTTCTCCGTGTATCAGACTGTTGCTGGAGCCTCCTCAAATGTTCTTTGAGATCTCTGTAATAACAAGAAACGTTTACATAAATTAAACATAACAAGTAGAAAATTATTCAGCAGCCTTGACTATAAAGATAAGAACAATGTAAACACAACGAATAAGTAGAAAATTATTCAGTAGTTCTTGACTATATAGATGAGAACAATGTAAACCTGCAGCGTGGTACGTGGCATTCAGACTCTTTGCATGCTCGAGCATGGAGTTGCAGGAGATACCACATTTTCTTACAAAGGACACAACCTCCAGACGCACGTGTTTTGCATTGTATACCATGTCGGAAAAGCCCCTTCACCTTACGGCAATTAGGATATTGGCAGTGTGGAGAACGACATTGTGATGCATGAACCAGAAGATCAAGCATTTTTCTAAGCTGAAATGAGAGATACCAATCACGTTAGAATGAACTTTGAAAGAAGCAAGGTTGCCGATCCTGAGAAATCATTATTTAAAACTAAAAAAATCATGCACATGTTATTTATTTAATTATTTATTTGGAAAGGGGAAAAGAGGAAGAAAAAGAGAAGGGGGTTGGGGGGGGGGGGTGTTCAATGTAAATTAATGATAAATGGTGAAGGTTATGTATTTAATGAAAATATCTACAAAAAAAACTTGTGCATTGTAGACGGGCAATGAGTATACAGCACCTGCAAGACTCGTAGCTGTCTGGCTTCTTTATTCTGTGCATCGCGATCAGCAGTGGAAGGATGGTTTGTCAATTTATGTGGATGATCAATACCGCCATCCTTCTGATAACAAGCATTGCATACATCATAATCCGGGCAAACTTCACAGCGCCAACCTTGACCAGTTTCTATATCAAGATGGCATATATTGCATGTTGTCACAAATGCAGGTGCAGTTGGATTATGCAGATGATAAAGGACCATCATTGATGAATGCTTAGCCCGCCTCAAGGTATCATACTGATAATGATTTCCTTGACAAAGACTCAGAAATGCCTGTCTGGTATCAAAAAATTCACTTTCGAGAATCTCATCTTTATCTTTCGTATCAGCAGGCACATCGGTAACTGGAAACTAAAGGATTTCAAGAAATCAAATTTTAATTAGAAAATGAAGATGCAGTAACAGTAAAAACCAGATTCCTGAGTCCATACATACATTACTTACTTCCTCAAGGATGTGTACTTCCCTCGAATTGACGGGATGTCTCTCTCTATCTTCACGTTTCTTTTCTGCTTCAAAACACCTATTAAGGTAAACGGTGTAAACATCAAAGAAAAGGAGAAAATAATAATAATAATAATAGAATAAAATAAAAAGGAAACCCAAGGAATAAACACAATTAAATTTGAATATTCCCCTACCGTAAAATAAATTAGAATGCAGACAATCTTATTTGGCAGAGGCAAAGCAAGACAAGGACGCATAAAGCCATAAAGAGAACAGGGATTGGAAATACCAGTGGTTCCTATTGCCTGAGTATTCATGTATTGTCACGAAGTAATGGCTGCAACGAGTTCTATAGTCTTTACTCTAACTTCAGATATTTCCATAATCACTATCTTGCCACCTCAAGCCTCAAGAAGACTAGTTGCTGTGAAAAAGATGGACAAATTCCACAGCACCAAATTCACATGGGTGAAAATTTATCACCGCCTAGCCCCTCATGCAGAGGGAAAGGCTTGTCTTATTTCTGATATTGATATTCCTTCTGCTAAATGATCTCATAACTTTTCATGTGGTTTCACACAAACATATCCAGTTCCTGAGGCATCTCTAATCTGGCTTCACAGACGAGAAGACACCTTCACGAACTTATTTATTTATTATTCATTTTTTGAGGTAAACAGAACTGTATTCAAGCAGTAACGAAAAGAGCACTGGAAATTCGACAGACCGGCTAAGCCTAACCTATCTCATATATGTAACGTAAAGTGTATATATGCCTAAACACAAGGTACGAGCACAGTAAAACCATCCCCAAAACAGAGGAACATGTAAGCTTCCACAATATCCTATTAGCAAACCACACTTACACAAAATAAAAGAGCAACAAAGCATATACAATTAACCCAAAGGTCCTTGAGAAGAATATGTTTATATATCAAACATATAAAATCTACATATTTTACAACTATAAGTCAAGAATGCAAGTGAAAACAAAAGAAACTTACTTATCACAAAGCTGAAAGTTTTTGCACTGATTGCACACATGCCGACTCCCCGATACCATTAAAATACAACAATGATTGCAAGCATGCTGCAGATGAACCATAATAAAGTCTTCCTTCATAGGGCAAATGGTCTCCCCAAGCTGGAATAACCAGAGGAAAATTTAGTAACTCCAATAAAAGGACATCAATTATCTATCATTCAATTACTATGTGTAGCCACCAAAAAAAAGAAAAATAAAATAAATAAAGATACGGAGGATAAAAATTACCTTATGCATAAGTAGCAGATCCTTTGACGCATTACCAGAAAGATCAGTTTGACCAGATGCTTTTAGAGCCCTTTTTGTAATGGTTTTTTTGGTTATCCCCTTATTCTGTTTTTTCCCGTCTTCATCTTGACGAATCTGATAAATTAGATCCTCTGCAGCACCAGGCCAATAGTCACCATCAAAATATGGCAGCCTGGCTGCAGTTACCTTAGCTCTACATTCACCGGTGGATACAAAGAAATGATCATATAAATTAGTGAGATCAACTACGATGTTTTCCTTGGCAGCTTTTCTTAACATAGCCAAGTACCTGAAGAAAGGCATCGAAACATGCAAGAAGTAAGAGGACAATAGGACCTATAGCATACAAAGTCAGCAACTTTCTTTTCTGGAGGTTATTAGGTTTACCATTCTCGGAGTTTATCAGATTTTGGTGTTTTTTGAATTTCTGGATGGCAATACAAAATATAGTCTTCACCCTTTAGCGGAGGGCAAGCCCAAATATAGCAGCTGGTAAAACCACGCAGCTTGCAATATTCAAGGTAACCAATCTGAAACATGATCAAGCATAGAAATTAATAACTCCAAAAATATCCTAAATCCAATCAATAACTAATCTCATTCAAAAAGATAGGCGCGGAGAGAGAGAGAGAGAGAGAGAATTAAATTGCAATCTCAAACTTACCAAAATTTCATGATAAACAAATGTGCGCAGTGCCTCTCCAGTAACTGCTTTAATCTCAGGCCTAAAATACTTCACCGAATCCAAATATGATAGATAAACTCGACGCTGATTAGGAAATTGGCATTCAGATCCAAATTCTTGAACATACATGCCAAATAGGCACACTTCTACACCTTCAATCTTCTGAAACAACAAAACTACCTGAAAGAAATAATCATAAGTTTATAGTTCAGGAAGCTTTTTCCTTTTTTTTTGGGCGATCTTTCAAGGGTTGTTACACATGATAATCATCATCACAGTAACACCTTCGACTAAGTTAAAAGCGAATTCTCTGTACCTTGGATTTATAAGGAAATTCCGTAGGGTAATTCTCTTCTTGGAAAATTTCAAGAAACCGCTGCTTCACTTCCAACTTTTTGTCAACAGATGAAACAACTCTGATTACAAGTGCTTCAGCCCCAGGAACCTAGACAGAGAATATAAAAGGATAAATTACCTAACAGAATTTGCTATGTGGACAGTCTTGAGTTTAACCCACAGAAGCAATTACTAGAAAATATTCCACATCAGCAGAGTCCTCTAAAATGGTTGAACATGCTACGAAAACATTAATCTAAAATAAAGGAAGAATATTTAGTGTAATACCATGCAGTAAGTTCCAGTACTACTCGTCTATAAATACCAAGAACAAACCAACTGGAACTTCCGGCAATTAGTTACACTTGATTCATATTAAAACAAGGATTCCAATGATTCAAATAGCTAGATAGATCAAAATTTAATAACTTCCATTAACAACTTCCTGACTAAAATTGTATCATCGGAAGAAGTAATTAGCTAGATTAACAGTAAACAATAATATGATCTTTCTTCAAATTAGCCATTTGATCCTAAACTGCTTCACTTGCTTGGATAGAGAAATTGGCAAGCAGGTAATATATGGTAGGCACACTGAAAATACTTTGCCAAAGAAATTCTGCATATCACTTGAACTGAATATAATGAACCACAAGCAGAAAAACAACAGATATGACAGCATAAACGTAAATCACCTCATCATATGATTTTCCTTGAATCCTTGCCCTCTCTTGTCTCTCCTGCTTCAGTCTTCTAAATAATCGATGCTCTATGTGATCACTAAGGATTGTCCTTGGAAGATCTTTGGCCCCCAGTACAGCACTCTGTGGTAAAGGCTTACGCTCTCCTCTTTCAACCTCCGTTATGTAGCAATTAGGGCAAGTATATTCAGCTTGTCCACCATCATTCCTCCGACCATTAAATAAAGCACAAATTTGATGTTGCCAGGCTTCACATTTGTCACATTGAACCCACTGCACATGACCATTGAAGGCAAAATGATCAGAGTGATTGTTTTAGATCACCTTGCAACGTTAACAAATACAGAATGGAAAAGAAAAAACTTACCCATTCTTCAGTCTCCTCGTCATTTTTCTTCTTCTCCAGCCTTGCCTTTGCAATGGTAGTCCCATCAACGACAATAGTATCACCACGAGCCTCATTGTAGCATTTAATACAGAAATAATGCCGTGTGTCACCAGCACCCATTGTATAATACATTGCATTTCGCTTAATACGAGTACCACATGGCGAGCAATAAATAGGTGGTGGTTCAAAAGTAAGCTTCTCAACTGCACACAGCTGACAAGAGTTCTCACTCATTGCATGCTCCATTGCTTGATTCTTTTCTGCCTTTGCTTTACTCTGCATAACAAGAACAAACACATCAACCAACAGTGCAGACAACATCTAGGATGCAGGATAGATAACAGTCAAATTCCTCAAAGCACCATTAACAAATGAAATTCAAGAGCAAGAGGACCCAAAAACATCAAATATTTTATCAACAGGGGATCAGAACATGTAAGCTTTAATGTCAGCTGCATTGAAGTGTAAAAGCACTAAGCATTGAAATAGTGATGAGGGCGAGTTCAGCAAGGAACACATACTTTTTACAAAGTTAACAGCAAAAATAAGAACAAATAAATAAATAGAAGATAAATTATAAACAGATTAAAAGATCTGATCCAAAATATTGTGTTTGAGAAATATAGCATCCTGTAAAATAAGTCTGTTTAAAGCTCTGATGGTACCCTTCCTCCCATATATACAAGGCCTGTCATTTCACCAAGTCAATTCAATGACAATTTCCAAGCACAATGCAAAACAGAATAGCATGTGCATAAAACAAACTTTCACTGATTAGTTTGTATAAAAAGATTCCTTGGGATACCTGGCCAACCCACTGTCTGAGACCACAAATATGCTCTCTAACTTGCTCAGGAGTGAATAGTTCAGTCAGTGATACCCCTTTTATTTTTGGCTTTCCAGACTTAGTTGCAGCAGCATTTTCAGCAGGCTGTGTCAAACTTTCTTGCTTAGCCACATCGCTCTCTTTCTCAACTTTATTGTTTTCCTGCTTAGCTGAAGCAGTAGGCTCATCATATACAATACGATCACCATCTGGCCTTTGGTTGTTACTTTCAACAACATCATCCTTCATCTCATTATTATGAGGGCTCCCCTGTCCAGAACTTACAGGAACTTCCATCTTCACTTCCATAAACTCAGATTTTACTGGCATTCCTATCTTGACATTTTGGTAATCTTGTTGCAGAACATCGTGGGATACTTGAGTTTCAGCAATAGCAGAAGCTGATACAGTAGAACTTTTGTTCTCTGGAGCAAGAGATTGAGAAGATGGCTCTATCTTCATTCGTTTTAGAGAAGGTTGTATATCTTCTGAAGTCTCCACAACTGCTGGAGTTTTAGAGATCATCCCACCTGAAGCATCTCCAGTATCATAAGATTTACATGACTCACTAACTGAACTCGGCAAACAAGAATCAGTTTTTGGACGAGCACGTTCTTTTTGTTGCTGTAGATAGTTCTTGACAGGAACACAAACAGGGCAACTTGGGTCCCTGCAATGCTTGTGATGGTGAATCAAAATTTTTGAATGATGGCAACGAGGATAAGGGCATTGAGATGAAGTGCAATTGTCCATATGTCTCCATAATTTTTGGACGGTAATGCAATTAACATCCTGACATTTCCCTTCAGGAGCAGCACATCGGCGAGCATGGCGCAAGAACAAAAGCCACCTCTGTTGATTTCTAAATTGTCTATCTCGGTTTCCATTGGTTAATCTGCAGCTAGCACCCCTTGAAATTGGGTGCTCTGCCATGACTCTAGGACCAACAGATTGACTGATAACAGATACTTCCGAAGATAAATTGTTACGCTGAGCTTCACCTTGAGCAGCAATCCTCTGGCGGAAATCCTCTTGGACATGCTGCTCATGTGACATGTTTCCTGCCATGTGAGTCTTCTCTTGTGATTGAGAATGCCATTGACCTTGCGGAACTGATTCTGATTGTCCTCCTATAGAAAAGCAGTTAAAACCATTATGAGAATCTGCAACCAACTGATGAGAATGCAACATTTGTTGCATAGGCTGGGACATTTGTGTTAGTGATGAGCAGATATCATGCTGGCCAGATGAAACAGACAGATGCTGAGCACCCCTTGAACGGTCTTCAGCAGAAGTTAGCTGAAATTGGTTTTGTGACTCAGGCAGCTGGAATTGTTCAGGACCTTGTGAGTGCATAACTTCATTATGCTGCTCCATTCCAGGTTCACGCTTCACTTGACAGATCATATCAGACATCTGAGAATGACCATAACCATCATTGTTCAACAAATGCTGCTGCTGACTTTGCGGCTTCTGTTGGCGTTGATGTTGAACAAATTGTTGTTGTTGAACATGATGCGGCTGTTGGGGGAATTGTTGCTGTTGTTGTGACTGTAGAAGATTGTCTCTTGAAGATAAGGAAGAATGGAAATTCATCTTTTCGGACTGATCAATTGATGGAGCCTTAACCTGTGTGCCCTGTGTTGCACCATGAAAATTCGACTGATTACCCATCAACGTAGCACTTGTTTTGGCTATGGGCATAGACTGCAAGCTTCCTGAATTCATGTTCGGAGCATTGGTCATTGATCCAACAGGTGTTACAGCACCATAGAAGTTCCCTGTCCCATAAGAATCAGCATTGCTCCCTCCATATCCATCACCTGATGAATGAACTTTTAGTTGTGAAATACCATCATACAAAGATTAACATGGAATTCTATGCTTAAGTGTGCGAAATAAACACCATGTGATAAATCAGTAAGGGAAACATGCAGATGGGGAAAGAGAGAGCGAGATATATTACCCTGCACCATTGGTCGCTGATGATCAAAGTGATGTTGTAAGGGCTTGGGAGAATTAGCATATTGGGTGCCTGTCAAATAGCCCTCAGAAGTGCCAGGTTCATTTACAAGTAAATTGTTCCCAATCATCCCCAACCCACCATTTAAAGCCCCATTAGAGAACCCATAAGATTTATGCTGCAAACCACTCCTCATACCACTACCCATGTGGCTGCCAAGGTTGTGCAGTATACGGCTGTTTTGACCACCAACATGCTGCTTTTGTTGCTGTGGTAGGGATACCATAGCAGATTCAACAGTTGAAAAACCACCACCATTATTGGACTCCAGATTCATGTAGGACTGATTACTGCTGCTGTTGGTCTGGTTGCTATTATTGTTAAATCCAGGGGTAGGAATCATTTGACTTGCAATTCTTTGGACGCCCATTGATGGCATGTTTCCACTAGAACCAACGGAAAAATTGGCAGGTGATTGTTGATATCCATTAGAAAGGGTTCCTGCGAAAAAAAACACTCTGTAATACTGGCAAAAGAAAAGGAAAAGCAACCAGCACTAATGAAGGTAATGTAAGAATTATATTACCATCAGATCTATTATAGGAATTACTCTGTATGCCACCAGTTGACAACAGGCTCCCAGAGTTGACGGTTGTAGGTGCTATAGTGTTACATCCACCAGCAGCTATCATTGAACTATCTACAGACGATGTGACCATTAGGGATGAATTCCCACAGTGTGACATGCCAGGTGTTGGGATCATTGTACCAATGGAAGAAGAAGAATTTACAAGCTGCTGATGTCTTTGATTATGATTATTCCCAGGTCTGCCCTTGATCAGATAACTCAAACGAGCCTCTAAGGTATCCATATTCATATAATCCTCCTAAACAGAAATTGCAGATTTAGAAACATGAAATGAAATTAAGAACTGCTTAAAAACAATCCTGGAACAATTCATTCTGCTTCACTCCCAAAGAACAGCATAACTATTTGTAAAAAAGGTAACCTTATTTTATGGAAAACTTTGAGAGTTCAAATAATGAAATAATAGTTGAGAGAAATTTTTTGCAGAAACAAGGCAAGGAGAAAAATAAAGAACCTTTGTAGAAGCAGCTTTAAAAAGACCCTCCTCTAAGCGTTTTGAAATATCTTTGAACTTTGTTCTCTGCGTTTCATCAATTGTTTGCGTCTGGCGGTGCAATAACATTCCAAAGCTGGAAAGGATGAAATAAAATTACTTAGTCATAACATAAACAAATTTCCTGGTAAGAATATGAGGTTCCTTTATAAAAGCACCAAACTGTCTAAGACTACCCAACCAAAAGTAACTTCTAAATAAAAATTACTAATTCAACAATCTGAAAAATAATATTATGATATAACATGTGAAAATTCAAGTCCTAGTTGCAGAAGACCTAAGATGTGACCATCGAGTAACCACAGGATCATATTCATGACTAGAGAATTTAGGAAACGTCTTTATTTTCATCTTGGAGAATCAGGAGGCTGTTCTACAATAATATTATATGTTGATTTTGCATAGTATCTATACTGCAGCTCCTCTTGCATTAGAGAAATTGTAAACTTGATATCAATCTCCTCTTTTTTTGGGTAACTTTTTTTTTTTTAATACAAAAAATACTGAAGGCATTTATATTCGTCAACATTTATAAATATAAACTCCAATCAAACATTCAATAATTGAAGCGCATTAAGAAAAAAAATAGTGTGTATGAAAGGCTACGCCATCAATTGCCTAGTCTAACAAATTCTTGTATTGCATTCATCTCCTATTATTGTTTCTCCTCTGAGTTTTTCAATTGGTAATGTAATCAAGTTCTCTCTAGTGTTAATTAATAAATTTTGCTCACACTGTCAAGGTTCCCAAAAAAAAAAAGAAAAAGAAAAAAGAAGGTTCTCCCTAGTTTTGAATAAGGTAATTTACAGAATTAATTTTGATAATATTAGGTTATCATGACCTTGTACCATTAACTCCTACAGCAATTGAATGGACAAGTTGAATAGATTAATACAAATATAAACCTACTTGCTCATCTTGTCCAGTTAGGTTTATATTTTTATTTGAAGCTAAAACCACAGAAAAGAAAGAAAGAATGATTTGACTTACATTCTGTCGCGCATAAAACCTCGTGCTCTGAGCAGGTCAGGGTCGGCATTGAACATATTACGCTGTGGAGTAACCCCACCACCACTACCACCGGCAGCAATAGCAGCAGTGGTAGAAACACCACCAACTAAATTTTGCATTTGATTAGGTTGCAGTGCGTTTCCATTCTGCTGGGGCAGTCCTCCTTGATTAGGAACCTGCCCCGCTGATATATGTGCCTGTACATTCATATTATACTGCTCTTTTTGATTGATAAAAGTAACAATACTAAATTATACTGCATAATAGCTGAATCAACACGCTTTGCACCAATAAATAATCATCCCACCATCCACTCATTCTATACTGCTCTTCCTTTTCTTGCTTTAGCTGTAGCTGTAGCGATAACCCTTCAAAGTATTCACAAAATCTAGAATGCCCAGGTGGTGGTTACCTATATGTTCAAATGAACAATGATGTCATAAAAATTAACCACAATTTGGAAGACACGATAGCAATTGCATTGATTGAGCAAGCAATCGAATTTAATTTCGTTAGGGTTAGATAATTGGGAAATTGGCGACTAGATCCTATCCTGATAGCGTAATTAATAGAATAATTGGAAATTTCAATAAGTGAAACCCTAGGTTTGGTCCAGTAGTTTGAACAATAAGAAGAAAAACGAACCTGAATTGGGAATAGCAGTAGCAAAATCGGGAGCGATAGCGATCGGAGGTCGGACAGTACCGGCGCAGAAAAGGAACGATTACGACGATGATCGACGATTTCGTTTGGGAAAGTAATCGAGACGTACGATAGAGACAAACAAGGATAGATTAAGTCACCGCTTAAATTGCACGTGCGAAAGAGGGTTCACACGAGTAAAATTATGTATGGATGGGTTGGGAGACGATGAAATGAAGATTGTATTGTAAGAATTTGGGAAACGACCACGTATCGAGCGAGCCACCTAGGGAGAGAATAAAAGAACAAATTAGAGTCAAAAGCATGTACAATTAGCTCTTTCGTTTGTAATTATTGTGGCTACGCTGAAAATAATTTATTTCATAATTTTTTATCAATCAAATTCTGTTTGTCAGTATCAAAATTTTCATCTTATAAGTTCAACCACTTTTATGTAAATGTGAATTTTTTTTTTTTAAAAAATGTTTCGGTCAACATAAACTTAGGCATGTTTTGTTAATTATGTTTATATAATAAAATTACACTTATATGAGTAAAATTTATATGTGTTAGATATGAATAAAATTTATCAAACACATATATTCTATTTTTTTTCTGTTTATTATAGTTTTCAAATTAAGCTTTTAACCAGCCAAAATAGCGAGATTTCATATAACAAATTTATCATATGTGCTCATCTACTAACTACAATGTTTTATGTTTTATCGTTTTTTGCTTTACTTGTTCTCAATTTCTTTCTAATTAATCTACTTTCTTTTTATATTGGCGCAACAATTTCCCAAAATTATGATCACAATTATAGAAAGATTGTAGGGCTGAGTTGGGTGACTATTGACTACTAGCGATTTCGGATTCGTGTAGACGAGTTGTAACCTACAATCCAAATTGAGAATCGGATTTTGGAATAAGCTCACCCTCATAGGATTGCGAACTTTTATCACGGCCATTGTAGCGCATGCGTCGACCCAAGGCATAAGGACACGATGACTTGATGTTATCCTCACATTCCTCTTGCTTATCTTTGACTGTCTATTTATGATTCCAAACTCAAAGCTGGTAACTAAGCATAAGGATTGCACTTGTTGTAGCACTTAATCCAATATTATGGTTTCAAATATGTAGAATTCACTTAAGATTCAAATTAAGGTGGTCAGTTAAATAAAACTTACTTGAAAATCACTCAATCAGACATTTGGGACGTGTAACAAAATTCAATTAAACACTCGTAAAACAATCGAAATTACTTAAATATCCAAAGGTAAATTCAATTAAACACTAATAAAATTTACTATTGTAACAAAATTTTTACACCCCATCTTTGTTTATCTTTAAACCTTTTTTTTTCTTCGGGGAAACTTATAACTGTTTAAAATAAAGGTAGATTGAAACAAATTCAAGATTTTAAGATTTCTATACATTTTATAAATGAAATCCCAAAATAAGTAATTTTTTTAGGGTGAAATTTTATTGCAAGAGGCAGATTTTAATTTATGGGTTTTCGTTCATATATATATAGATTAGAGAAAAAGTGTTTATCTAGAATTGAGGATGAAGCAAATGAAGAAAGATGTAAGAAAATCCTTCGCGGCTTTTTCATCTTCCCCTGTTCCTACAATGTTAACCCTACATTTATATGCATAATTCAATATTTATAGGTGAAAAAGTATAAGATTGAAGTATTTTGTCCTCTGTAATAGACATTTTTCAAGTTTTTTTATAATTTTTGTACATGGTGCTTGCTTTTGGTTTAATGCTTTTGATTTCCTGTGCTGGCTCTTCATCAGCAGTCATGCCACTGGTGCTGCAGTTGTTTAAACCGTAGGTCGTCACGTTCATGACTTAGGGTAAAATTATTTGAAGGCAGTAGAGATTTTAGGCCCTGGCAAGCTTTGAAAATGGCAGTGGGTTTTGTTGATTGAGGGAGAAAATGAAGTTTTTACAAAGGCCTCTTCTTTCAAAGAGAAAATGGAGTTTTATAAATCTTGGGCTTGGATAAGAATTTCAGAATAAGTTGAAAAGATAACTCCCCTTGCAAGTCTTAAGAGACTCCCTAAATTTTAAGATTACTAATTTAACTTATAAAAAAGCAAGAATTAAAATAAAAAAAAAATCAAAGAGAAAGACACTTATTTAAACACTTGGCTAGGGATGGCAATTGTACCCGCAAACCCGCAAACCCGCCAAAATCCACCCGCCAAAACCCGCCCGTTGCGGGTAATTTTATCCGTTGCGGGCGGGTTTAGTATTATAAATTAAAACCCGCACATGGATGCGGGTGGGTTTGGTATTAACCTTATACCCGGTGGATACCAGCATGGATATCCACCAAACCCGCAATAATTTTTTTCAAATATTTTTAATTTAATTTAAATATAAAAATATATAAAGAAAATAATGTAATTAATCAAATTACTAAATAGCCAAAGGCTCAAAGTTATGTATGTGTGTATATGGCTCATCTCATATTCTAAAGTCATAACCTAAAGAAAACTAAATACATTTCCCTTCGAATTAGTATTTGAAAATATTAATCTTAATTATTATTATAGCCATTGTGTTGGATGTGTGCTTATAGTGGTGAATAAAATGAATATCTTCTCTTGGATCTTATTTTAAATGATAATATGAAATGTAATTATTATTTTTAGATATTAGTTTGTGCTTTTTAAATAGATTTGTGTAATTTATACTTAAATTTGAAATTTGTGTTGAATTGATGTGGAAATTTTACTTTTTTATTTACATTGTTTAAATATAAAATTGAATATGTTATATGGAATTTGAGGTTATTATTATAAATTTATATATTAAAAATTTGTGATTTTAAATACGGAAACCCGCAAAAAATCCGCCGGATACCATTGCGGGTTTGGTAATTGTTAAAACCCGCTGCGGGTGGGTTTTTTTAAAAAAATTAAAACCCGCTGCGGGTTGCGGGTGGGTTTGGTAATTTAAATTTTGTGCGGATTTGGGTTTGGTAATGGCAAACCCGATGCGGGCGGTGCCCATTGCCATCCCTACACTTGGCTCATACTTATAACTTTTTTTCTCCATCTAGTACCTATACAAAACTTCTTTTAAACCATACGACTTTTTAAATACGGATGATGATATATATACAGATGGATCTCATAAATATTACATAATAAAGTGCCACAATATCATATAATATATAATGAAGTACTATAATATCATATCATGAATGAAGCCATTCAAGGTCTTGTACTGGCAGCATTAGGAACTATTGGAGAAACACTTGGTCTATAGGAAATTGGAATAAGGCACTAAAGTGTGTGCAGGAGGTTCATAGTAAATCCTTTTAGAAAATGGCAAAGAATAAAAAGAAAGGCTTGTTTTTAGTTGTCGAGTTCACTCGGTCATGAAAGAAAAATTTATAAGGGTGATTATCTTCAAGAAATTAATTGAAAATTCTTGTATTAATTATTTTTTCTTATGAGAAACAAACTACGATGAATTAGATTCATATAAAGCCAATTGGTTAGAATTTTGTTAGGAAAATATAAGATTATAAAAGTATAAAATTTAGAATATTCTAATTAGAAACCTCAAAAAGTTCAACTACAACCATAATGGAGGGGAAACTATTATAATGGAGTCATATTAGAATTTAACATGGAATTATTATGGAGAGGTTTCTATTTATTTATTTATTTTTGAAAGAATAATAGGGAGATATTATAATAGAGTTTAGAGAGAAAACAATTAAACGGCAAAAACACAAAGTACGCCTATTCACTACGGGGTGTTTTTATTCAGAAGGTTATTTGTGGAATTTTAACAGTTATATTTATAAAAAGGGGTTTCATAAGATAAATTAAGGGGTTGCTGGAGTACAACTGTTTCATAGTGCGTGACTATTTATTAGCAAGTCCAGAGACGAAACAACTGTTTCACCTATGGGCCTATAAACGAAGAAAAAAAGAATACTATAACTAAAGTAAAAATGAAATCAACAAAATGTTTTTTTTTTTTTTTGAAAAGGAATACTAACTTTCATTCAAACGAAAGAGTTAAATACATTCATAATTTCGATTGGAAAAGAACCCAACCAAACAACAGCTTCTAAGTGATCAAAAGCTAATCTAGCTAATGAGTGGGCAATCGCGTTACAAGATCTTGGTGTATAATGGCATTTGACATTGCTGAGATCCTTAAACTTGTTTTGAATCTCTGAAATAACCCAGTAAATCTCATTCTTGCTGCCCTTTCTGTTGTTAATTAAATCAGCCACCATTTGCGAATTAGTTTCGATAATTAAAGAGGTTAATCCTGCATCCACAGCTACTTGCAAACCCCATCTTACTGCTTCAGCTTCTGCATACGATACATTCCCATGAAACCTTGAAGTCTTGACTGCAGCAGCTATGATATTCCCCGTTGCATCTCTAATCACTGCTCCCAACCATGATAAATTTTTTTCCTTCCTTATGGTTGCACCAATGTTCACCTTGAACTAGCTTTGCGGTGGGGGAAGCCAAGCTTTGGCTGTTTTCTTCTCTTTGTCAGCTTCACAAGTCAGTCCTGAAGGCTTTACTCTCTGATAAGCTTCTAACAATGCTTCTGCAGTTGCTACTGACATTTGATAACCAGGCTTCTTTGCTTCAAATAAAAGTTTATTTCTTGCTGTCCAAATAGTCTAGCAAGTGACAACCAACAACTCGAAATCTGTTTTGCTCATTTTCTTTGCTAGTTCTTGGAAAACCGTAAGCATATCTGGGCCTACCATATCCTTTAAGCTTTCTGCAAATTTGGTGTGCTCCCAGGTTTTCCGAGCTGCCTTACATTCCACCAAAGCATGGAATATGTTCTCATACCTGTTACCACAAATTTGACAAAAAGGCTCATGCATCACCTTTTTCCTCCATAAGTTCACTGCAGTTGGAAGCAAATTTTGAACAGCTCTCCATAGAAAGATCTTGATTTTTTATGGGATGTTGAGAGTCCAAATGACTTTCCACTGATTGTTACTGTTCACTGAGCTGCTTGGTGTGTCCGGAACCTTCAGCTTGAGGGCTATTTGGTATCCACTTTTGACAGAGTATTCTCCCTTCCTGTCATAATGCTAGATTACTTGGTCTTTGCTGTGGTTTCTGGGCAGGGGTATATTTATGATTGCATCTGCATCTTCCTGCACAAATTGGTCAAAAAGTAAAGCTTCTTTCCATCGGTTATCATTTGTTATTAGCTCAGAGACTGTAGTATCACTAGGAAGTGTTTGAATTGAGATTGGTTTAAAAGTAAGTGGTCGGGGAATCCAATTGTCTTTGTAGACCAGCACCTGATCACCCCCACCAATCCTCCATCTGTAGCCTTTGAGGATAACTTCCCTACCCCATAAAATACTCCTCTAAATATAGGAAGGTCTTGAGCCTATTGTTGCTTCCAAAAAATTCCCATGCTTGAAATATTTGGCTTGTAAAACTTTAGCCACCAGTGACTTAGAATTATGAATAATCCGCCACCCTTGCTTCGCTACCAAAGCTTGATTAAAGCTGGAAAAGTCCCTGAATCCCAAGCCACCATGACTTTTAGCTTGACTTAACTTATACCAGCTAGCCCAGTGAATGACTCGCTTGTCTTTTTTACTTCCCCACCAGTACCTAGCAATTGCTTTCTGGATGTCCTTACAAGTGCCCACTGGTAATTTGAAAACACTCATGGCATAGGCTGGCACCGCTTGTGCTACTGCTTTGATGAGCACTTCTTTACCTCCACTCGAAAAATATTTATGCTCCCAACTTGATATTTTGCTCAGGATCTTGAGCTTTATCTCATTAAAGAAGGATTTCTTTTTTCGCCCAATCATAGAAGGCAGCCCCAAGTACCTCTCATGCTTCGAAACCACCTTGAGCTTGAATAAATTCTTAATGTTCGAAATTTGATCCGCTTTCACATTGTGGCTGAAAAAAATGAATGACTTGTCGAAATTGAAAATCTGCCCGGATGCCGTAGCATAGCAATAAAAAATTCCTTTGAGATGCACACAATCCTCCTTCAAAGCTCTTGCAAAAATGAGACTGTCATCGGCGAATAACAGATGAGAAATGGTGATATTGTTGCCGAATTTCAGCCCATGTACTAGCTTCTGACTTTCAGCTTGCATCAGGAGATTTGAAAAAACCTCTGCACACAAAATGAGAAATCAACAAAATGTTAAAGAGAAAGAAATGAAACAAGAATGTCAAGGAAAATTTTCAAATAAACCATTGAAAGGGCCAAGATTAGACCACCAGAGCAAATGCAAGAGGATTCTAAGGCTCAGAGTTAGGTTATGCACCCATTTGGCCCAAATATAAGGCTATAGGCTATTTTCACAATAATTTTCAAAAAAATTCCCAAAAATTATGGAGAACTTGTTGGAATAAGGAGAAATTTTTTTAGAAGGTTAGATAGAGTGATATGTGAACAAACAGTAGAGAATTCCGAGGGTTGGGTGAGGTTATGTGTCGATTTAACCCATAACATAACGCTATAGCACCTCTTTTAGAATGATTTTTAAATAATTTTTGAAAAAATTTCGGGAGGATTTTGAGGCTCGAGTAAGGTTATGCGCACCTCTTGTGGAAATCTAAGGCTATAGCTCATGTTTCACAATGATTTTAAAAAAAATTCATGAAAATTATGGAAACTTTGTTGGATTAATGAGAAACTCTGTTGGAAGCATAGATGAGGTGATACAAGAATGAACGGTAGAGGATTCCAAGGGCTGGGTAAGGCTATACGCCGTGAGTCCCCTTGAAAAGCCTTGCCCCTTTCTGAGTCCCGTGGAGGCCACACCCCCCGTCCACAACCTAGGTTATAGTACACCCGTCTCGGTGAACCTGACCTGAGGGCATTATTTTTGGGTGAGTTTATGCACGCACCTCCCCCCGAGTGACTCGAGGCCCCTCGCAAAGCCTTGCCCCATTCCGAGTACGGCGGAGGCCACCCCCCGCCGCCTCCCACTAAGGCTATACCCCACTCGTCTCGGGGCCCCTGGGGCGTTTTGGCCCCCTGACCTGCAGGCAATATTTTTAGGGGGACCTCTGCACGCTCCTCCCCCCACGAGGCCGCTCGCAAAGCCTTACCCCAATCCGAGCCCTAATGATGCCACGCCCCCGCACCCCCTACCAAGGCTATAGCCCACCCGTCTCAGGGCCCCTTGGGCGTTTTGGCCTCCCGACCTGCGGGCACTGTTTTTGGACAGGACTCTGCACGCAACTCCCCTCGGGTGCCCCGAGGCCCCTCGCAAAGCCTTGCCCAATTCCGAGTCCCGCGGAGGCCACCCCCCGCCGCCCCCCACCAAGGCTGTAGCCCACTCGTCTCGGGGCCCCTGGGGTGTTTTCGCCCCCTGACCTGCAGGCACTATTTTTTGGCGGGCCTATCTATGCACCTCTCCCCAGGCGCCCTGAGGACCCTCGCAAATTCTCACCCCATTCCGAGTCTCGAGGACGCCACGCCCCTACGCCCCCTGCCAAGGCTATAACACACTCGTCTCGGGGCCCCGGGTGCCTTTTGGTGCCCCGACTTGCGGGCATTGCACACGCCTCCCCCCGGGCGCCCCGAGGACCCTCGCAAAGTTTTGTCACATTCCGAGTCCCGTGGACGCCGTGCCCCAGCGCCCCCCACAAAGGCTATAGCACACCCGTCTTGGGGCCCCGGGTGCCTTTTCGCGCGCTGACCTGCAGGCACTATTTTGGGGCGGGGCTCTGTACCCACCTCCCTTTGGTCACCCCGAGGACCCTCGCAAAGTTTGGCCCCATTCCGAGTCCCGTGGACGCCATGCCCCTGCGCCCCCCACCAAGGCTATAGCACACCCATCCCGGGGCCCCTGGGGCATTTTGGCCCCCAGACCTGCGGGCACTATTTTTGGATGGGCCTCTGCACGCGCCTGCCCCCGGGTGCCCTGAGGACCCTCATGAATTCTTGCCCCATTCCGAGTCGCACGGACGCCACACCCCCGCGCCCCCCACCAAGGCTATAGCACACCCGTCTCGAGGCCCTGGGTGCCTTTTGGCACCCCGACATGCGTGCGCTATTTTTAGGCCGGGCTTTGTACGCGCCTCCCCTCAGGCGACCTAAGGACCCTTGCAGAGTTTTGCCTCATTCTGAGTCCCGCGGAGGCCACCCCTCGCCCCCCCCACGAAGGCTATTGTCCACCCGTCTCGGGGCCCCGGGTGCCTTTGGCCCCCCGACCTGCGGTCACTATTTTTGTGCGGGGCTCTGTATGCGCCTCCCCCCGGGTGCCTCGAGGACACACGTAAAGTCTCGTCCCATTCCGAGTACCGCGGATGCCACGTCCCCGCGCCCCCCACCAAGGCTATAGCCCACCCGTCTCGGGGCCCTGGGTGCCTTTTGGCGCCCTAACCTGCGGGCACCATTTTTAGGCCGGACTCTGCACGCGCCTCCCCCTGGGCGACCCGAGGACCCTTGCACAGTCTCGCCCCATTCCAAGTCCCGTGGACGCCACGCCCCCGCCGCCCCCCACCAAGGCTATAGCCCCCCGTCTTGGGGCCCCTGGTGCCTTGTGGCGCCCTGACATGCAGGCACTATTTTTGGGTGGGGCCCTGAAAGCGCCTCCGCCCAGGCGTCCTGAGGCCCCTCACAAAGCCTCGCCTCATTCCGAGTCCCGCGGAAGCCACACCCGCGCGCCCCCCACCAAGGCTATAGCACACCCGTCTCGGGGCCCCGGGTTCCCTTTGGCGCCCCGACCTGCGGGCACTATTTTTGGGTGGAGCTCTGCACGCGCCTACTGTTGGGTATAAATACTAATGCTATTGGTGTCAATGTGAAAGTGTACACAATAAGTAATAAAATGATGAGTATTCAAGATCATCTCCACAGGGATTGATGTTATCAGATTTGCTACAACAATCTTAACAGTACAGATTTTATTCTAAATTAAAATAAACAATTAATGAAACTAATGTACTAATTAAAATAAAAACGCAATAAATAAAATACAACAAAGTAAATTATCATGTCAAACTCAAGGATAAAACCAATGGGAATATAGAGTAGTTGAGTGAATATACTCTCTTAATGGTCTTGACTATTTTCTAATGGTTGGCTCGGTTGCTGCAATATTTGCTACAGCACTGGGCAGAATCCTTATGTGTCTTTAGCCGTCGCATCTTGGAAATCTTATATCTATATGCAACCTAACAGTGATCAGTTGCTATGCCAACATAAGATATAGCATTACACGTTTAGGTTATATTTACCCTACAAGGTGAATCCTTATGTCTAGTTCATCACTAATCTTAAATCAAGCATGGCCCTTTTGGGACTCAAGTAAAACTCAATCCGGGAAACTCAATTTAAGATCAAGTATTGTTCTGATATGTTCCACTAAGATAGGCCATTTTGCGGCTCCTCATTAGCTATTATCATTAAATGGGTGATCAACCAAAATAATGAATAAAATAAATACTATTAAAACAAACTGCTACAGCAAACATGCAGCAACACATATTTCTAGTCAATAAACCATCAAGATTGTTTATCACTCAACCACAAATAAATTTAGTTCATGGTTTGTAAAAGAAAAATAAAGAACAAAGTTTCAGCCATGAAACAAATCCTTATAAATAAATAGAAAACGAGAAAGCAAGAGAAGAATAAGAATGATTGAGCTCCCAATTCATTTTTGCAAATTCTCCTCTTGTGTAACCCTTAATCTCTCTCTTGAATCTTATTTTTCTTTTGTTTCTTTGTGTTTTTCTCCTTGGGTGACGACTCTCTTTAATCCTTATGATGTGTGCTTCTTTTATAGCTGAAAATTAGGGTAAACGGAAGCCTAGGGCGCGCATAAGTCATATTAGGAAACTGCAGATCGCAATTCTATAACTATCCCGCACGAAATTTTCTCTGTTGTTGCTCTAGGATTGCTACAGCAATGGCTACAGTAATGGTTGCTACAGCAACGGCTACAACAACTGCACTGTTCCAGATTTGTTTCAATTCTTTTATAGCCATGTTCTTCCTCCTTTTTGCCAGCCTATTGCATCATCATTCCTTCCATGAATTATAAGCTTATGGAAACCTACAATTATGCACACAATTTGAGCGCGAATTACTTTAAATCAAGCAAAACTTATTAAGACTAAACTAAAATGAATGTTTATGCAAAATGTAACAAAAATGCAATAGAAACACATCATTTACTCTCTAAGGATTATTGATTTAAGTCTAAAAGTGCCATGATAACTCTCATTTTATAGAGTTATCACCTACCCCCAGGTGCCTCGAGGACCGTCGCAAATCCTCGCCCCATTCCGAGCCCTGTAGCCGCCCCCCGCCGCCCCCCACCAAGGCTATAGCCCACCCGTCTCGGGGCCCCGGGGGGGTTTTGGCCCCCAGACCTGCGGGCAATATTTTTAGGTGGGCCTCTGCACGGCCCTCACCCCGGGCGCCATGACGCCCCTCGCAAAGCCTTGCCCCATTCCGAGTCACGAGGAAGCCACGCCCCTACGCCCCCCACCAAGGCTATAGCACACCCGTCTCGAAGCCGTGGGTGCCTTTTGGTGCCCCAACCTGCGGGCACTATTTTTGGGCAGGGCTAGGTATGTACCTTCCCCAAGGTGCCCCAAGGACACACGAAAAGTCTCGCCCCATTCCGAGTCCCGCAGACGAAACGCCCCCGCGCCCCCCACCAAGGCTATAGCCCACTCGTCTCGGGGCCCCTGGGGCCTTTTGGCACCCCAACCTTCGGGTAATATTTTTGGGCGGAGATCCACACGCGACTCCCCATGGATGCACTGAGGCCCCTCACAAAGCCTTGCCCCATTTCGAGTCCCACGGACGAAACGCCCCCGCGCCCCCCACCAAGGCTATAGCATACCCGTCTCAGCCTCTGCGGCCTTTGGCGCCCCAACCTTCCGGCACTATTTTTGGGTAGGGATCCGCACACAAGTTCCCACGGGTGCCCCGAGGCGCCTCGCAAAGCCTTGCCCCATTCCGAGTCCCGCGGACGAAACGCCCCCGCGCCCCCCACCAAGGCTATAGCACACCCGTCTCAGCGCCCCTGGGGCCTTTGGCGCCCCGACATGCAGGCACTATTTTTGGGTAGGGCTCTGTACGTGCCTCCCCCTGGGCACCCCAAGGCCCCTCGCAAAGCCTTGCCTCATTCCGAGTACCGCGGACGAAATGCCCCTGCGCCCTTCACCAAGGCTATAGCCCACCCGTCTCGGGGCCCCTGGGGCCTTTTGGCACCCCGACCTTCGGGCACTATTTTTGGGCGGGACTCGACACGCAACTTGCTTTGGATGTCCCGAGGCCCATCACCAATCCATGCCCCATTCCGAGTCCCACAGATGAAACGCCCCTGCACCCCCACCAAGGCTATAGCCCACCCGTCTCAGCGCCCCTGGGGCCTTTTGGCACCCCGACCTTTGGGCACTATTTTTGAACGGAGATCCGTACACGATTCTCCATGGGTACCCCGAGGCCGCTCGCAAAGCCTTGCCCCATTCCGAGTCCCGCGGACGAAACACCCCCTCGCCCCCCCACCAAGGCTATTACACACCTGTCTCAGCGCCCCTGGGGCCTTTGGCGCCTTGATCTGCAGGCACTATTTTTGGGCGGGGCAGTGTAGGCACCTCCTGCCGGGCGCCCCTCGCAAAGCCTTTCCCCATTCCGAGTAACACGGACGAAACACCCCCGCGCCCTCCACCAAAGCTATAGCCCACCCGTCTCGGGCACCCCGAGGCCCCTCGCAAAGCCTTGCCCTATTTCGAGTGCCGCGGATGAAACGCCCCCCCCCCCACCAAGGCTATAGCCCACCTGTCGCAGTGCCCCTGGAGGCATTATTTTTGGATGAGGCTCTACACGCGCGTCCCCGTTGGTGCCCTAAGACCCCTCGCAAAACCTTGCCCCATTCCGAGTGCCGCGGACGAAACGCCCCCGCGCCCCCCACTATGGCTATAGCCTACCCGTCTCGGGACCCCGGTGGCCTTTTGGCACCCAGACCTTTGGGCACTATTTTTGGGTGGGGTTCTGCATGCGACTCCCTGTGGTCACCCCAAGGCCCCTCGAAAAGCCTTGCCCCATTCTGAGTCTCACGGACAAAACGCCCCCGCCCCCCTACTAAGGCTATAGCCCAGCCGTCTCGGGGACCCTGGGGCCTTTTGGCACCCCGACCTTCAGGCACTATTTTTGGGTGGGACTCTGCACGCGACTTCCTACGGGCACCCCGAGGCCCCTTTCAAGGCCTTGCCCCATTTCGAGTCCCACGGTTGAAACGCCCCCGCGCCCCCCACCAACGTTATAGCCCACCCGTCTCGGGGGTCCTGGGCCTTTGGCACCCCAACTTGCAGGCACTATTATTGGGCGGGGCTCTGTAATTGCCACCCCCCGAGCACCCCGAGGCCCCTCGTGAAGTCGTGCCCCATTCCGAGTCCCCTTGCGAAGCCGTACCCCATTCTGAGTTCTGCGGACGAAACGCCCCCGCGCCCCCCACCAAGGCTATAGCACACCCGTCTCGGGGCCCTTGGGCCCTTTTGGCACCCTGATCTTTGGGCACTATTTTTGGGTGGGGATCCATATGCGACTCCCCATGGGTGCCTCGAGGCCCGTCGCAAAGGCTTGCCCCATTCCGAGTCCCGCGGATGAAATGCCCCCGCGCCCCCACCAAGGCTATAGCACACCCGTCTCAACGCCCTTGGGGCCTTTGGGGCCCCGACCTTTGGGCACTATTTTTGGGTGGGGATCCGGATGTGAATCCCCACGGGTGCCCCGAGGCCCCTAACAAAGCCTTGCCCCATTCTGAGTCCCGTGGACGAAACGCCTCCGCGCCTTCCACCAAGGCCATAGCCCACCCGTCTCGGGGCCCTTGGCGCCTTTTGTTACCCTAACCTCTAGGATCTATTTTTGGGAGGGGCTTTGTATCCACCTCCCACTAGGTGCACCGAGGCCCCTCGGAAAGCCTTGCCCTATTCTGACTGCCGTAGATGAAACACCCCTACGCCCCCCACCAAGGCTATAGCCCAACCGTCTCGGGGGCCCTGGGGCCTTTGGCGCCCCAACCTGTAGGCACTATTATTGGGTGAGGCACTGCACTCGCCGCCCCCCAAGTGCTCTGAGGCCCCTCGTGAAGCCGTGTCCCATTCTGAGTCCCGCGGACGAAACGCCCCTGCGCCCCCCACCAAAGCTGTAGCCCACCCGTCTTGGGGCCCCTGGGGCATTTTCTCGCCCCGACCTTCGGGCACTATTTTTGGGCGGGGCTCTACACAAGATGTCCCATGGGCACCCCGAGGCCCCTCGTAAGGCCTTGCCCAATTCCGAGTCCTGCGGACGAAACGCCCCCGTGCCCCCCACCAAGGCCATAGCCCACCTGTCTCGGGGCACTTTAGGCCTTTTGGCACCTCGACCTTCGGGCACTATTTTTGGGAGGGCTCTGCACGTGACTGCCCACAGGTGCCATGAGACGCCTAACAAATCCATGCCCCATTCCGAGTCCCGCGGACGAAACACCTCCGAGCCCCCCACCAAGGCTAAGCACACCTGCCTCATCGCCCCTGGGGCCTATTGCGCCCTGACCTGGAGGCACTATTTTTGGACAAGGCTTTGCACGCGCCTCATTGTGGGCGACTTGAGGCCCCTCGCAAAGCCTTGCCCCATTCTGAGTCCCGCATGCGAAACGCCCCCGCGCCCCTCACTAAGGCTATAGCCCACTTGTCTCGGGACCCCTGTGGCCTTTTGGCACCCAGACCTTTGGGCACTATTTTTGGGCGAGGCTCTACATGCTGCTGCCCACAGGTGCCATGAGACCCCTAAAAAATCCTTGCCTCATTCCGAGTCCCGCGGACGAAACACCTCCGAGCCCCCCACCAAGGCTATAGCACACCTGTCTCATCGCCTCTGGGGCCTTTGGCGCCCCGACCTGGAGGCACTATTTTTGGACGAGGCTCTGGACGCGCCTCCCTGTGGGTGCCCCGAGGCCCCTCATAAAGCCTTGCCCCATTCCGAGTCCCGTAGGCGAAACGCCCCCGCGCCCCCCAACAAGGCTATAGCCAACCCGTCTCGGGACCCCTGTGGCCTTTTGGCACCCAGACCTTTGGGCACTATTTTTGGGCGGGGTTCTGCATATGACTCCTTGTGGTTGTTCCGAGGCCCCTTGGAAAGCCTTACCCCATTCCGAGTCCCGCGGACGAAATGCCCCCGCGCCCCCTAGCAAGGCTATAGCCCACCCGTCTCGGGGACGTTGGGGCCTTTTGGCACCTCGACCTTCGGGCACTATTTTTGGGCAGGACTCGACACGCGATTCTCTACTGGCACCCCGAAGCCCATCACAAATCCTTGCCCCATTCCGAGATCTGCAGATGAAAAATCTCCGCGGCCCCCACGAAGGCTATAGCCCACCCGTCTATGGGCCCCTAGGGCCTTTTGGCACCCCGACCATCGGGCACTATTTTAGGGTGGGGCTTTACACGTGACTCTCTGCGGGCACTCCAAGGGCCCTCGCAAAGCTTTGCCCCATTCCGAGTCCCGCGGACGAAACGCCCCGCGCCCCCTCCACGGCTATAGCCCACCCGTCTCAGGGCCCCTGGGGCCTTTTGGCATCCCGACCTTCGGGCACTCTTTTTGGACGGAACTCGCCACATGACTCGCTATGGATGTCCTGAGGCCCATCGTCAATCTATGCCCTATTCCGAGTCCCGCGGATGAAACGCCCCCGTGCCCCCCACCAAGGCTGTAGCCCACCCGTCTCAGGGCCCCTAGGGCCTTTTCGCACCTCGACCTTTGGGCACTATTTTTGGGTGCGGATCCGTACATGACTCCCCACAGGTGCCCTGAGGCCCGTTGCAAAACCTTGCCCCATTCCGAGTCCCACGGATGAAACGCCCCCGCGCCCCTCACCAAGGCTATAGCACACCCGTCTCAGCGCCCCTGGGGCCTTTGGCGCCCCGACCTACCGGCACTATTTTTGGGTGGGGATCCGCACGCAACTCCCCATTGGTGCCCTGAGGCCCCTCGCAAAGCCTTGCCCCATTCCGAGTCCCGCGGACGAAACACCCCCGCGCCCCCCACCAAGGCTATAACACACCCGTCTCAATGCCCCTTGGGCCTTTGGCGCCCTGACCTGTAGGCACTATTTTTGGGCAGGGCTCGGTACGCGCCTCCCCCTGGGTGCCTCGACACCTCTCGCAAAGCCTTGCCCCATTCTGAGTGCCGCGTATGAAATGCCCCCCATCAAGTCTATAGCCCACCCGTCTCAGCGCCCCAGCGGCCTTTGGCGCCTTGACCTGGAGGCACTATTTTTGGTCAAGGCTCTGAACGCGCCTCCCTGTGGGTGCCCTGAGACCCCTTGCAAAACCTTGCCTCATTCCGAGTCATGCGGACGAAACGCCCCCGCACCCCCCACTAAGGCTATAGCCCACCCGTCTCGGGATCCCTGTGGCGTTTTGGCACCCAGACCTTTGGGCACTATTTTTGGGCAGGGTTCTGCATGCGACTCCCTGTGGTCGCCCCTCGGCCCCTCGGATAGCCTTACCCCATTCCGAGTCCTGCTGATGAAACGCCCCCGCGCCCCCTACCAATGCTGTAGCCCAGCGGTCTCGGGGCCCCTGAGGCCTTTATACACCCCCACCTTCGGGCACTATTTTTGATCAGGGCTCTACACGTGACTGCCTGTAGGCACCATGAGGCCCCTCACAAATCCTTGCCCCATTCCGAGCCCCGCGGACGAAACGCCCCCGCGCCCCCCTCCAAGGCTATATCACACCCGTCTCAGCGTCCGTGGGGGCTTTGGCTGCCCGACCTTCTTGCACTACTTTTGGGAGGGGATCAGCATACGACTCCCCATGGGTACCTCAAGGCCCCTCGCAAAGCCTTTCCCCATTCCGAGTCCGGCGGACGAAACGCCCCCGCGCCCCTTACCAAGACTATAACACACCCGTCTCAATGCCCCTGGGGCCTTTGGCGCCCTGACCTGCAGGCACTATTTTTGGGCGGAGCTCTGTATGCGCCTTCCCCCTGGCACCCCGACGCCCCTTGCAAAGCCTTGCCCCATTTTGAGTACCATGGACGAAACGCCTCCGTGCCCTTCACCAAGGCTATAGCCCACTCGTCTCGGGGCCCCTGGGGCCTTTGGCGGCCCGAACTTCTGGCACTACTTTTGGGTGGGGATCAGCACACGACTCCCCATGGGTGCCTCAAGGCCCCTCACAAAGCCTTGCCCCGTTCCGAGTCCCGCGGACGAAACGCCCCCGCCCCCCTACCAAGACTATAACACACCCGTCTGAATGCCCATGGGGCCTTTGGCGCCCTGACCTGCAGGCACTATTTTTGGGTGGGGCTCTGTATACGCCTTCCCCCTGGCACTCCGATGCCCCTTGCAAAGCCTTGCCCCATTTTGAGTACCGCGGACGAAACGCCTCCGTGCCCTTCACCAAGGCTATAGCCCACCCGTCTCGGGGTCCCTGGGGCCTTTCGGCACCCTGACTTTCGGGCACTATTTTTGGGTGAGGATCCGCACGCGACTCCCCATGGGTGCCCCGAGGCCCCTCGCAAAGCCTTGCCCCATTCCAAGTCCCGCGAACGAGACGCCCCCGCCCCCCCCACCAAGGCTATAGCACACCAGTCTCAGCCCCTTGGGGCCTTTGGTGCCCCGACCTGCAGGCACTATTTTTGGGTGGGGCCTTGTACGCGCCTCCTACCGGGCATTCTGAGGTCCCTCGTAAAGCCTTACCCAATTCTGAGTGCCGTAGGCGAAATGCCCTCGCGCCCCCCACCAAAGCTATAGCCAACCCGTTTCAGCGCCTCAGGGGCCTTTGGTGCCTTGACCTGGAGGCACTATTTTTGGATGAGGCTCTGCACGCGCCTCCCCGTGGGCACCCCGAGGCCCCTTGCAAAACCTTGCCCCATTCTGAGTCCCGCGGACGAAACACCCCCGCGCCCCCTACTAAGGCTATAGCCCACCCGTCTTGGGACCCCTGTGGCCTTTTGGCACCCAGACCTTTGGGCACTATTTTTGGGTGGGGTTCTGCATACAACTCCCTGTGGCTGCCCCGAGGCCCCTCGGAAAACCTTACCCCATTCTGAGTCCCGCGGACGAAACGCTCCTGCGCCCCCTACCAAGGTTATAACCCACTCGTCTCGGGGCCCATGAGGCCTTTTGGCACCCTGACCTTCGGGCACTATTTTTGGGCAGGGCTCTACACACGACTGCCCGTAGGCGCCATGAGGTCCCTCACAAATCCTTGCCCCATTCTGAGTACTGCGGACAAAATGCCCCCACGCCCCCCACCAAGGCTATAGCACACCCGTCTCAGCGCCCCTGGGGCTTTGGCGCCCCGACCTGCAGGCACTATTTTTTGGTGGGGCTCTGTACGTGCCTCCCACCGTGCACCCCGAGTCCCCTTGCAAAGCTTTGCCCCATTCTGAGTGCCGTGGACGAAACGCCCCCGCACCCTCCACCGAGGCTATAGCCCACCCGTATCGAGGCCCTTGGGGCCTATTGGAACCCCGACCTTCGGGCACTATTTGTGAGCAGGGCTCTACACATGATTACCCGCAAGTACCCATGAGGCCCCTCACAAATCCTTGCCCCATTCCGAGTCCCACGAACGAAACGCCCCCGCCGCCCCCCACCAAGGCTATAGCATACCCGTCTTAGCTCCTCTGGGGCCTTTGGTGCCCCAACATGAGGGCACTATTTTTGGGCGGGGCTCTGTACGGGCCTCCCCCCGGGCGCCCCGAGGCCCTTCACAAAGCCTTGCCCCATTCTGAGTCCCGCGGACGAAACACCCCCACGCCCTCCACCAAGGATATAGCCCACCCGTCTCGGGGCCCCTGGGGCCTTTTGGCACCCCAACCATCGGGAACTATTCTTGGGTAGGGCTCTGTAAGCGACTCCCTGTGCACGCCATGAGGCCCCTCACAAATCCTTGCCCCATTCTGAGTCCCGCGGACGAAACGCCCCCGCACCCCCTACCAAGGCTATAGCCCACCTGACTCGGGGACCCTGGGGCCTTTTGGCACCCCGACCTTCGGGCACTATTTTTGGGTGGGACTCGGCATGTGATTCGTTATGGGCATCCCGAAGCCCATCGCAAATCCTTGCCCCCATTCAGAGACCCGCAGATGAAACGTCCCCGCGCCCCCCACCAAGGCTATAGCTCACCCGTCTTGGGGCCCCTAGGGCCTTTATGCACCCCAAACTTCGGGCCCTATTTTAGGGCGGGGCCTTGTACGCGACCCCCCGTGGGTGCTCTGTGGCCTCTCGCAATACCTTGCCCCATTCCAAGTCCCGCGGATGAAACACCCCTACGCTCCCCACCAAGGCTATAGCAAACCCGTCTCAGCGCCCTTGGGGCCTTTGGCGGCCCGACCTGCAGGCACTATTTTTGGGTGGGGCTCTATACGCACTTTCCCCCATGCACGCCGAGGCCCCTCACAAAGCCTTGCCCCATTTTGAGTCCCGCGGACGAAACGCCCCTGTGCCTTCCACCAAGGCTAGAGCCCACCCGTCTCGGGGCCCCTGGCGCCTTTTGTTACCCCCACCTGCATGCACTATTTTTGGGCGGGGCTCTGTACACGCCTCCCACCAAGTGCCCTAAGGCCCCTTGGAAAGCATTGCCCCATTACGAGTGCCGCAGACGAATCGCCCCCGCACCCCCCACCAAGGCTATAGCCCACCCGTCTCGAGGGAACTGGGGCCTTTGGCGCCCCAACCTGCTGGCAAAATTATTGGGTGGGGCTCTGCACTCACCACCCCCCAAGCACTCCAAGAACCCTCATGAGGCCGCGCCCCATTCCGAGTCCCGCGGACGAAACGCCCCCGTGCCCCACACCAAGGCTATAGCCCACCCGTCTCGGGGCCCATGGGGCCTTTTCGCACCCTGACCTTCGGGCACTATTTTTGGGCGGGACTCTACACAAGACTTCCTGTGGGCCCCCCAAGGCCCCTTGCAAAGCCTTGTCCCATTCCGAGTCCCGCGGATGAAACACCTCCTTGCTCCCGCAACGGCTATAGCCCACCTGTCTCGGGGTCACTAAGGCCTTTTGGCACCCCGACCTTCATGCACTATTTTTGGTCGGGGCTCTGCATGCGACTCTCTGCGGGTGCCCCGAGGCCCCTCACAAAGCCATGCCCCATTCCAAGTCCCGCAGAAGAAACGCCCCCGCGCCCTCCACCAAGGCTATAGCCCACTCGTCTCGGGGCCCCTGGGGCCTTTTGGCACCCCAACCATCGGGAACTATTCTTGGGTAGGGCTCTGTAAGCGACTCCCTGTGCACGCCATGAGGCCCCTCACAAATCCTTGCCCCATTCTGAGTCCCGCGGACGAAACGCCCCCGCACCCCCTACCAAGGCTATAGCCCACCTGACTCGGGGACCCTGGGGCCTTTTGGTACCCCGACCTTCGGGCACTATTTTTGGGTGGGACTCGGCATGTGATTCGTTATGGGCATCCCGAAGCCCATCGCAAATCCTTGCCCCCATTCAGAGACCCGCAGATGAAACGTCCCCGCGCCCCCCACCAAGGCTATAGCTCACCCGTCTTGGGGCCCCTAGGGCCTTTATGCACCCCAAACTTCGGGCCCTATTTTAGGGCGGGGCCTTGTACGCGACCCCCCGTGGGTGCTCTGTGGCCTCTCGCAATACCTTGCCCCATTCCAAGTCCCGCGGACGAAACACCCCTACGCTCCCCACCAAGGCTATAGCAAACCCGTCTCAGCGCCCTTGGGGCCTTTGGCGGCCCGACCTGCAGGCACTATTTTTGGGTGGGGCTCTATACGCACTTTCCCCCATGCACGCCGAGGCCCCTCAAAAAGCCTTGCCCCATCCTGAGTCCCGCAGACGAAACACCCCCGCGCCTTCCACCAAGGCTATAACCCACCCGTCTCGGGGCCCATGGTGCCTTTTGTTACCCCAACCTGCAGACACTATTTTTGGGCGGGGCTTTGTACGTGCCTCCCACTAGGCACCCCAAGGCCCCTTGGAAATCCTTGCTCCACTCCAAGGGCCGCAGACGAAACGTCCCCGCGCCCCCCACGAAGGCTATAGCCCACCCGTCTCGGGGGCCATGGGGCCTTTCGCGCCCCAACCTGCTGGCAAAATTATTGGGTGGGGCTCTGCACTCACCACCCCCCAAGCACTCCAAGAACCCTCATGAGGCCGTGCCCCATTCCGAGTCCCGCGGACGAAACGCCCCCGTGCCCCACACCAAGGCTATAGCCCACCCGTCTCGGGGCCCATGGGGCCTTTTCGCACCCTGACCTTCGGGCACTATTTTTGGGCGGGACTCTACACAAGACTTCCCGTGGGCCCCCCAAGGCCCCTTGCAAAGCCTTGTCCCATTCCGAGTCCCGCGGATGAAACACCTCCTTGCTCCCGCAACGGCTATAGCCCACCTGTCTCGGGGTCACTAAGGCCTTTTGGCACCCCGACCTTCATGCACTATTTTTGGTCGGGGCTCTGCATGCGACTCTCTGCGGGTGCCCCGAGGCCCCTCACAAAGCCATGCCCCATTCCAAGTCCCGCAGAAGAAACGCCCCCGCGCCCTCCACCAAGGCTATAGCCCACTCGTCTCGAGGCCCCTGGGGCCTTTTGGCTCCCCGACCTTCGGGCACTATTTTTGGACGGGGCTTTGCATACGAGTCCCAGTGGGCGAGCCGAGACCCCACACAAAGCCTTGTCCCATTCCGAGTCCCACAGATGAAATGCCCCGCGCCATCCACCAAGGCTAGGCCTGCCCGTCTTGGGGCCCCTGGGGCCTTTTGGCACTCCGACCTTCAGGCACAACTTTTGGCCGGGACTCTGCACGCGTCTCCCCGTGGGTGCCCCGAGATCCCTCGCAAAGCCTTGCCCCATTCTTACTCCCGCGGACGAAATGCCCCCAAGCCCCCCACCAAGGCTATAGCCCACTAGTGTCAGGGCCCCTGGGGCCTTTTGGTACCCCGACCATCGGGCACTATTTTTGGGTGGGGCTCTGCACGCGCCTCCCCATGGGTGCCCTGAGGCCCCTCACAAAGCCTTGCCCTATTCCAACTCCCGTGGACAAAATGGCCTCGCGCCCCCTACCAAGGCTATAACCCACCCGTCTCGGGGCCCCTGGGGCCTTTGGCACCCCGACATGCAGGCATTATTTTTGGGCGGGGATCTGTACGCGCCTCCCCCCAGGTGCCCTGAGGCCTATCACAAATCCTGCCCCATTCCGAGTCTCGCGGACGAAACGCCCCCGCGCCCTCCACCAAGGCTATAGCGCACTCGTCTCGGGGCCCCTGGGGCCTTTTGGCACCCCAACCTTCGGGAACAATTCTTGGGCAGAGCTCTGTACGCAACTCCCCATGGGCGCCATGAGGCCCCTCACAAACCCTTGCCCCACCCGTCTCGTGACCCCTATGGCCTTTTGGTACCCAGACCTTTGGGCAATATTTTTGGGCGGGGCTCTGTATGCAACTCCCTGTGGGTGCCCCGAGGATCCTCAGAAAGCCTTGCCCCATTCCGCGTCCCACGGACGAAATGCCCCCGCAGCCCCTACCAAGGCCATAGCCCACCCATCTCGGGGTCGCTAGGGCCTTTTGGCTCCCCGACCTTCGGGCACTATTTTTGGATGGGGCTCTGTACGTGACTCCCCATGGATGCCCCGAGGCCCCTCACAAAGCCTTGTCCCATTCTGAGTCCGGCGGACGAACTGCGCCCCCACCCCCCACCAAGGCTATAGCCCACCCGTCTCAGGGCCGCTGGGGCCTTTTGGCGCCCCGACCTGCCGGTGCTATTTTTGGGCGGGGCCAATAATAATGGCCAAACCAAGTGTGCTATAGCCATTGGCCTTGGGCCGTGAGGGGGGAGTTGTTTTTCTCTCCGAAAGTAACTTATTTTTCTCGGCTGTGACATCCCTTGGGCCTGTGTGAGTGCTCAAAAGTAGTGATCCACCACCGCAGTAGGCCTGTGAAAGGTTTTTGGGAAAAAATCCATTTTTTTTAATTTAAGAAAAAATTCTGCCAAAACCAAGATGGGGCTTCAAAACGACTCCCAATTTTTCTGCCAACCTCAAGTCGCTCGTGGGAAGGCACATACAGAAGGCCGGGCCAATGTTCCAAGCCAGCTCTAGGTGGTCC
This sequence comes from Citrus sinensis, assembly GCF_022201045.2. Classification (NCBI taxonomy): domain Eukaryota; kingdom Viridiplantae; phylum Streptophyta; class Magnoliopsida; order Sapindales; family Rutaceae; genus Citrus; species Citrus sinensis. The sequence continues at coordinate 30,574,147 of NC_068563.1, forward strand.
CATAAGGAAAGCCAAAAACGAGTGTGCTATAGCCTTTGGCCTTGGGGCCTAAGGGGAGGAGTTAGGTTTCTCTACAAAAATAACTCTGTTTTTTTCCATTAAGAAATCTCTTGGCTGGTGGCATTGTTCCCAACCAATGCCCCACTGCCGCAGTGGGGCTCTGATAAGTTTTTGGGAATTTATTCCAAAATTGTACAGAAAAAATTGGTTTATCTTGGAATTTTACAAAAGTTTCAGCCTTTGCCACTCTGGGGCTCCGAAACGACTCTCATTTTCTCTAGCGACCTCGTGTCCCTCGTGGAAAGGCGTGTACAGAAGCTAGGTCAAAGTTCTAATGCAGCCCTTGGGGGGTGTTAGAGTGCAATTTATGCACTAGTTTTACATTATTTACTTCCCTTAATATCAATGTTTTGCACTTTATAATAGTGATTTACTTGTGTTTTACTTTTGTAGGTGCAATTCTATTGATTGATGATAAAATTGAGCTATAAGATGATGTTTAAGGATGATTGTTCTCTTGGAGAAATTATGAGCGTCAGAAGAACTTTGTTGATAAGGCGTGGGCGCGTGCTGTCAACTGCGGACCTGCAGTTTTTAGTTTAACGTGTTTTGTATTTTTGGTTATTTTTGTAATTATGAATTTAATATTTCAGATATTAGGATTTTATTTTAAATAGAATTCTAAAAGAGAAGAGAGAGAGAGTATTTAAGGGAGGAATCTATTGTGAAAAAGGGTGGGGGGGATTGAGATTGGAGAAAAAGAAAGAAACCCTAGATCTAATTTTTCTCTTCTCTCTATGAAGAACTAAACTTATTTTTCTGGTTGAAGGTTAATGAAGCTTTGATTCATCACTACTGTGAGATCTTTCTTATGTTTTAATTGTTTTATTACTTTTTGGGTATTTGTTTATTCTCTGAATTAGTTTCATGATTATGTTTCTTAATTAGGTAATTGGCCACTATTTAATTATCAACTTAATCTATTGTCAATTAAAGGATTCATCGTATGAAGAATTTAATGTTTGTGACAAATAACATAGCAGAGAGTTGTGTTGTGAGAATAAACAATCTAATTTAAATGAATCATCATATGTGTTGATTAGGATTTGGGTCTCTCTAGTTTTTCAGGCTGTCAATTGATTAAATCCTATGATCGTATCTAGGGTTGTCTATTGATTAGGGAAATATCCAACGGTCGTACCTTGGTTATCGACTAGTTAAGGAGAGATTGGCTATTAGAGGGTCTCAATAGCTATAACGGGTCTATTCATAAGTAATAATAATATATATTTGAATCAATGATCAGTAGTCGAATCAAGCTGAGTTAATTCCTTCAACCAGAGCTTTCTCCAATTTGAATTACAACTTTAATTTGCATTCTTTTTATTTTAATTTGATTTTTATTATTGTCAACAATTCCCCCATTTTACGTTTTACGTTTCAAAAGGATTTAAATAATTACCGATCTCTGTGGACACGACCCTGCTCAATCACTATATACAATTTATTTAGAGTAAGAATTTATTTTTGTTGGCTTCGACACCCATCAGGGGGCCCATAAAGAAAGGCCAAAATGAGTGTGATATAGCCTTTGGCCTTGGGGTCTGAGGGGAGGAGTTGGGTTTCTCTCCAAAAGCAACCCTATTTTTCTCCACTGGGACATCCCTTGTGCGGCAGCTGTGCTCCCAACCAATGCCCCACTGGCGCGGCGTGGCTCTTATAAGTTTTTGGGAATTTGTTCCAAAATTATACAGAAAAAATCAGTTTTTCTTCAAATTTTTTTAAAAATTCCAATAAAACCAATTCGAGGCTCCGAAACGACTCATGTTTGTTCTGGAGGCCTCACATCGCTCGTGGGAAGGTGTGTGCAGAAGGATAGGTCAAAGTTACAAGGCAGCCCTCGGGGGGGGGGGGGGGGGCAAAAAAAAAAAACAAAACAAGTATGCTATAACCATTAGCCTTGGGCCTTGAGGGGAGGAGTTAGGTTTCTCTCCAAAAGTAACCTTGCTTTTCTCCACTTGGACATCCTTTGGGCCAGCGGGAGTGCTCCAAGCAGTAAGCCACCACCACGGTTGGGGTTTGAGAGTTTTTTGTGCATTTATTCAAAAATTATATAGAAGAATCAAAATTTTTGAATTTTTAGAAAAAAATTCTGCCAACCCCACTACGGGGCTGCGAAACTACTCTCGTTTTTCTGGCAGCCTCATGTCTTCCGTGGGAAGGCGCGTTCAGTAGGCTGAGTCAAAATTCCAAGGCAGCCCCGGGGGGCCCATGAGGAAAGCCCTAAATGAGTGTGCCATAGCCTTTGGCCTTGGGGCCTGAGGGGAGGACTTGGGTTTCTCTCAAAAAGTAACCATATTTCTTTCCCCTAGGACATCCCTTGGGCCAATGGGAGTGCTCCCAAGCAGTGCCCCACCACAGCAGGGAGGCATTGATAGTTTTTTGGGACTTTATTAAAAACTTATGCGGAAAAAATTAATTTTTCTTGGAATTTTAGAAAAAAAATCTGTTAAAACCACTTTGGGGCTCCAAAACAACTGTCGTTTTCTCCGACTGCCTCGCATTGCCCGTGGGTATGCCTGTGCAGAAGTTCGAGTCAAAGTTTCAAGGCAGCCCCCGGGAGACCGATTAGGAATGCCCAAAATGGGTGTGCTATATAGTCTTTGGCCTTGGGGCTCGAGGGGAGGAGTTGGGTTTAACTCCAAAAGTAACTCTGTTTCATTCCCATGGGACATCCCTTGGGTCGGTAGGAATGCTGCCAAGCAGTGCCCAACTGCCACGAGGAGGCTCTTATAGTTTTTCGAGTATTTATTCAAAAATTATAGAGAAAAATCAGTTTTTTTAATTTTAGAAAAAATTCTGCCAAAACCACTTTGAGGCTAAAAAATGACTTCTATTTTTTCTAGCGGCCTTGCGTTGCCAATAGGAAGGCCTATACAGAAAGTCAGGTCAAAGTTCCAGGGCAACCCCAAGGAAGCCCATGAGGAAAAGCCAAAACGGGCGTGCTATTGCCTTTGGCCTTGGGGCCCGAGGGGAGGGGTTGGATTTCTCTCCAAAAGTAACCCTTTTTCTTTCCCCTGATACATCCCTTGGGCCGGTGGGAGTGCTCCCAAGCAGTGCCCTACCGCAACGGGGAGGCTTTGATAGGTTTTTGGGAATTTATTCCAAAATTAGGCGGGAAAAATCTGACTTTTTTAGAATTTGAAAATAAATTCCACCAAAACCACTATGGGGCTCCAAACCGACTCTTGTTTTATTCTGGTGGCCTTGCTGAAATGCAAGTTATGCAACCCAAGAGGGGGGGTGAATTGGGATTTTAAATTTTATGCAATACAATTCACACAACAATTTAATCTACCGCCTTAATCAAATCAAAAACAATAAATTCAATCAAGTACAATATTAAAAGAGTAAGGGAAGAGAAAACGAACACAAGGATTTTTACGTGGTTCGGCTATCCCCGCCTACGTCCACGCCTCCAAGCTCACCCGGCTTGAGGATTTCACTATCCAAGCCTCCCAAGGCTTCAAATGTTTACAATTGACTTCCAAGGTGTCAATGAACCTTTACAACAAGAGATTATATCCCCAATCTCTTCACCCCAAGTGTTTCCCACACTTGTACACTCACAAATTGATGAGAAATGAAATTCACAACAATAAAACTCTCTTTAAGAGTGAATAACAAATTATAGCTCAATGATGATTCAACAAATGATGATTTACGAAATGGAAGCTCAATATATGTTATATGATCTTATATTTGCTTGTGTTAGTTCTTAAAATGAAGTTTGAGTTGAGTTTTTATAGTGAAAGCCCAAAAACTAGCCGTTATAGGCAAATTCCAGCGCTCAAGCGGTTAGCCGCTTGATTATCCGGCTAGCCGCTCAGGAACAGTAATATTACCGTTATTTTTGAATTTTACTACAGTACTACTGTTCACTAAAATTACACTTTAGCCCAAAACTTTCTATAATTATACTATGACCCAAAACGTCAGAAAACTTTGCAAATAGGTCCAATTTCAGAACTTCATAAAAATAGATGTCTTTCTCAAACTTTCTGAAATTATGATATGGCCCCAAAGATTTTCTTGTTTCACACAAAGGTCCTTTTCAACATAATACCTATATTTTTCAAAGTTCTCAAAATCTTTCACTTTAGTCCAAAATATTCATAAATTATAGTATGGCTCAAAACATTTCAAATGTTTGTAAAAACGTCCAACTCCGAAATTTAATACTTATTAAAGTCAAAGATTTCAAATCTTAGCATTTAAGTCCAAATTACTTAAATTCACAAAATACTTTTCTTTATAAAAACAAAAACTTTTAGTTTATGAAAATTATTTAATTAAATTAATTTCTTGAGCTTCTCAAATGCTAAATCAAACATCAATTAAATTATACCGGCTTTACAAGAATTTATTGCACTAATTTGTTCGTTGAGCTCTAAACTATTCTTGATGTCGCCATTGTCCGTTGAGTGTCTTCAATCTTGATTTCACTTGATTTACTTGTATAAATATTATCCTTCAAAAACTAGTAAAAATGTGAAATACAATATTTATTAAATCACTCAATACATATGTTTGTTATCATCAAAATTACATTATGTATAGCCCTTTAGGCTAACAATCTCCCCCTTTTTGATGATGACAAACATCTCATGTATTTTGACATTTATACTCCCCCTTAATACATGACATATATAATTAAACATATAAATCAAATTCAAAACAAAAACTCCCCCTTAATATTTCAAAACCATTCATAAATACTTCAATATCAAAATACATATTATATGTCTCTATATTCAAAATACATGACTTCTCCCCCTTCATCATCAAAATTATTAGAAATTCATGCTAAGATCAATAATATGTCAATGGTTAATAAAAAAATATATATATAATAACCAAACATCCAATTAACCATTAAATGATCATGAACCATCATGCCATCAAAAGAATGCTCAAAATGCATATTATCCAAAATCATATTATATGCTCCCCCTAAATATATGGCCAATTAAAAAATTTATCCAAAATGCATATTATCCAAAAACATATCATTTTTATCTCCCCCTTTATCATAAAAAAATAGATAGATACAATTGAAACAAAAGCATCAAAAATAATTCGATAAAGATATTACCAATTTTGTGCGAGAAAAAATTTCGTCAGAGTCTCCCCTTAAAATGGACAAATCCTCAAATACACAACATAGTTAAAAACACTTCCATATAAGGTTTAATAAGTATAACAAACCAACAACTCCACCAAGTTATCAAGCAACACATAAGACTTAAGCATAAAACATCATCCAAATATAACATATCCAAATATTAAACAACCATCATCCACAATCCATAATTATGCATATGAAAATGTAGGTGCATATACCCAAAATGCACAAATTCGGTTTTGTAAAATAATGAGTGAAATGAATGATTTTAAACCGATTATATTGATCCAAGAGATGATTTAAGATAATGGATGGTGATGATTGGATCAAAAGTGGATTAAAAAGAGCTTAAATATGCAATTTCGGGTTTAACAAAAATTGAGTGAAATGGATTTGTTTGAGCCAAGAAAATTGATCCTAGAGATGAATGAAGCTAACATATGAGTTAGATTGGATCAAAAATGGGCTAAAGGAAGCTTGAAAATGTAGAGAGAGAAACGGGTAGAGTTAGGTTTTTGATTTTGGGTTTAATGTGGAGAGTTGATGAAATGAAGTTTTGAGAACGAAAATTGAAGGAGTAATGGATGAATAATGATTTGGATGATTGATTTTAACAAGAAAATGAGTGAAAGATGAAGAATTTTGAGAGAGAAATGGTGAGGTACTGTTCACTCGTGAGAGATGATGATGAAATGGTGAAAAATAAGTGAAGAAATCATGATGGAGAAGTGTTTAATGAAGATGAAATGCATGGGTATTAGTTTGAATGGTTGATTTGGGCATGAAAATGGATGAAAAAGGAAGAAAATGGAGGTGAAAATGGAGAGGATGTTCACGGTTTTGGTGAGAGAAGAGAAACATGTGCAGAAAAATCACGAAGGAAGAAGAACAAGCAAAAAAAAATTTCCCAACCAGTGACCAAGCGGCTAGCCGCTTGCTCTCGGGTTTGGGACAGTTTTCCAAGCGGCTAGCCGCCTGGTTGCTGTCCACTTGCACTCTACTTGCTTTTCGGCTTGTTTCTATCAATTCCGTGATCATTTTGTGATCCCGAAACATCTCAAGAGCCAATTTAATGCACAATTCATGATTTTAAACATCCAAAAGATAATTAATTCAAACAAATAATCCATCCATCAAGCATACAATCATGAAGCATATAAGCATTCAAAACTTAAGAAAATGCAGAAAGGTCAACTTCGAAATAAAAACTGTATTGATTGAGCCAGAATTAACATGCAAGCTATATACCGTTGGAAAGATAATTAAGTTAGCTTTCCAATAAATTTTACAGAGATGGATTTGGAGTTCTCTAGAAGGAGTTATGACCAATTCATTATAGCTTGTGCAAACTTGGGATTTACACAATAATTAAACATATAAGCATTCAAAAGTTAATAAATCAAACACACCACTTAACTGTCATGCTTAAACACTTCATAAACATTAACATCAAACAAATCCATCATGATGAGTTGATAAACTATCATCATTTATATATAACCTTGCATCATGATAAAACACTCAATGTTAAACACAATGATAATTCAATCATGTAAACATACAAGCATATTTTCGCAAATTCATTTATCATAATTCATTCAACAAAATTAATATGGCAAGAATTATTACCAAAACAATTAAATCATCTTGCCTCATCTTTTTCTCCTAGATCATGCTCAAATGATTATCCTCACAAGCTTTCATCAAGGAACTTCTCCACCATTCCTTGATTGTGGTACCTACAAAAAATTGTTCAAGTTGTGTATTTTGGTACCCAAATATTCTTGGGTCCTTGAGTGTTAGCAATGGTTCCTTTTGGAACCCAAATACATTTTGCTCCATAATATGCATTTCTTTTCACTGAACATCTAAAACTCATATGACCATTTTGATTGCAATAATGACAAACAATTTTATGATCACTTGTGGAGATAGCCTTAACAAAATAATTCTTATAATATTTTTGTTTCAAATAAGGCTTATACCCAAGTCCTCCTTTATCAAACACACATTTTTGAGTGCTTAGTAATTTTTCTAAGTTCTTTTGACCATTTGTGAATTTTAACACAATTTCATTGAGCTCATTACTCTTTTTCTTAAGCACTTCATTTTCTTTTATCAACTTATCAACATGTGATTTTTCATGCTCATATGAAATACTTTGTTTACCTTTAAATGATGCAATTCTATCATGCAACATTTTATTATCTAATTCTAGTCCTTTAATCTTTTCATTTAATGAATCATTGCATTTTTGTAAAGCATCCTTTTCATTTTTCAAGTCATCTACATATGATTCTAGATGCTCATGTGAAGTGCTAGGTTTCTCATTCGATAATGCAACTTTATCATGCAATGTTTTATTCTCTAATTCTAAGCATGTAATCTTTGCACTTAGAGATTCATTCTCATTTGTGAGCTTTACCATTTTCTTTTTAAGACATGCATTCTTTCTACCAATTTTTATCCAATTATCATGCAATTCTTTAAAAGCATCATATAATTCATCATAAGTAGAAAGATCATTTACCTTATCAAGTTCATCATCCAATTCATCTCCAATTGCCATGAGAGCTAGATTTGTCATTTCTTGATGTTCTTCACTATCACTTGTTTCCTCATCGCTATCATCCCATGTGGCTACCATTGCTCTCTTCTTGAGCTTATTGAGAAGAGGGCATTCCGTTCTTATATGACCGGGCTTCTTGCACTCATAACATTTGATTACTTCCTTCTTCTCCTTTCGGTTCTTGAGGTCTCTAGATTTTCTTCGCTCACCGGATTTCTTAAAAAGTTTTCTAAGCCTCCTAGCCAGCATATCCATCTCTTCCTCATCCAGCTCGCTTTCCTCATCACTTTCATGTTTCATGGCTTTGAGAGCAATGCTTTTCTTTTTCTCCTCATTGCCTCTTTCGGCTGCCAAATCTTCCTCATAAGAAATAAGAGAACCAATTAAATCGTCAATAGATAA